>NC_048597.1:77449968-77749968 GCF_003668045.3 Cricetulus griseus
GGCCGCGTCCGCCGCCGCCGCCCCGAGGCCCTCACTAGCCGGGCCGGCTGAGGGGCGGAGGGAAAGGCGCGGAGGGCGGGGTGGTACCGCGCAGGAGCCCGTTTATTAGTTGAGGATCCGTCTATCCAATGGAACGCGCCTTTTTATTGGACAAGCGTGCTTCGGAGGAGGCGGGAGCTCCTGTGGCCCTTGGGGCGGAGCCGCCGCCGAAAGAGGCGGGATCTCTGCGGTGAGTGTGTGTCTCATTGGACGGACGGGCGAGCTTCTTTCTTTCAGAATGAAAGGGAGGCGGGGCCGTCGAGGAGGAGGAGCTACAGTCCCCCGCGGCCAATTATAAGTGCTCAGAGTGTCTGTCAATCACAGTGACCGTAAGTGGGATTGGAAATTGGGCGGAGAGAGGCGTGGCCACAAGTGCCAGGTGTACAGAATGACTTTCTGCCCGGGTTCCCAGGTTGGGTCAGGCTATGCGATCTGGCTCTCCCCGGAGCCGCCTAAGACTTGGCTGAAAAGCTGAGAAAAAACGATGAAGTCCTCCTGCTGTTAAGTTTAGGGAGAAAGCTCAGCTGTTTTCCTTCCACTACTGGAGCAGGGTGGACCATATTTTCAAACAAATGCTCCTTTGAGTGTTGCATAGGCCCAAAATAAAGAAAAAAAACAAACACCACCACCAACAACAAAACCCCAAAATGTTGCATGGGCCTTCCTAGGCACTTTCTTAAAATATGATTAAGGGGAGATGGCTCAGTGGGAAAGGGCGCTTGCCGTGAAAGTGTGAGGACATTAGTTCAAATCCCCAGTTGTGCCTGTAATCTCAGCATTGGAGAATCCAAGATAGACTAATTCCAGGATCTTGGTATGCAGCTAGCCTAGCCCAAAGAGTAGGCTTAAGCTTCGATGAGAGAATCTATCTCAAAAGTTAAGGTGGAAAGGCAGCAGAGCAAGACATTGGGCAACCTCATAGCCTCTGCATATATGTGCACAAGCACACACACACACACACACACACACACACACACACACACACACACACACACACACACACTTGTGGTTGTCAAAGTCACTCAAAGGCAGTTTGATATGGCATAGTGATAGAAAGCATGGGGTCTGAAGGGTGTTGGTGGTGCATGTGGGTCATCACAGAACTTGAAAGGCTGAGAGGCAGAGGCAAGAGGATTGATCTTTAAGGCCAGCTAGGGCTAGTAGTAACTTTCAGGCCATCTTGGGTACAGGGTGAGAGTTTGTCCCAGGGAGAAGCTGGGAGGAAAAGGCAGGTGTGTGTGACAAGATCTCACTTTCCATGATAAACAGAACACAACCTCTGGCATTGGCCCTCAGCCTTCCACCTTGTTTGAGACAGGGTCTCTTATTGTTGGCCATTGTGTACACCAGGCTAGCTTGCTCACCAACTTCGGAAGACTCTCTCCTGTCTCCACTTCCCATCTTGCCATGGGAATGCTTGGATTACAGATGCTTGCTACTGCATCTGGCTATATGTGGTTTCTAGGGATCTGAACACAGGTCCTCACTCTTTTGAAGCAAATGTCCCATCTCCCCAGTCCACATTTTATTTTATTTTTTGAAGTGGGGTCTCATGTATCTCAGCTGTCTATGTAGCTGCCTATGTAGCGAAGGATGACTTTGAACTCCTAATCCTTCTGCCTTTGCCTCGTGAATGCAAGGATCACAGGTGTGTGCCTTCACACCTAAGAGTATGTTTCTAAGACAGAAAATAGGGAAATCTGAACCCAGGAACTACAGTTTGTTCCTTATTCAGTTAAAAAAAATGAATTAATTCACCATTTTCAGCAAATGCTCCAGACATTTACAAATAACTTTATAACTTTATAAATAGCTTGACGCCAGTTTTTATAGAATCATTAACTATTTTAAATGATCACTCTGATTTTTTTAGTGACACATTGTGGTGTTTTATGGGAGAAATTATATACTGTTGATAGTATCTAATTTGGGACTTTGACAAGGGTTCTGGCCATATTCTTCACATTTGCTAAAAGGCTAAAGTGCTTGAAATAAACACGTGTATCCATGCACTCCATAATAGTCTTTTAATTACCCCTGGCATTTATATGGCATGTTGTAATTTCTAAAGTGCTTCTACATACATTATCTTAAGCCATCTATTTCTCTCCACAATACTGGGAGAGAAGCAAGCATGGGACAGCTGTAATAAAAGAATCCAAGGACTGGAGAGATGGCTCAATAAGTGCCTGCAGAACAAGCATGAAGCCCTGAGTTCAGATCCCCAGAACCTATGTAAAATGTAGAATGGCAGTGTGTGGCTCTAACCCCCCAGTGCCAGGAAGGGGAAGAGAGACAGGTGGATCTCTGGAGCTTATTGGCCAGACAGCCCAGCTGGATCAATGAGTTGCAGGTCCTTGGGTGTCTTAATTTGCTTGTCTGTAGCAGGGATAAACAACATTACCAACAGCAATTTAGAAACACTTGTGTTTGGAAAAGCTTGTGTTTGCTTACAAGTTATAGTCTACCATCACTGGAAGCCAAGGCAGGCACTCAAGGCAAGAGCTTGAATCAGAGACCATGGAATAGTACTGTTTGCTGGCTTCCTTCCCCTGACTTATGCTCAGCCAGCTTTCTTATACAATCCAGGACCACCTGCCCAGGTGTGGCATTGCCTACAGTAGGATGCCTGGGGCACCTTACATCAAGTAGTAATCAGAAGATGCCCACAGGTCTGTCTGATTCCTTCTTTCTAAATACATCCAATGACAACTGAAGCTAATTACAGCAGATCCTGTTTCAAAAAGAAAGGAAGAAAGTGATGTGATTAAAGCAAGATATTTAAAGCTGACCTCAGACCTCCACATACCCACATATACACATGATACAAGTACATATTCACATATACAAACACTCAAACACACCATACCACCCTACACACAAAGAATGTTGAGGTCCAAGCACTAACAGTGATTATTAGATGTAAATATGGTTAGTAAATAACAGAACCTGGACAGGCAGCCTGACCTAGTACCTACTTCACATATCCTGTGGGTTCAGAGTATGCATTAGAGTTTGGAAACTTTACCATTTAGGGATGTGTGACTTAGAATGAGTCACTTAATGTCTCTCAAACTCACTTTTCTTATCTGTAAATCAGGAAAAAATAAAGCCCTGGGGCTGGAGGGATGGCTCAGTGTTGAAGAACACTGACTGCTCTTCTCGAGGACCCAGGTTCCATTCTCAGCACCCACGTGGCAGCTCACAATTGTCTGTAACTCCAGTTCTAGGGGATTTGATACCCTATTCTGGCATCAACAGGCACCAGGCATGCGCATGGTTCACAGACACACATGTAGGCAAAACACTTGTACACATAAAAATAAAATACAAATTTTAAAAAGAATATGTACTGCTGTTATCGTAGAGGACTTGAATTCAGTTTCCCAGCACTCACATTGGGTAGCCCACAACTGCCTGTAACTCCAGATCCAGAGGACCCAACACCCTCTTCAGGCTTCCGTGGGCACTCACAAACACACACACACACTAGATAAAAATAATAATAATCTGAAAATGGACCTTGATAAATTTCAAACATGTTTATTATCAGAAAGGCTTAGTTAGGTGCTGGGGATAGTCCAGTGGGTAAAATGCTTGCCGTACAAGCATGAGGACCTGAGTTTGGATCTCAGTGCCCATGTCAAAAAGCCAGAGTTGGCAGTGCAAACCTGTAATCTTAGCACTTCCAAGGTGGAGGCAGGAGGATTAGCAGGTGGTGTTGGTGGTAATGATGATGGGAATGGCAATGATGGTGACAATAGTCATGATGGTGATGGTAATGATGACAATAATGTGATGATGGTGGTGATGGTGGTGGTGATGGTGGTGATGATGGTGGTGATGGTGGTGATGATGGTGGTGATGATGGTGGTGATGGTGGTGGTGATGGTGGTGGTGATGGTGGTGATGGTGGTGATGATGGTGGTGGTGATGGTGGTGATGGTGATGATGGTGGTGATGATGGTGATGGTAGTGGTGATGGTGGTGATGATGGTGGTGATGGTGGTGATGATGGTGGTGATGATGGTGGTGATGATGGTGGTGGTGATGGTGGTGGGGGTGACAGTGATGATGATGGTGGTGATGGTGGTGATGGTGGTGGGGATGACAGTGGTGATGATGGTGATGATGGTGGTGATGATGGTGGTGGTGGTGGTGATGGTGGTGGTGATGGTGGTGATGATGGTGGTGATGGTGGTGATGATGGTGGTGATGGTGGTGATGGTGGTGGTGATGGTAGTGATGATGGTGGTGATGGTGGTGATGATGGTGGTGATGATGGTGGTGGTGATGGTGGTGGGGGTGACAGTGATGATGATGGTGGTGATGGTGGTGATGGTGGTGGGGATGACAGTGGTGATGGTGGTGATGATGGTGGTGATGGTGGTGGTGGGGGTGACAGTGATGATGATGGTGGTGATGATGGTGGTGATGATGGTGGTGATGGTGGTGATGGTGGTGGTGATGGTGATGATGGTGGTGATGGTGGTGATGGTGGTGATGATGGTGGTGATGATGGTAATGGTGATGGTTATAGTGAGACTGGTGGTAACAATGGTAATGGTGACAGTGAAGACTGGTAATTATGGTGGCGGTGAGAGTGAGGATGGTGGTAATGAAGGCAAAGTGGTGATTGGTGGTACAGAAAAACATAAAATGTTTCCCAAAGGAATCAGAATCCTGTCACTGCGCAGAGTAGGGAAGCATCCAAGACCAAAATCAAAGAGAAAGCAGAGTCTGAGAGTTAACCCACCGAGTGGGAAACTGTTTGGCTGCCCTCAGACACCTGCTGAAGCCTCATAGGTCTAACTGTCAGTCTCCCTGTGCTCACCTGAGAGACAAGAGATGAAGCCCAGGGACATCTGGTAGATCACTGCAAGAGGCCAGGACCACACAATCCTCAAAAGAATGAACTAGCAAAGTCAGCTGCATGGGTGCTACAACCGTTTATCAGCACATTACCTTCTAAGGGAAGTGATTGATTTCTTTCTTTTTTCTTTTTTTTCTTCTTCTTTGTTTTTTGAGACAGGATTTCTCTGTGTAGCTTTTGGAGCCTGTCCTGGAACTCGCTCTGTAGACCAGGCTGGCCCAGAGATCCTCTTGCCTCTGCCTCTTGGGCACTGGGATAAAAGGTGTGTGCCACCACTATCTGGCAATAAATAATTTTAAATTATTTATTTATTCATTGGTGTGTGTGTGTGTGTGTGTGTGTGTGTGTGTGTGTGTGTGTGTGTGATTCCCACAACACACATGTGGAAGTCAGGGGACAACTCCCAGGAGTTGGTTCTTTCCTTCCACCATGTGAATGGTAGGATCCAACTCAGGTCATCAGGTCATTAAGCCACATCGCCAGCTCTTCAAGTACATTTTTTAAAAAAATCATCAAACAGGGCTTGGTGAGATGGCTCAGCCATTAATAGCACTGGCTGCCCTGGCAGAGGATGTGATTTCAGTGCCCAGCACCCTCATGAAAACTCACAACAATTTGTAACTTCAGTCCCAGGGGATTTGACACCCTCTTGGGCCTCCATGGGCATTCCATGTAATACATAGTGCACATACATACATACATACATACATACATACATACATACATACAGGCAAGCAAAAACACTAATAACACATCAAATAAAAATATTTTAAAAATCACCAGACAAGAAAATAAGATGTAGGTTAAAGCTAACAGAAATATTATCTAGTAGAGCCACACCGCAAAGCTTTGAGACACAAATGATCCAATATGGATGATAAAATAAACATACTCAGAGCTCTCAAAGGAATAAAAGAGGCTATTGAATGTCTCAGGCAGAGACCTGGGGCTTGGCATACAGACCTTCATCCAGGCTAGAAAGAAGGCTGGAGATATATATAGTTCGGAGGTGGAGTGCCTTCCTATCAAGGTCCAACACTTGGGGGAGGGAAAGAGGAAGGAGGGAGGGGAAAGGATGAGAAGGAATAAGCTCAGGATCCCTTGTGGAGATTCACACAATCATTCGCCAAGGTCAGTTGCTATGTCAGGTTGTCAGCTGCTTTGGCTCTACTGCCCTAGCAGCTGCCTGTGTGGTTCATCACAGAGCCAGATCTAAAAGCAAGAAGCAGAAAGAAACCTAATGAGTTAGTTCCGTGCCCCCCCCAGCCCACTCAAAGCCCAGGGTTTGAGGATTGTAGAGATAAGGACATCTTCGAAGGCACAGAGTGTGGCATTTTCAATACAGTGTCCCCCATAAGAGAATGTGTTTGAACACTTAGTCCCCAGCAGGTGGCGCTGTTTGAGGTTTGCAATCTTGAGGAGGTGCACCCTTGCTGGAGGAAGTGCGTCACTGGAGAACCACACTGAGGTTTTATGGCCTGGTTCTACTTCTCTCTCTACTTACTGTGTGTGGATGCTATGCGATCCACTGGCTTCCCGTTCCCGATGACAGGTCGTCCTTGCCATAATGGACTCTGTGAGCCAAAATGAACACTTTTGTCATGGTATTTCAACACAGCAACAGACAGGAAGCAAGAATGCAGGCAGTGGGCTGAGTGGGCTTGGTGCTGGACAAGAATCCCTTAGGGACAAGAATCTCCTGCTCCTACTGTTGAAAAGACACTTGGAAGATTCCGTCCTTGTAGGTTTTTAAAAAATGAGTTTATATTCAGGCTGAGCACATTGGCACACACTTATAACTTGGGAGACAGAGGTAGGCAGATCCCTATGAGTTTGAGGCTAATTTGACCTACATAGTCCCAGTCCAGCTCAAGTTACATAATGGGACCTTGTCTCAAAAAGAAATAATTTATGTTCATTCTACAAAGCAACACATGTCCCTATGGCATTTGCACACAGTATCATGTCCTTTGCTCATATTCACCCCAACTTGTACACCTTCCAACCTCCTGATGATCCTCTTCCTTCTAAACAGCTCCCTTTTACACCCCCCACACACACACACACACACACACACACACACACACACACACACACACACACACACCATTTTAAATCTAGGTTCCACATATAAAAAGAAATACATTTGTTCTTTCTGAGTCTGGCTTGTTTTGCTTGACATAATGAGCTTCAGTTCCATCCATTTTTCCTGCAGATATGATTTTATTCTCCTTTATGGAAGCATAAAACTCCCCTGTGGGCATGTGCCACACATTCTCCACCCATTTGTTGATGGACACCCATGCCTTGCCTATTGCGAACCATGCAGCAATAAACATGGATGTGCAAGCAGTTTTGTGGTACTCTGAGTGCACAGTTAGATGTGGTACAACTGAGTCACATGATAGTTCTGACTTTTTGAGGAACCACCATACTGATTCCCATAGGGGCTCCTCCAGCTCACAGTCCCACCAACCTCAAATCAAGCCTTACCCCATCTATATTAGCTAATTTTCTATTGCTGTGATAAAATATCATGGCCAAAGCAGCTTAAAAAAGAAGAGTTTTCAGTGGCTTCTGGTTCCAGGGGGTTGGGACAGGGACAGCAGGCAGCAGACATGGTGGCTGGAGCTGGAAGCTGAGAGCTCAGGGCTCACACCTCGAACCACAAGCAGAGAGAGCAAACTAACAATGGTATAAATGTTTAAACCCTCAAACCCCACCCCCAAGTGACATAAGGACTCCAGCAAGGCCATATCTCTTAAACTGCCTGATCAGTGCCACCAGCTGGGGACCAAGTATTAAAATTCCAGAGACTATGTGTGTTGTTGTTGTTGTTGTGGTGGTGGTGGTGGTAGTGGTGGTGTATCTCATTTACAGCGCCGCACCATGCTTGCCTGAGTTTGTTCTTCCCTCTCCTCCTTTCTTTCTTTACAGTTTTTGAGACAGGGTCTCCCTATGCAGCCTGCTTTACTCTCCCCAGGGCTGTGATGGCAGCATTCTCCCATGCCCAGTCTCCCTGTGTCCTCACATGGTGGGAGGAAGGTGGGGTGTGGCGGGGTGGCGGGGGGGGGGGGAGCCGGGAGGGATAGGGAGCAAAAGACAGCTTCACTTCTTCATCGTCCTCTCAGCACTATTAGTCGACAATGAAAGGTACCATGAGCTTTTCAGGGGACACTAGGTTCTGTGCTCCCACCTGACATCCCTGCATCTCAGGTGTACATGCATAGGACAGGTGTACATGGTTAACATGTGTTGCATAACTGCATTAAACTTCCAAAGAGTAAAAAATATCACAACAATGGGGCTGGGGAGACAATTTATTTGTAAAGAGTACATGTTGCTTTTCCAGAGAACTCGAGTTTGTCTTCCAGCATCCATGTTAGGTGACTAACAAACCATCTGTAATTCCAGCTCCAAGAGATTCAGTGCCCTCTTCTCATCAAGCACCTGCACACATCTATCCACCCATCTGCAAGTCCATTTTCCATCCATCCACCTATTCACTCATCTAAACATTCATCCATTTAACCATCCATCCATCCATCCATCCATCCATCCATCCATCCACCCACCTACTTGCTCATCCATCCAGTCTGCTCATCTATTCATCCATCCATCCATCCATCCATCCATCCATCCATCCATCCATCCTTCTTTCTTTCTTCCATTCTTCCAGCCATCTGCCCAATTGTCTTCCCTTCCTCTCTTTCTTCCATTCTTCCACACATCTGCCAAATTCATCTGACACCCATCTAACCATCCATCCATCTATCATTCATCTATCATCCCACCATATACCCATCTATCTACTCATCTGCTATCTGCCTGCACAGCCATTCATCCATCCACCTACTCACACACCTGTCCATCCACTCACTCGTCTATCTGCCCATCCACCAATCCACCTACATACTAACTACCCCCACACAAACCCATCTACTCATCCAGCCTCCTGGCATCTTCCTATATGCCTTGAAGCAAACAGTTCAAAATCAACCAAGCTTATGGGGCTTAATAAACACTCACCTGACCCTCTGAATCCATGACCACAAACAAACCTTTCCTCCCTTAAGTTTTTCTTTTGGGTCTTTTGACCACAGAGATACAAATATAACTAATACACAGCATGGTGATAGGGCCAGGGTGGTGGTTTGAAAGAAAATGGCACCCAAAGGGAATGGCACTATTGGGAGGTGTGGCCTTGTTGGAGGAAGTGTGTAACTGTGTGGGTGGGTTTTGAGGTCTCTTTTCTCAAGCTTCACTCAGTGTGACAGTAAGTTGACTTCCTGTTGCCTGTGAGATGTAGGACTCTCAGCTCCAGCACCATGTCTGCCTGCATGCTTACATGCTTCCCACCATGGTGATAATGGACTGAACCTCTCAAACTGTAAGCAAGCCACCCCAATTAAATGTTTCCATGTTGCCTTGGTCATGCTGTTTCTTCACAACAACAAAAAGGATCTGGAATAAATTCTTGCCTTAGTTGAAGTTCTCTAAGGGAACATATGAGAGGGGAAGCATGTGTACATGCACAAAGGGATTTAGTTTAAGGAATTGGCTTATACAGTTGTGGAGGCTGTGAAGTCCAACATCTGCAGTGTGGGCCAGCAGGGTGGAGATCCGGAAAAGCAGATGTTGTAGGTCAAGTCCAAAAGCATCTGTTGGAAAAACTGGCTTTTTCTTAAGGAAGTCAGTCTGCTCTGTTCAAGCTTTCAGCTGCCCGGATGTGGTCCACCTACAGGATGGGGCACTATGCCTTACTCTAAGTCCATCGTTTTAAACACGTCTGGTACAGATCCACCCTCCCAGAAGCATCAGTGCAATGTTAGATGGCTGGATGCAGGGTGATGTTAGCTGGGCACCATGACCCAGCTAAACCAGGACGTAAAATGGAACATATCAACTGGTATTATAACGCTTGTTGGGTTGGGGAGATGGCTCAGTCAGCAAAGTGTTTGCCCCACAAGCCAATCTCCAGAACCCATGTGAAAAGCTGGGTGTGGTAGTATGTGCCTGGAATTCTTACATTGGCAAGATGGGAGAGACCAATGGATCCCTGCTGCTCACTAGTGAGCTAGCTTGCCTGTATGGCCAAGTTCTAGGCCAAGGAGAACCCCTGACTCAATTTTTTTTTTTTTGAGACAGGGTTTCTCTGTGTAGCTTTGGAGCCTATCCTGGTACTCGCTCTGGAGACCAGGCTGGCCTCAAACTCACAGAGATCCACCTGCCTCTGCCTTCCGAGTGCTGGGATTGAAGGCGTGCACCACCAACGCCCGGCTAGTAGCTTATGTATTTTTAACTCCCCCCCCCCCCCCCCCGAGAAGGGCTTTCTCTGTGGCTTTGGAGGCTGTTCTGGAACTAGCTCTTATAGACCGGGCTGGTCTCGAACTCACAGAGATCTGCCTTCCTCTGCCTCCAGAGTGCTGGGTTTACAGGCGTACGCCACCACTACCTGGTGTGACTCAAATTAAAGGTCGGGGAATGACATCTGAAGTTGTTCTCTGAACCCTACACACATGTTATGCATACATGCACCCCACATTAATACATATGCATGTCTCTGTCCATGTACACACATACATACATACATACATACAGACAGACAGACAGACAGACACACACACACACACACACACACACACACACACACACACACACACACGAGAGAGAGAGAGAGAGAGAGAGAGAGAGAGAGAGAGAGAGACTTGATACAAGATTCCTTAGATTCTTCAGCATTCCCCAAAGAATCTGACTGCAGCCTACTTTCACAGGTTGTTCTATGGAAGGTTCTACTCACTGCTGCCAAACATGAGACAGAAACTTAGAACAGCCCAGGATGGTTGAGCATTGCTCAGAACCTGAGATGAAGTTACATAGTTGTCCAAATCTGCTGAATTTCTTCTCAAAAATGCCCCTAGTTTCCATAAATGTTCTCCTCCTGGGGCTGGGGCAACAAGTAACTTGAATCTAGATTCAAATAGGGAAGCATGGCTGAAGGTGACAGTCATAGCAGAGCATTGCTCAGTGTGTGGGAAGCCCCAGCAGCTGAACAACAGGACAGAAACAGACAGGGAAGTGCTTTTGAGTAGGAGGTACAGGTTGTATGACCAACTCTTCCTTTAAAAAAAGTACTCAGTTTCTCTGGTCTGTCATCAGTCCCTTATCTGAGTTGAAGGGACATTAGTTTATGTCTCTCCAGGAAAAGTCACATAACACCATCCATCCTCCTCTATGTCTATCCTTACCTTCACTTATCTGTCTAGCCATCTCTCCTTCTCTCCCTCTCTCCATCCTCCCACTTATCCATACCTTTATCCTCCCATGTATTCTATCCACTCATACACTCACTAATTCTTTCATCCACCCACTCATTCCTTTATCCTCCATCCTTCAGCCAGTCTTCCATGCAGTGCTGAAATTCAGGGACTCCAGGCTCACCTTGATGGAAGGAGCCCCTCCCTCTTGGGTGTACTCAGGGAGACAGACAAAGCATGTTTATACCATAATCTTAAGTTTGTTAAGAACCAAGAATGAAAATCCTGGTGCTCCACTAGTCTGTCCGTCCATCCATCCATCCATCCATCCATCCATCCATCCATCCATCCACCCACACACCCACTCAGTCATCTACCTGGATGGAAGATCATGGTAGTTGGGCCCTGTTTGGTGGCATGGTAGAATTTGGAGTTGAGTGATGCTTCTCTGGAGAAGTTAATCTTGAAAAGAGAGAATTGGGGGGAGATGGTATCCTAATTTTATATGTTACTATGATAAAATACCTTGACAAAAAAGCAACTTAAGGGAGAAAGGGGCTTATTTCAGCTTACAATCCTAGGCCACTGTTCATCAATGTGGGGAAGCCAAGGTAGGAAATTAAAGACATCCAGAGTCAAGAGCAGAGAGAAATGAATGCAGGCATAGTCACTTGGTTTATCTACTCTTATATAGATCAGAACCCCCTGCCAAGGGAATGGTGCTGTCCACAGTGGGTAGATTTTCTCATATCAATTAAGACAATCCCCCACAGACATGCCCACAAACCAACCCAATGTAGACAGTTCTAGGGGTTGGATTTAGGTCATTCTCCTTATGCAGCAAGGTCTTTTACCCACTGAGCCATCTCACCAACCCTGTATGTCATGCTTATTGTCCTCACTATTGTTCCTACATTATGTTCCTATGTCTTTACAAAAGGACACAGTGATGTTTGGTCATGTGCCCAACAGCCTATAGCTAGTAGCCGGTCAACCAGAATTCCAATACAGATAGCCAGATCCTCAATCCCAAACCCTTGGATTACATTGCCTCTAAGAAGTTATCCCAGCAATGATAGGTTACAGTACAGTTAATAAAAAACGCTTCTGTCTCTATGTCTCTATTTTTGTGATGCTGGATTTGAATCTAGAGCCTTATAACACTAGCAGAGGACTCTACCACTGTGTAATACTTGAGCCCCTCACTGGGAGATTCTAGGCAGGTACTCTACCACTGAGCCACACCCACAGCCCCTCACTGGAAGATTCTAAGCAGGTGTTCTACCACTGAGCTACATTCCCAATCTTCTTTTGCCTTTTTTTTAAGTTTTACTCATTTATTTTCATTTTCTTTTATATATTTAACATGTGCTCGTATGTGTGTGTGTGTGTATGGCTGTGTGTATGTGTGTGTGTGTGTGTGTGTGTATGTGTGTATGTGTGTGTGTGTGTGTGTGTGTAGAGGGAGGGCATGTGTGTGGAAGTCAGAGGACCGCTTGTGAGAATTGATTCTCTCCTTCTGCTATTTGAGATCCAGGAATTAAACTCAACCTGTCAGGCTTGGCAGCAAGCATCTTTCCTTGCTGGGCCATCTCACTAGCCCTGATTTTTATTTTTAAATGGAGAGAGACAGAGAGAGAGAGAGAGAGAGAGAGAGAGAGAGAGAGAGAGAGAGAATATGTGTATGTGTGTGTGCAGACAACTTTTAGGAGTTGGTCCTCTCCACCAAGTGGGTTCTGGGATCTAGCTTAGATTATCATCTTGGTGGCACATGCCTTTACACAATAAGCCATCATGTCAGTTCTTTGGGACAGGGTCTCATTCAATTATCCAGGCTGACTTTGAACTTACTCTCTGGCTCAGGAAGATACTTGCCATCCTCCTGCCTCAGATTCCCAGTAGCTGGGATAGTACACCTGTAGGTTTAGCTTTTGTGTGGCTTTAAACAAAAATGTTGTATTTTACTTTCTATTTGTTCTTGGCTGAGGCCTCCCTATGGGTCATCTCCCATGGGATCCAGGCCTTGTCAACAATGCTCATCTTGAACTTGCTGGTGTGCAGAATATTTGGTCAGTATGAAGAGCTGCCTTGAAGTAAAGCCCACATCACAAGCATGGTGACATCCCTTAGGGAATCAAGCGTACCCAGATCTCCCCTATCCCCATCACCTACTAATCATGTGGACAGGTTATACTCCGAGCCCGTTCCCAATGAGATGGAGGCAACTGGTGGTGTCAAGAATGGGACACCCACTTGAGATGATACTTGGAAGGACTACTGTGCACGCTGGGAGGCTGTGAAAATCCAGGTCCTCTTGTTCAAAGTGTCTAGAACTGTAGGATGCTGGGACCTTTCCAAGAGCCAGCAAAGTCGTATGAGACTTTGGACAGACTTGTGGACAGAGCTGGGGGCAGAGGCCAGGCCATTCTAACCATGTTGGGGCTGCAAGTGTCCTGGGCAGAGGGAACAGCCTGTTTCTGGCAATGCTGGCTGGGCACCGGGGCTCTTGAAGGCCCAAGGACGAGTATGCTATGTGTTTGCAACTCTGACTTCTGTAGGACACATAGCAAGTAGTTTTCCTTTCCCAGATGATGACTCACTTGTTTTTTTAGCCTGTCCTTTCCAACCCTGGCTTCCTGTCCCTTTCCTGAGGCCTGGACATTTTGGGGTAATAAAAAGGTTGGTTTAGTGGAATCAAAGTTTTCCATCTCAGCCTGGCGGTGGTGGTGCACATCTTTAATTCCAGCACTTGGGAGGCAGAGGCAGGCAGATCTCTGTGAGTTCCAGGATAGCCTGGTCTACAGAGTGAGCTCAAGAATAGCCAGGGCTACACAGAGAAACCCTGTCTCTAGCCCCCTCCATCCCCCCAAAGAAAACTTCCATCTCAGATCTAATAACATGGTCTTCTTGTTACTTCCTGCAGAACCAACTAGGGCTGAGGAGGAAGAATGGAGGGGAGGGGAACAGAAGAGAGGGGCTGACCAGGAGGAAGAGAAGGGGTGGGGGAGGCAAGAACAAGAAAAGTCACAAGAGGAGGGGGAAGGGAGTGGAGTGTGGGGAAGGGAGAGGAGATATAGGGAGAGGAGGGAGAATGTCCTAGTTAGTGTTCTATTGCTGTAAAGAGACACTATGACCAAGGCAACTCATACAAAAGAAAGCGTTTAATTGGGATTTGCTCACAGTTTCAGTTATTTAGTCCATTGTCACCATGACAGTGAGAAGCACGGCAGCAAGCAGACAGGTACAGGAGCAGTTGCTGGGAGCTACATCCTAATTGGTAGGTAGAGAGAAAGATTCTCGGCTTGCCTTGGGCTTTTGAAATCTCAAGGCCCACCCCCAGAGACACATGCCTTCAATACTTCTTATAATCCTTTCAAATAGTGCCATTCCCCCGTGGCTAAGCACTCAAATATGTGAGCCTCTGGGGGCCATTCTTATTCAAACCACCATGGGGAGGGTAAAAAGGGACACCTCAGTAAGAAAAGGGGATGAGTGAGAGGAGGGGAGACTGAAGAGTGGGAGGAGGAAGGAGAGGAGGGGAAAAGAAACGGTTCCATACCTGTGCTCCCAGGGGACTGACCCTGCTCCCTTTTCTGGGGCTTAGCTTGGGAGTTCAGGCTTCAAGGAGGGAGGACAAAAAGAGGGAAGGAAGGAGTTGGGGGAATGGAGGACAATAAGGTGGAGAAGAAAGAAGAGTGGGGGAGGGGGCATCAAGGAAGAAGGAAAGGACAGAGGGGCTAGAAAGGAACATATGGAGACGGCTGGGGAGGAGGGAGAGAGGCAACTGGAGACAGGGAAGACAATAGGGGAGGGAGGGATGAGAAGAACAAAGCAGAGGGAAAGGAGGGGGAGGGGAAAGATGACAAGCTATGGGGGGAAGGGAGAGGCAAGGAGAAAACACTCCCAAATCACCATAGTCTGCCATTGGGTCGCTGCTGCTCAATCCAAGGCAGCCATTTGGAGGTCAGCATCTAAGGGGCCTGTGCTGAGGTTTTCAGGTCTTCAGTTTGCTTCCCCATTCCTGTTTGACTGTCAATCACTTAGGAGTCACACTTCTGGGCATGCCTGTGAGGGAGTTTCTAGACTGGATGAGTTGAAATGGGAAGACCTACCTTGAATGTGGGCTGCACCATCCTGTGGACTGGGGTCCTGGGCTGAATACAGAACAGAAAGCGAGCTGAGCACTGGACAGGCTCCTTCGACTTCCTGATCGTAGATGTCATGTCATGTGACCAGCCACCCCATGCTCCTGCCACTCTGCCTTCCCTACCTGCGATTGATGGCACCCTCAAACCGTGAGCCCAAATGAACCCTGCCTTCCTTCAGATCGCTTCTAGTTAGGTGTGTGTTACAGCAACACAAGGGACTGAGTCAGAGAATATTTGTCATGCAAAGCAGCGGGTTTTGGATTTTGTAGTGACATTTTAGCTGTCATATATAGTGTATTTTGATTCACCAAGAGCTCTAAGCACCAAGTGTTTGGAGATAAGGCTGGGGCCAGGTTTACTGAAGGTGATGAGAAAAGTTTTTGGACTATGTTCCTGTGTTTTGCAAAATTCCATAGCCCTTAAAACTGAATGAAATAATCTTTATAGCAACCCCCCCCCCCGCCAAGACAGGGTTTCTTTGGTAGCCTTGGTTGTCCTGGAACTTACTCTGTAGACCAGGCTGGCCTTGAGCTCACAGAGATCCACCTGCTTTTGCTTCCTGAGTGTTGGGATTAAAGGCATGTACCACCACTGCCCAGTGGAATATATATATATATATATATATATATATATATATATATATATATATATATTTTGAAGCAGGGTCTGGCTGTGTAGCCCAGGTTGGTCTCAGATTCACGATCTACTTGCCTCAGCTCCTGGTTGCAGGTGTCTGCCACCCAGCCAGACTGGAGATGATTGTCTTTTTCTCTTAAATGTATGCATTTATTTGTTCATGTATACATGCTACAGAGCTCATATAGAGATCATCGGACAACTTTTGGGAGTTGGTTCTCTTCTTTGGCCATGTGTGTCTCTCAGGGATTGAACACAGGTCCTTGGACTTGGCAGGAGGAGCCTTTACTTACTGAGCCATCATCTTGCCCAGTGAAACTGAGCTTCTTACGTACACACTCATTTTCCACCTCTCTCTTAGGTACAAATTCCATGAAGCCTGTCTTCTTGTTCCTTGTCTATCTGTCTGGTCTGGGATACAGAATTTACTAAATAAATTCTGGAGGAGTGAATGAATGAATGAGTGAATGAATGGCCTTCTGGCTAGGAGAGGGTGTGACCTCATATCTACACATCCTTGCCAGGTCCTCAGGAACCAGCGAAGTTGCTGCTCCTCTCAGTGGTGGCACCACCTTTCACTAGAGAACCTTGAGATTTGGGTAAGGAGTCTCTAGTATGAGGAACAGAACTTGAAATTCTGTTTTTGACCACCAGGGGTCACTCATGTCACATAAAGAAGCCGCTAAGCTCTGTTGTGTCCTGGGCACTGGAGAAATCTTTTCTGAGTTCTGTGTGTAGCCTGCTGTTCATTCTCATTAGCACTTACCTGGGTTTGCTCCCCCAGAACCTGACCCCAGCACCATAAGCACAGGTCTGGGCAGCTGTAGATCTCTCTCTCTCTCTCTCTCTCTCTCTCTCTCTCTCTCTCTCTCTCTGTGTGTGTGTGTGTGTGTGTGTGTGTGTATGTGTGTGTGTGCATAAGTGGGGAGTGCTAAGGCTGATATTCTAGCATCATCCACCTACTGCCCATCAGATTCGGCCTGGGTCTACTGAAAGGCGAGCTGTGCATGGCCATCCATCAATATTAGCAACCTTCAGAGATTGCCGGCTGGACAGGAGTGCTCAGCTGACTCCAGAGGGCAAAACCCCTCCACCCCTAGCTCTCCCAGAGAACTAGCCCAGCTCCTGTGCTAGGGTTTAGATTAGGGCTCAAGGGTCAAACCTCAGGAGTCCCCTCCAGATCTTACTGAGGCTAGATTGGCCTACCCAGACTCCAGCCTACATAACTGAGTTCTGGAATAATCAATACAACACCCAGGAAGATTTCAGAACTTGGTAAGTCACTTGGTCATTGGGCTGGTATTTCTGGCCCTATGTGAAGCAAAGCTATCTATCTATCTATCTATCTATCTATCTATCTATCTATCTATCTATCATTCATCTATCTATCTTTTATTATAACACCCTTCTGGCCATGTCCCAGTCCACCTCTTTGACTATAAACACAACACCCCTTCTCTCGGGTATCCTGACCCCCTTGTTTCCCTGCTAATCACAGAACTCTGTGACCAGACCTGGCTATGCTCAGTGTAAGTCAGGCAATGGCACAGCCTAGCTACTCACCCTTATTCTAAGCCACTAACTGGTGGTGACTTTGGCTTTGCGAGTCTCTGCCTTAGCTTGCTCATCCACAAAGACTTTCATGATCTTTAGCTCTCAGGACAGTGTCCACCATGGACTGACAGGTGTGACTCTGAGGCGTGGAAGGGCCTGGAGGGAGACTTATGTAAGTTCTGTAATGGTGGGTGAAGCTGGCAGAATTTAGGCCCCTCAGTTAGTTTCACTAAATCCTTTTACTATGTAGCTATGGAAACTGAGGATGCTTGGGAGCCTGAGGAGTGAGGGCACAACCCATTGTCACCACACCTAGTTACTAGGCTGGCTTCCGGGTACTCTGTGGCCTGTGGGTCTCGTCCTTGACTCTTATTGCTTTTTTTTTTTTAAATTACTTATTTATTTTAAATGTATGTGCTCTCTGTCTGCATGTACACTTGCATGCCAGAAGAGGGTATCAAATCCCATTATAGATGGTTGTGAGCCCCCATGCACCATGTAGTTGTTGGGAACTGGCTTAGGACCCTTACAAGAGCAGTCAATGTTTTTAACCACTGAGCCAACTCCCACCCTATATTGCTATGTTTAAGACCAGCACTGGCTCAGCCAGGTGGCATAGGCCCACAGCCAGTGCTGAGAATGTTGTCCAAGCTTTCTCTGGCCCTCCAACCTTTCTACTGAGGCTGGCTGGCTTCATGTTCCAGGACAGGCTCACAGTCAGAGCTCCATCAGTAGGCAGCACCTCCTGAGAGCATATTAGAGACCTGGATTTTGGGGCTGGGGAGATGCTCAGTCAATAAAGTGCTGGCTTCACAAGCACGAGGATCCAAGTTTGATTTCTAGACCTCATATAAAAAGCAGGGCTGTTACGATAAATCTTTCCACCAAAAGCCGCCCGAGCCCCACCACCACGTGTGCGCTCTACGCCAGCCGCCCACCCGAGTTAGGGCTCAAATGAATACACAGAAACTTGTATTAGGTTCAAAGCTGCTTGGCCAATGACTAGGATTCTCATCTGTTAGCTCAGTCTTAATTATCATAAATCTATATATTTTATAAGACTTACCGGACGCCTTATTGGCATCCCTCCTTGCTGGTGGGTCACATTGCTCCGCTGGAGGAAGAGCGGAGGGGAAAAGGGGACACTTCTTGTTTCCTTTGCTTAAATATGAGTCTCCTTGCTATGTCACTTCCTGCCTGGATCACCGCTTCTCTACTACATTTCCCAGAATCCTCTTTGACTCCTAGTCCTGCCTGACCTTGTTGTTTCATTGGCCAAACAAGTACTTTATTCAATAATCAATAAGATGAACATACACAGTACATTCCCCATCACAGGGCATCATGAGGAAGACTTGTAATCCCAGCACTGGGGAGGTAGAAATAGGACACCCAGTTTAGCTGAATTGGCAAGTTCCAGGTACAGTGGAAGACCCCATCTGAAAAAAGCAAGGTGGCTGGCACCTAAGGAATGACACCTGGTGTTACCTCTGACCTCACACATACCTGCATGACATGTACATACCTCCACATCCCAGCTGCATCCATATTTACATGCAAGAAAAGTAGAGTCTCAGGGTCACCTGCACCTGAGACTCAGAAGATCTGGGCGCTATGCAGATTCCAAGATTGCCCTCTGTTCTCATGCCCACTCAAGCGCAAGAAACACCATTAGCCACGTGTGACCTCCTCATTCCACACTCATGATTCCAGCCAAGGTTTGATCTCAGCATCACAGCATGGTCTGCTGTGGTTAATCTTGATTGTCAACTTGAGGGGACCAACCAAGAGATTCGCCTCTGGATAGGTCTGTGAGGGCATTACCATGAAGGATTAACAGATAGGAGGAGACCTTGCCCAGAGTGGGCAGCACCTTCTGGTGGTCCAAGGGGAAAGTGGTGCTTTGCCTGTCTGCCTTTCCTCCTTGCTTGTGAGTGTATATACTCTGATACCACTGATGCTACTGCAGCCATCCTTTTCTAACACCTAGCTTCTTTAGTCTTCCAATATGGACTGAAGAACGGGCATTTCACCAGGAACCCAGCAGGTTGGTGGTCTTCAACGCCAGATTTCCAATGTTGAGGCACCAGCCTCACAGCCTGAGGAGCTGCCAGGCTCTTAACATCTCCAGCATGCGGACAACCACTGTTGGACAAATACCCAGCCCCTATTGTGAAAGCCAATGTTGTAATAAATTCCCTCTGTAACATACATTCATTCTTTTGGTTTTGTTCCTCTAGAGAACTCTGAGTCGTGGCTGTAGAGAAGACCCAGCAACTAAGAGGGTTTTCTGCTTCCCAGAGGACCCAAGTTTAGAAACCATCACTCACTTTGGTTGGCTCATAACAGTCTGTAACCCCAGCTTCAGTGCAACCAACACCCTCTTGTAGTCTTCTCGGACACTTGCACCCATGTGGTATATCCTCACACAAACATAAGCACACACATAAATAAAATAATGATATTAGTAAAGAATCCTGAATAACGCAGAGACATAGCTCACTAGGCCTTTAGGTTAGGAAGCATGTGTCCAGAGCCTTTGGTATAGAACGAATCTGAGGGCTTAATTTAGGGTGTGCCAAAACCACCCAGGCAACCATCATCATGAATTTAGGGATCATTCTTCTGGAACAGAAATACAACCACCTGTTGTTCCAGTCCCTGAGAGGCAGAGTTGGGTGCCATGGTAACAATGTACTATAATTAGCAGGGTCCTACCTGCATGCATTTCCTAAAACATACCTGTTGGTTACTTTTCTCACTGCTGTATCAAGTAGCCAACAGAAGCAGCTTAGGGTGAGTTCGGCTCATGGTTTGAATGAATTTAGTCCATCATGGTGGGGGGAGGTGAGGTGGAGGTGATGGTTGTGGGAGCTCTGGCTGGAGTTCCTCACATTTTGGTAGACCAGGAGCAGGGAACCTGGGGCTGGAAGTGGGGCTAGGGTATAATCCTCAAGACCTTCCCACATGAGATATACTTCCTCTGGCTGGGCTTTGCTTAAAGGTTCCACAACATCACTAATCAGCTCGGCCAAGTGTTCAAATGCTTGAGTGTGAGGGGGAGGATATGTCACATCCAAATCAAACAACTAAAATTGCTATCTAAATTATCCATGTTCAGGTCTTGTTATAGTTTTCCTTGGATGTGCCCTTCTATTCCCTTCCTCTTCTGCCCACCGAGCTCCTGTTCACCCTTTGATACCCAGCCCAAGTGGCTCCTGCTCACCCTGTGATACTTAGCCCAAATGTCTCCTTCTTCCCATTTATACTCACCAACTTCCTCATACCATCTTCAAGCCTCTGTACAAATGCAAATGACCTTTGTTTTAGAACCAGTTTTGTTTTTGCAAGGTAACACAGGATCACCTGTCCTACTCATGATGAACTGTGACTGTTGTGATCATAGGTACCAGTGAGTAGGGTTCAAATATGTCTCTTTGAAAGACAGTGTAAGGGACAATGCAATGGATTCTAGCTATTGGCAGTTGAAGACTTGACTTGTTGGTAATTGTCCCAGGAGGGGTTTTGAACCCTCCCACTGTGCTGTGGTGAAAGTCTAGAATCAGCTCAGATTAGCTGGCAAGAGCTCTGTAAAGGTGTTTCTTCCCAGCTCAGAATTCAATGGCATTGTGCTGCCTGTCAAAAATTTACCATGGTGAGACTATTTACACCAGAGAGATTGGTGAATGCTGTCAATTAGGCTTTTTATTCCCTTGCCTTGGTGTGTGTGAGTTATCTGATACTGTCACAAAATGCCTGAGCTAATCAACTTAAAAAAGAAGACAAGGTTTGGATCAAGGTCTTGTATGCTTTGGTTTATGATCACTGGGTCCTGTAACGATTCGCCCGTAGTAGCATAGCACATTGTGGTGGGAATTCATGGCAGAACAAGTTGCTTACCTAATAGTGGCCAGCAAGTAGAGAGAGAAGAGGAAAATCCAGGATGCTACGATCCCTTTACTTGTGTTCTCTCCATGATTTAACATCCTTGTATTAGGCTTCACATTGGAGAAGTCCCAACACTTCCCAACAGAGATATGGGCTGGTGGCCTGGCCTACAATACATGAAAGTTTGGGGTGCCTTCTCCAAACTTAGTATCCTCCACCCTCATTTGTCATCTCCAAAGGCATGTGCTTTCCTTGGTACCTGGGGTGGATGAGCAAGTATGCTCCCTGCCAGAGGACACTCCCTAGAAACAGGTGGGGATTGCCTGCATGTGGGTTGAGGGGTACTGGCAGAACATTCACTACATGGGGCCAGGCAGGTGGACAGTTTCAAACTCCAGTTTCCCTGTGTACTAAAAGGCCAGGACCTGTCCAAGGCTGGGTTTGCCTGCATGAGTGAGCCACTGATGTTGGCTCAGCAAATAAACTCCCAAGCCCGCTGACAGGTGTGGCCAAAGGTCGAAGGGTATTGTGATAAAGGAGAGCCTGCATGATTTATAGCCACAGCCTGGACAGCGGAGCTGTGGATAGCAGGAAGATGGAGGAGCGCTGGCAAGATGCTCATGGGTGAGGGATCTGTGTTTCATTGAGACGATGTGCTGGAGTCCACACAGAGGAGATTAAATAGCCTGTTGCCTGAATGCAAAAAGTTGGAAATAAATCAGCCTTTACTGCAAGCAGGGTGGCAGGGAGTTAATTAGGAAAAGGAAAAAAATACATTTTGACTTACAAAGAGATTGGGTGAGCATGCAGAGGGGGAAGGGGTCCCTTTTGCTTCCCATCAGAAGCCATGCATGGCTGGGAAGGATGATCCTCTGGTGTGTCCTGGCTGGAGAGGAAAGAGGTTGCCTGCTTGCTGCCCATGGAGCTGAGCCAGGTCTTGCCTGTGCCCTGCCAGTGTGAACTTGATGGCTGGGGACCTGGTGTCTGGGATTATCGTGGTTCAGGAAGGTCATGCCGAGTTACGGCTCTGTAATGCATCAATGGGGAGATTGCCTTGTGTCTCACAGGTTTATCTCTTTCAGCTTCCCAAACAGGCAGAGCTTTCTTTCGGCTTCTTGTCCCTCCCACTCAGGTTCTGTTCTATGTCACTCAGTGTTGTTTACATGAAGCTCCGCCCTGGCAACTCCTCTTCAATTTCTCCAGTTAGTAGACCACCCTAGCATTCTTACAAACCCAGTTTGATTTCCAACATTCAATTAATAATGTTAGTTGGGCATGGTGGCACAGATCTGTTATCTCCGTTACTTGGGAGGCTAAGGCAGGAGGATAGACAGACAGGAACAGCACAGGCAACTTAGAGAAAACCTGTTTCAAAACAGAAGTTAAAAAGGCAGCTAGGGGCTTGGCTCAAGATGGCCCAGTGAGTGGATAAAGACACTTGCTGTCAAGCCTGATGATCAGAGTTCGGTCCCCACAACCCACATGGTGGTGACCTCCACATATGTGACATGTGTGAATGTGTGACACCCCCCCCACACACACACACAAACACACACACTGACCCTCTTGCTGTAGGCAAGGTAGTGACTGCAGGGAGCCACATGGAAAGGAGGAGACCTTTGCTGTGGCCTATGGGAATTGACAGTGGCCTGGACTTGAGAATGACAGCTATGATGAAAAGCTGACAGACTTGGCTGAACGGCCTCCCGGGGCTGGCACGTCTCACTTTGCTATGTTTGCATCTCAGCTGCTAAAGCTCCCTTCCTGGGTGAGACACAGACATCTCCTCTTCCCCCCTGAGGTCCCTGTGACAAACCTAGGCACGGTGTCGCCAAAGTTCACCCAGGAATCAGTTTATTAGACTTACTTATGGAGCAGTACGTGAGGAATTACGGGCAGGAGCATGGGTGACCTTAAAGCAGCTACACTGGGAGGTCTTTACCCAGCATGGATGATGACGCTCCATAGCTGTGTAGATGAAGTCCCCTGTCCTCATCTTACCCCACTTATGTCTTCTAGCCCTTCCCAGAGGACCCAAGGATAAGTGCAAGGCAGAATTGCATACAACTAGTTGGGAGAGATGGCTGGATACTAAGGTGAGGGTCCTATGACTCTACCAGGAGGGAGCATCAACAGTCAGCTTTACAAGCAGGCTCACCAGAACTCCTGAAGATGGCGGTGGTGTGGTGACCGGGGTGGAGGAGGGAGGGAGTCCTGTACAACAGTCTCCCACGGGTATTGCTTCTCCATTGAGCCCTAAGATGCCCTGAGAGGCAGAGATGCCTTCTGAGAGCTACAGGTAGCTCTCAGGCTTACAAATAAGGTTCCACTAAACACTCCTTCTCCAAGGAGAACCCTGCAAAGGGGGAGGAAGCTGCCTTTGCTGGGTCCTTACAGGGGTGGGGGTGGGGCAGATCCTCTGCTGGGATCCCAGGAACTCCTTCATGATGGCACACATGGGCATCCTCATTTCATGGAGGCTGTGTGATTATCTGGGAGTCCATCCCAGACAGTCAGACCTGAGACTGACTCAGATTGCTCCTTCTGTAAGAGGTTTGAGGGTGGGGCATGCTGCCGCCAGAGGACCGGTTTTAGACGGGCCTTTCCCTTACTTCTTTTGTCTAATCTCTATGTGCTGCTTATCCCCAAGGCCAGCCAAAGAGGTTAGAGGCCAAGGAGTCTGGCCCAGTGGCCCAGTTCTAATGAAAGGTGCCCAGGGTCCCTTTTGTGGGTGGATGCAGGATCATAGACCACTCGGGATCAGTAAGTAACATCTGATTGCCTCATGGGGAGGTAGAAACTTTTAGATGTGGCCAGATGCTCCACAGAGAGAACATACATCTTAAAGCAAGTCTTTGGGATGAGGACATAGCTCAATGGCCAAGTGTCGGGGGTGTGACTCAATGGTAGAGTACCTGCCTAGAATTCCCCAGTGAGGGGCTGGAGGTGTGGCTCAGTGGTATAGCCTCTCCCTATAATCTCCCAATGAGGGGTTAGGGGTATTGCTTAGTGGTATAGCATTTCCCTAGCATGTGCAAAGCCTTGGGTTCAATCAGGATCTTTGCCATAAGAAATAAAATAAGGGAGGGATAGATGGCTCAGCAGTTAAGAGCACTGGCTGCTCTTCTAGAGGACCTAGATTCAATTCCTAGCACCTTCATGGTAGCTCACAATTGTCTGTAGCTCTAGTTCCAGAGGATCCAGATACCTTCACCACACAAGTAAAACATCAATGCACATGAAAACAAATAAGGTTAAAAAAACAAAACAAAACATGCTTTTCTGGATATGATGGTTCATCTCTATAATCCCAGAATTTGTAGGGCTGAGGAAGCAGGAGTAGCATTCTAGGAATTCTAGGCTAGTTTGAGCCTAGAATTCCTAGAATGAGAGAGAGAGAGACTCTTTCCCAAGGGAAGGAAGGTGGAGGGTGATCAGATAGTATACAGAAGCTTCTATTCTAGTTTCTGTATATACATCTGTGTACACATATGTGCATATGGTATGTGATCACATGTGTGCGGTGATCAGGTAGTATACCAATGTTATCTTCCAGCTTGTATACACACTCACACACACACACACACACTACACAGGGGGTGACTATGAGAATCTTTAATTCACTTGATCTGTGATGTATGGGTAGTTGCTCTTGGCTCATGTTGGCAGTACTGCAACGGGACCTAAGGACATGGCCTCTGTGCATTCTTGGGAAGTATTTCCGAGATGCACTGGCTCAGAGTCCACTTGCTGGACCTTCAAGCGACCTCTCCATGCCTCAGTTTATGGCTTTGTGACGTGGGATTCTATTCCTTCCCCTTTTCAGAATTTAATGCAACCAACAGCTTGTGGCAGACATCAGCACCGATGTGGGCAGAGCTCTGGGGTCACAGCTGTCCTGCGTGGGTGGGTGTGGCTTGAGGCCTAGGCCTGGGACCTCTCGGCCTCCACCTGAGCCTATCTGGCCAGAGGACAATGCCTAGCCCGGGAGAACACCAGGCCTTTCCCTGGCTGTCAGGCGCAAGGATTAGATGCAGAATAATGCAGTCCCCGATCAAACCTGCAGCTGTAACTCAGGCCCCAGACGCTGCCAGGACCATAAATTTGGTTGGAAAGTGCAGCTCTAGCAGTTTGGGAACAAGAGCGGGGGAGGCCAAGTGAATTACAGCATCAGGAGGCAGTGAGGCCCCCTGCCCTGCATTGTTAGCCCAGCCAGGGATTGATTGCTCACTGGCTCTAATGAAATTGAATTTTAATTTATATCTCAGCCCACAGTGGGGGGCCAGGGCCAGCCCTAGGAAAGGTGGGCTTAGCCCCTGGAGGGGTGCTCTTCTGCAAGGAGAGCTTATAATGGAGTCCTACAGGTGAGAGGAGTGGTCATCCTGGGGCGTGTATGTGTTGTCTATGTGTATGTGTTCATTCACATGCACATGGGTGTGGAGGTCAGAGGTCAATGTTGCATGTCTTCCTTAACTGATTTTCATCTGATTATTTCAAACGTCTTTCTATGTGTATTTCGTGTGTGAGAGCACGGTGTGCACATGCCGCAGTGAGTTGTGGAGGTCAGAGGACAGACACCCTGGAGTGTGAATCCTCCCTTTCCTGCTGGTATGAGACAGGGCCTTGCCACTGTGTATGCCAAGCTAGCTGGCCCACAGGCTTCTGGGGATTCTCCTATCTCCATGGCCCCTCTCACCACAGGAGCACTGGGATTACCGATGCATACACAAATGTGCATGGTTTTTACTTGAGTTCTTAGGATTCAAACTCAGGTCCTCAAGCTTGTGTGGCAAATGCTTTTCTCACTAAGCCAGCCTCTCTCCAGGAGCTCAGCATTGGCTAGGCTGGCTGAGCATGGAACTCCAGGTATCTCTGCTTCCCCACCTCTAGGACAATAGGCCCATACTGCCACATTTGATTTCTCATGCAGGCCACTGGGATCCAAACTCAGGTCCTCATGCTTATATGGCAAGTATTCTACCAACTGACCTTAGTCCCCACTCTCTCATTTGTATTTTCAAGATTGTCTTATTACATAGCCTTGGTTGGATGTTCTAGCATTTGCTATGTAGCACAGGTTGAGCCCAACCTTACAATTCTTATGATTTAGCTGTCCAAATGCTGGGATCACAGGTGTACTCTACCATGCTCGGCTTCATCTTCAAATTTCAAGGTCCCACCAGCTCTGGGCTCTAGGCAGGTGCAGCCCCCATCAGGTCATTCCTGTCTTGTCCAGATTTAGAACTCTAGGTTCTCAGCCGAAGGGTCCTCATCCTTCTTTTTGTGGGAACTATGTCTTCCAGGCACAAGGGGGAGGATTCTTGTGCAATAAGGAAATAGCAATGGCTCTTGTGGGCTCACTGCCCCCCCCAACTCATTCACCTTTCCTATGTGTTTCCAAAGATGACACACTGGAGCCCCTGTGTAGCCAGGTGTAGAAGTATATACCTGTAATCCCAACATTTGATTGAGACAAGAGAGTCTCAGACAGTTCAAGACCAGGCTGGGGCACTTAGCCAGCTCCAGGCCAGCCTGAGCTATGTAGTGGAACATGTCATAACCAAACCAAAGAACATCATGCCACACCAAACCCTGGCAGTTTCCTGTGATATTTAGTCTAGTCTTCCCCAGGGCATGCTCCATGCTGGGCACTGTTTCCATGCTGGGCACTGTTTCCCATGGGTGTTGGCATATGCTGTGAGTGGCCATATGATGTCAGCCTGCCTGGGTCACAGAGATTTGGTTCTAGGGCCCTTGGAAGTGTTTGACTGGGGAAGTCCCATCTATTCCCTGAGCCTCAGTTTCCTCTTTGGTGTGCTAGAGGTGACATATGCACCTGTTCAGGATGTCTTAAGGACTCAATGGTGAAATGGCTTTATGAGCTCTGGTCCTAGGGAGACAAAAATGGCAGAGAATGTCACTGTGTCATGGCCACAGAACCCATTCCACTGCCAAGGAAGATATGGTTCCCTTCTTTCCTTCTTTCCTTCTTTCCTTCATTCCTTCCTCCTTTTCTTTTCTTTTCTTTTCTTTTTTGTACAGAGTTTCACTATGTTGGCCTATAACTCACTCTATAGACCAGGCTGGCCTTGAATTCACAGAGATTCCACTGTCTCTGCCTCCCCTTTTCTGGGATTAAAGGCGTGTGCCCCAGAAGATGATGGTTTCTTTGGGGCATGTTGAGGAGAGGGGCTGAGAGGTTCACAATCATCCTGGGACAGAAAGGGGCCTGGCATCCTGTGAGGGAGGCAGGAAGGAGAGGAAAAGGACTCTGACCCCACCCTGACCTGCCTGGGAGCTGTAACCAGGACTTGTGTTTTGCTGGCCCCTGTTGGTAGACATATGAGGATCCCTATAAGTACTACTCCCCACAAATGGCCTCCACCTGTAAGAGAAAAGCTTGCCTTTGATTTGATGCCTGGGGGCCGATGGGCCCCTTCCCATGACCACCCTGCTTCCTGTAGCATGAACAAGATGTCCATGAGTTACTGGGTCTAAGTGCAGCTATGGATCTGGGGCATCTGGGCTAGTTTTACCCAGAGTGTTGTGTGTGGGCGACACCTACCCCACCTGCCAGCTAGTTTGGTGAGGCCAGTGGTTTTCAACCTGTGGGTTTCGACCCCTTTGGGGGTCAAATGACCCTTTCACAGGGGTTGCCTAAGACCATCGGAAAGCACAGATATTTACATTACAATTCATAACTAGCAAAATTACAGAGATGAAGTAGCAACAAAAATTTTTTGGTTAGGGGATCACCATAACATAAGGAACTGTGTTAAAGGGTTGCAGCTTTAGGAAGGTTGAGAACCACTGGATTATGTCATTTCTAATAAGCAAGGAACAAACCCACTGGCTCCAGGAGGAAACTGTTCTGCTGGTAGGATCTATCAGAAGCAACCCTGGGTTAGACATAGGGTCTGCCCATCGAAGAGGTATCTGGACAAACAGTCCCAGGCTGTGCTGAAGACATCTTCAGAAGACAGTAAGACCCTCACTTGGGGTACTATAGGCAGGTGCTCTACCACTGAGCTACATCCCAGGTCACCTTTTGATTTGGCAGGTGGAGAGGCCCAGGTAGAAAGAGACATTTGTCTGAGGTTACACAGCTAATCAATGGGAGGTGGGGCAGTGCAGGACCTGGGCTTAGGCAGATCTGTGATTACTTTGAAATGATAGGGATGTGAGAAAGGGGGGGAGGGATGTTTTCCCTGGAATTTCAGAGAGAGAGAGAGAGAGAGAGAGAGAGAGAGAGAGAGAGAGAGAGAGGGGAGGGAGGCAGAGGAGGAGGAGATGGGAGGTTCTGTCATCTGTATATCCTTAACTTCCTGCATGATATTTAGTATGCATCTGGTCCCTTGGTATATAAAAGATGTCCCACATTCCAGGTGGCCCAGTCAGCACTGGAGTGTACCCCACAGGCAGCAATAAAGGTTTTAAAATCAGACACTAGACTGGAGCAAAGAGCTTCCTTCAGCACCCATAAAGCATCTGCCATCACAGCTAATCTTTTAGTATAATCACTTTTCCTGGTATGCAGCATGTGTACACATGCTCATACATTTGTGGGGATGTGTGTGCATATGGCAACCGGAGCTCACGTTTAGGTGGCACTCCCCAGGAGCTGTCAGTTTTCAGAAAGACCTGTTTTATTTTAGGTCTTTACATTTATTTGTTTATTTTGTGTGCACGTGTACAGGTGTTGGCACACAAGACACAGCATGCACGCGGAGGTCAGAGGAGAACATTATGAAACCAGTTCTCTCTCTCCCTCTTTACATGTAATCTGGAGCTCCAACTCAGATCATGAGACTTGAGTGACAAGGGCCTTTGTCTGCTGAGCCATCTTCTCCCAAAATATCTATTTATTTTTATTTTTTATGTGCATGGATGCTTTGCCTGCACATATGCCTCCTATTTGTGTGCAGTGTCCACAGAGGCCAGAAGAAGGCGGCAGAGCCTCTGGAATTGGAGTTACAGATGGCTGTGAGCCACCATCCCTGACTTTTTTTCATGGCTTGAGGGAGCTCAGGTTCTCATGCTTGAGTAACAAGTACTTTATGGAAGGGACTATCTGCCCAGTTGTCACCTCACTTAATCAATTCTAGTGGTTGGGTTATAAAAGGGAACTTTGTAAAGCAAGCGTGGTGGCCCACACCTGCAATCCAGGCACTCAGGAGGGGGAAGCAGGAAGATCCAGGGTGCCCGGATCACATTCAGGGAAACTGTTTCTTTTTTTTTTTTCCAAAGAGAAAGGAGGGGAGGGGGGGAGAGAGAAAAGGGTATGCATCACCATAATTTATGAACTTATGGGAAGCCTGCATTTCTTGCAGATGATAGACGATAACAGAAAATCAAGATCATCAATATATTTCATGGTCTCATATTATATATCACACACGTGTCATCTCCAGGATATATGCCACTTTCTTTACCCCCTAAGCCATCTCACGCATTGTATGTTGGGAGCTCCCTAGACCCTGCCTGCGATGGCATCAAGGTTGTAGTAGGCTGTGGTTACAGAGTACACACTTCAGTGACAGTGGAGCCCCTTGAGTGAGTTAACCACTAAGTGTTAAGGGGAAGGAGAAGGAGATCCCTAAGGTTTGATGGAGACAGTGGGTCAGGATGGCAGGGGGCTGTGAGGTGAAACATCACACACACAGCAGATGTGGAGACAGGGAGATGGACATCCAACATCCACCATCCTAGCACCCTTGAAGGGGCCTGAGTCTCCTCTGAAGGTTAATGTCACATCTATCTATCTATCTATCTATCTATCTATCTATCTATCCATCCATCCATCCATCCATCCATCCATCCATCCGCCCGCCCGTCCGTCCGTCCGTCCGTCCGTCCGTCCGTCTGTCTGTCTGTCTAGCCCAGGAACTCCTGATCCTCCTGCCTCTGTCTACAAAGTCCTCAGAGAATAGGTGTGCACCACTCTCCTTGGCTGTACTGCCTCTGGGCAAATCAGTTCAAACACACAGAAAACTGTAGAGGTATAGAATGAACCTGCCATGTTCTTGGCTTCCAGTTCCATGGAATTCTAATACTTCCTATGCATGTTCTTCTTTGGTATGTATATGTGCATATATGAATTGTATGTATGCATTTGTAGTGTGTATGTGTTTGCATGTGTGCGTGTGCATGTGCGTGTGTACAGGCCTAAGGTTGATATCTGTGATCACTCTCTATTTACTGAGGCAGGGTCTCTCAATCAAACCCAGAGCTTTCTGATTGAATAGTTGCTAGCCCGGCATGGACTTCCCCTGTTTCTACCACCTGAGAGCTGGGATTACATCATACCTGCCTGGCTTTCATGTAGGCTCTGGGGATCCAAACTCTGGTCATCATGCTTGAGGGGCAAGTTCCTTATCTACCGAACCAAGTCCCCAGCCCCTTCCCCTTGTGTTTTATAAAGAAATAGATTGTGACAAATGTTATGGACATGCCCTCTCCCTTTGTCCCACCTCAGTGCTTTTCTCTTTTTTGCTAACTGAGAAAGCCACATTTGATTGGTTATTCTTTTTCCATTTCATAAAGGTATGCACTTGTGGCAATGTGTATACTACAGGCAACATGTGCAGTGCTGTTATCCAGTTTCATAATGTTGAGCCCATTTCATAGCTGGAAGCCCCGAGGCTCTCTGGAACTATGTATGGGGTGCAAGCAGTCAGGAGTAGCTATGGACTCCAGAGTCCATCTGTGGGACCACTGAGGGCCTTTTCAAAGTTTCTCTTCCACACAGAGCACCCTGAGGTAGAGTTGAAGATAATAGGTGTTTTAGGGTTTCTATTGCTGTGAAGAGACACCCTTCAACTCTTATAAAGGAAAGCAACTCTTATAAAGGAAAATGTTTACTTGGGGCTGGTTTACAGGTTCAGGGTTTAGTCCATTATCATCACGGTGGGAAGCATGGTGGCACATTGACAGATATATAGCTGGAAAAGTAGCTGAGAGCTCTACATCTGGATCCACAGGCAGCAGGAAGAGAGACACTAGGCCTGGCTTGAGCTTCTGAAACTCAAAGACCACCCCCTAGTGACACACTGCCTCTAATAAGGCCATGCCTACTCCAACAAGGCCACACCTCCTAATCCTTTCAAATAATGCCACTCCCTATGACCCTATGGGGACATTTTTTTTCAAACCACACAGTAGGATTTTGAGGAATGGTTTTAGGGTTTGGCCTTTAGGGTAGGGTGGGGTGGGGAAGGGTCAGGAGCCCCAAATGGCTGTCCTGCTGCTTCTATTGTTAGCTCTGCTCAAGCAAACTATGCACAAAAGGTGTGACAAGGTCATGCTACATCTCTGTGGATTAGGACATCTAGGATTGTAGAATTCTGGGTAAGGAAATCAAGGTTTCCTTCTCGCCCCTACTTCCCGACTTCCACCTCTCAGTCTGAAAGGTGGATCAGTGGGTCTGAGGGGGACAGTCATTGGAGATTGGGCTTACTCAGCTTGAGGGACATATGACTATCACAGCATGGAGGTGTTGAGGCCGCTGGAGGCATTCATGTTGAGACGGTGCCCAAATGTGTCCCCCACAGATCCGACCCTCAACACCTAGCATGAGTGAACATCTGAGTGCCCCCCTACAATCACTTGTCCATGAACTCAAATGTGCATACACACATGTGCTGGAACACACATGTAAACATGTGCACCTTAACATCCTCACATGTATACAACTTAAATAAGCATGTATACACACCCAGATGCACAGCAAAGTCATTCCCACCACTAGAGGGTGCCAGAAGCCTTCCAAGCAATTCTCTCTCTCTCTCTCTCTCTCTCTCTCCCTCCCTCCCTCCCTCTCTCCTCCTCCTCTCTTGAGAGAGAGAGAAGAGAGAGGAGAGAGAAGAGAGAGAGAGAGAGAGAGAGAGAGAGAGAGAGAGAGAAAGAGAAAGAGAGAAAGAGAGAGAGCCCTTGGAAAATGCCTCACGGATGGTAATTCCAGTGAAGACAGCTGTAAATCCGCAGGCTGGTGACAGTAATAAAGTATGAAGGACTGAGGCCAGATTGATGGACACAGGAACTGAATATTTCCTAGATCAGTCAGCCACCAGAGGTTTTTCCTGCCACCTGCCCCTCCCCCCTCAGCCCCCAACTCCAAATCTGTAGGCCCATGCCTCTGCTGGTTGTCTGCACCAGCACAAGCTGCCTGGGGTGGGTTTCACAAGCCACCTTCCCTTGAGCGACATCTGCTTATTAACCTCGGCTCCAAATACAGCAGAGTTCTGAAAACTTGAGTGCTGTCTCTGCTGGGCTGGGAGCACTGTTGGGACTGACTCTGGCCTGGGGAGGGTTGGTGCTCTCTCCTTTTGGGTGTCTTTCTCCACCTAGGGAGTATCAACTGCAGCAAGGGATTTGGCATCCTTCAGGGAGAACCAGGGCCAGCCCAGCTGTTCACACCAGAGTGTCCTTCATCTCCAACCAAGGAAAGGACAACATGCGGCCTATGAATTTGATCATTTGGAGCAGCCAGGGTCTCTAGGGACAGGATGACATGAGCTCTTTCAGAGGTAAGTTCTGGGACAGGTATCCAAGGTTCCAGATTGTGTTTGTGTGTGTGTGTGTGTGTGTGTGTGTGTGTGTGTGTGCATGCTTGTGTGTGTGTTTGTATATGTGTGTTTGTGTGTGTATGTGTTTGCATGTGTATGTGTGTGTGTTTGTGTGTATGTGTGTGTGTGTGTACGTGTGTGTGTGTGTGTGTGTGTGTGTGTGTGTGTGTGTGTGTGTGTGGTGTTGAGGATGAAACCCAGGGACTAATGCATGTAAAGCAAGCACTCTACCCACTGAGCATCATCCCTAGTTCCTTAAGGTCCTTTTAGAACATTTATTTATTTATTTATTTATTAGATAGGGTCTCACACAGCCCAGGTTGTACCACAAACTTCTGATCCTCCTATGTCTACTGCCTGAGCACTAGGCAAGCACTCTACCAGCCAAGCTACATCCCCAGCAACTTGGGCTCTAGTTTCGGTTATAGGATCTGTAGTCCTAACTGCTTAGGTTGCTAAACAGCCTGCTCCTTGCCATGCACAGGGTCAGGGCCACTTTTGTAAGATAGCAGAAAGGATCATGGACCCTGGGCCCTTTAGCCTTTGGCAGCCTTGAGTCCACAGGATGCCAGCAACAGGCTCTAAAACGTTGCTTGGAATATTCCCAAATACCAGGTTCTTTTCTGAGTGGTGGAGGCACTACTGGGCCGGCTTTTTGTGCACTGACCCTGGCCCTGGCCCCTGGCCTTGCAGCATTTGGCTACTTGATGCTTCCTACTCGTTCCAGGCTCTGTTATGTTTGGGGTCTTCCCCAGAGCGGTGACAGTCAAGCCACCTCTGACTGAAGCCCCCAGCCATGGAGAGGACAAATCGTGGGCAGGGTCAGCAGTGACACCCCGAGAACAAAGGCTAAGTGAGATTGTTCAGCAGGTAGAGTTGCTGGTCACCATGCCTGGTGACCTGAGTTTGATCCCCGAGGGCCACATGGTGGAAGGACAGAAGAGACCCCTGCAATCTGCCCTCTGGTTTCCACATGTGTGCCATAGCACACACATGTATACACTAAATGTTAAACTGGAAACTTTCAATATGATTTTGAACCAGGCACTGGATTTAAAGGAGTGGGGGTAGGGAAGGGGTGCTAACCCTGCCCCCTCATTCATAACACTGCATCCAGACAATATAGAAAGCACCCCTTTCTCTCTCCTCTTGCCTCCCACACCCCCTTTCCTGCACAGCTTTTGGCTCTGCCCTCATGTGAGTGTTCCTTCAGAGAGGCCCTGATAAGTCTGTGTAGCCCTGTGTGAAGGAGGACAAGGCCCAGGAGCCTGGGGACTTTGAGACTGTGTTGACTTGAGATCAATGTAGACAGTGTGGGGTATCGGGGAGAACCTCCTTCCATCCCTCCATGCCATCTCCACCCTTGTCACCCTGGATTTACCCTCAGTCTTGCATGCTGGAGCTTGGCCATCTTTGGAGGAAGAGAACACACCTGACATCCATTCCTTTCCCAGATCTTCACTCTGCACTCTTCCCCTCAAACTCCATGCAAGTACATTTGATTTTTCTGCCCAGCCAGCCTGAGGCTTCCAAACTTAAATAAATAAATAGAAATAAATCATCAGCAGACCTTTTATCTGAGACTCCTTTCTGGTCACGTCTGTCCCCTTGGCGAGACTTCTAAGTGGAAGTGCGATGGCCTCTGCTTGGAGGAAATTTACCATCATTTCAGGCTTTGTCGAGGTGAGAGCATTGGCCCTTCGGCCCCTTGGCTCCTCACTAGGTGCTTTATCTCGACTTAAATGGCTGCAGCTGGACCTCCACAGACCCAGAGCAGCTAGCTTGTTTCCATGGGCTGTTGTGGAAAGAGAAGGCTTCGCGCTTCCTGGCTCTGCCAGGACTGTTGATTTGAAAGGCGCCTGACTACTTGGCAGACTAAAGATGGGACATGAGGCCACAGAGAGAGAATCAGTACCCACTGGGTCTCCTGGCTAATCACTCCCTGCTTGCTAACACTGGGTATCTTTTGAAAATGGCAGAAGCTGCACTATGCTTTTTTTTTTTTTTTTTTTTTTAGATTTATTTATTCATTATGGATACAGTGTTCTGACTGCATGTATGCCTGCATGCCAGAAGAGGGCACCAGATCTCATTAAAGATGGCTGTGAGCCACCATGTGGTTGCTGGGAATTGAACTCAGGACCTCTGGAAGAGCAGCTAGTGTTCTTAACCTCTGAGCCATCTCTCCAGCCACTCCCTCCCCCTTCCCTTTTAAAAGTGATAACAAAGATAAGGACAATTGATATCTTGATTATTCGATAAAACCAGTGGAGATTCAACCTGTGATATTTACCATAAGGTACCTGTAGAAGTGCGCTGCTCTCAACCCTGGTCAGAGAAGCTCTTGTGTGCATCGGGCAGTGGTTACTGCCCAGACTGGTAACTGGTGAGTACTGAGAGTAAGTGATTGTGATTGATCAGCTGTGGGTGTGGCATCTATATTAACCCTCCCACGCCAAGTGTGTGTGTGTGTGTGTGTGTGTGTGTGTGTGTGTGTAGATTGCACAAGTCTGAGTATGGGGAGGAGAGCTGTGAAATGCTGTTGTCTGGACACAACAACACATAGCACTCATGAACTCACAGGGCTGTGGTTATTTAGAATTAAGCTAATGAAGATGCCTTCACAGCCTTTAGGGGTGGGTATGGCTCCTGAGGTCCCACCCCTAGCTGAGAAACTATACTTAGTGACTATAGTTAGAGCATATAGGCATGCTGGAAACCTCAGCCCGTTCCTGCCTCCACTGACTTTGCTGGAAGGAACCTCAGCCAGTGAGGCAGTGTGGGATTAGAACCCCTGCAAAGGATTTGATCTACAAGGAAGAACTGGAGAAAATTTAATGCAAGAGAAAGAAGGGCACGGCAGGAGTCCTGTCTCCCAGGACCCAGTCTGCCTGGAATGTATGCTTTGTGCTTCCTCTAGGGCTGGCAGCCACTCTGACTGTTGGAGGCCTGCACTTTGCAGGTAGTTGGTCCCTGTCCCATGCATTTACATTCAACGGTTGCTCTGGCCTCCTGAGGAGCTGCTGGGTTTGGGCCCCAGGCTCAGCATCCTGTGCTTGCTTGCTCATCTCTGTTCACACCAGCAGGGCCTGACCTTCCACTAGGTGGCTTCTGGTGACTTAGTTGCCAGGGGCCCAGGATCCTCGCGTCTGTGTCCAGCGGCTCAGACTCAGATGGGCTCACAGCTGGTCCTCATCCACCCAGATGGTCTTGCGCTGTTCCTCCACGATCTTGTCTTTGAGGACACGGAGCAGCTCCTCCACGCTGCTCCACATCTCAGCCTCCACGGTGGCGTACAGGCAGGGCAGCGCCTCTAACTCCTTCTCTTTGAGCCTGCACACACGCAGGAATTCCTCCTCCGTCTCTGGTCGTGGTAGCAGCTTCCTGTGGGTGAGGGGAGAGATGGCAAGGGAAGACGTGGGGAGGCTGCAGGGCTGGATGCCTACAGTGTGAGACAGAAGCCCGGATTGCGTAGTTGCCTGCCTGGGCCACTGGACTATACATGTCTGGTATCTGCTGCCTCCACCTTCTGAGTTCGGGAAGCAGTGAGTGTACTTAACACCACTGAAGAGTTTGAGACCAGTTTGGGCTAACGTGAGTTCAAGGCTAGCCTGGGCTATGCGGTGAGAACCCGTTTTGTTCCAGAATCAGGTCATCATCCCAAATGGAAACTTTGTCCCCACTAAACACAAACTCCACCCCACCCATACTCCTGGCTCCTAATGAATGCTCTGCATTTCTGATACTTCAGGGACTTCCAATAAGTGGAACCACATGGTATCTGTCCTCCGGGCTGATTTCACAGCATCCTATCCTTGAGCGTCACTATTGTGGCAGGAGTTACAATGTTTTTCCTTTTTCAAGGCTGAATACTGTTCTACCAGGCTGACCTCGAACTTGCGATCCTCCCGAGTGGCCAGGATGATAGACAGGCCTTCACCACCACATCTGGCCACTTCCCTCCTCCTCAGGTACTTCATCTCAGTGACAGGAAGTTGATAGACCCTATCCGGACCACCACACTCATCCCACTGTGTCTTACGCATGTGCCCCAGCATGCATCTGGCCCTCTGTGCTCAGGGTCAGCGTCATAGGCCCCAGCATCCAGGGCTTTGGGAAGAGCGTGGCGTGGGGCCAGGCGCGGGGGCCGGGGCACTCTTACCTGAGCCGTTTGATGTTCTTTTCGCTCACCCGGATGAGCAGCACGATGGGGTACACCTTGCTCTTGATCAGATCACGAACGCAGCCAATCCCAGCCTCTAGCAGGCAGTGTTTATTCTGCAAGCACAGCAGCTACAGTCAGCAGTGGTCACCCGCATTACTCACCCTCGTGGGTGCCAGGCCAAGCCTGGGTGCCAGGCCGAACTAGGAAACTTCAAAAGTGGGCCTCGGTGAGGCTGGAGCCCCGCAGAGCGCATTGACAGGACTTCCTAGGTCCAGCCCAAGCGGGGATGGGGGTGGGGAGTGGGGGGTGGGGGGCTTGCAATGGACACTTGCCCCTCAGTCTTGCAGGGGGGTCCTGGTAATGCCAGGAAGAGAGGCTTCCTGGAGGGACCTCGAGGCCACCTGCTTACCCAGGAGCTTGCTATGTGTGGGAAATGATGATTCCCACTTGGCTGAAGGCATCACATAAAAAAAGTCAAACTTTCTATCAAAGAGACAAAAAGCACAACCGCTTTCCTAATCTACAGGAGGCTGAGGTAGGATTGAAGGGACCAGCTTCCCTTTCGGCAGCCATAACACCGAACACATGCTTGCCATAACCTTGCCTTGGTCACTTAGAGGTCAGATGCCTAGGTCAGATGCCTGTCTCGTGACAAGGAACCAATCAGAAGTTAGTTAGTCACTAGAAAGTCAGGTGCCTGCCTCGTGACAAGGAACCAATCAGAAGTTAGCTGGTGGCGCTATGCTTTACGACCCTGGGTGTGCTTTACGGACAAACGCACAGCAATGACGCACAAAGCATAGCAACCACCCTGGGAGGGCCTATGGGCCATAACAACCAGTTGACCAATCAACACAGGGCAAGCCCTCCATGCCTGGAGGCACACCAATCGTGAGCCTGTGCATACCCCTAGACACTCCCCTTACGCTGTCCTATAAGATCTCTCAGGAGGCCCTAGGAGTTGTCTTTTGCTAGCCATCCACCATGGCGGGTGGGTGAAAGACCCGAGCTAACATGGGGTTAGCTCGTTAAATTACAATAAAGCCTCATGCAGTTTGCAGCAAGCTCTTGAATCCGCCTGGTGATTGGGATGACTGTGGTCGTGGCCTGGGACACCGGATACTTGAGTTTTCCGGGGGTCTAACAGGATGACTGAGAATTTTAAGTCAGGCTGGGCTACATGGTGAGAGAGACCTGTCTAAAATACCAAGCCAGACTGAGCAAGAAAAGGAACATAGAAAGCTGGGCATGGGGGTGTGTGCCTGCAGTTCCAGCCCATGGGAGGGTGGAGCGAGCATCCTGAGTTTGACCGGACTCACCTAGTAAAAAGAGAAAGGAAGGAAGGAAGGAAGGAAAGAAGCAATATAAAAACTCAGGTGTGGTGGTACACACCTGTGATCCTAGCACTTGGGAAACAGAGGCAGGAGGATAGTGATTGGAAGGCAGTCTGGGCTACATAATCAGTTCCACACCAGCCTGGGGTACACAGTGAGAAGGTATCTATAAAACAAGTAAACAAAGGCTGGAGAGCTGGCTCAGTGCTTAAGAGCACCTGCTGCTCTTGAAGAGAACCTGAGTTCAGATCCCAGCACCTATGTGGCAGCTCACAACCACTTAGAACTCTAGCTCCAGGGAATGTGATATTGTCTTCTGACCCCTGTGGGCACTGTGGTCATGTACACACACACACACACACACACACACACAATTAAACAAAAATTATCTTAAAAAAACTAGCTAAACAAAAACCCGAATATCCATACATATATATCTATACATATCTATCTATCTATCTATCTATCTATCTATCTATCTATCTATCTATCTATCTATCTATCTCAAGCATAGCAGTACATGATTGTAACCCTGTCCCTTAAGAGGCAGGAGACATTCTAGATAGTTTTCAGGCAAATCTAAGCAACAGAGAAAAACTAAAGGAGGTGGAGGGGGAAGAGAAGGAGGAGAGAGAGAGAGACAAAGCAGAGAGGGAGCAGGGTAAAGGAGGGGGGAAGAATAGAGTATTACTAAACTCTATGAAGTTTTCTCTGCACACACTGTGGTCCTGGCACCCCAGGCTAAAGATAGATGCAGTCTGAGCCCCTGGCCCCCACTTCCTTCCTCTCACTGTTTGCTCCTCTAACTCCCATTAACCCTGACTGGTGGGGTGCCACTTTTCTTATAGAATCCATCTTGCCCGTGACCACACCCACTTTCCCGTCCCTGTCACAAGACCTCCCTAAAAGGACCTGACTTTGTTTTTTGAAACAGGATCTCAGGTAGCCCAGGATAGTCTCTAATTTCCTATGTAATATGGCTCAGATGTTTTGTGTGCTTGTGTGTGTGAATGTGAATGCAAGGCAAGAGGAGTCAACTGTAGTGCCAAATCATCAGGGGCAGGCCTCCTTGTTTCTTTTGAGACAGGGTCTCTCTCTTGGCCTGGGGCTCACTGATTTGCTTAAGTTGACTAGTGCTGGTGAGTGAGCCTCGGGAATCCTTCTGTCTTCGTCAGGGTGACTGTTGTGGTGGTGAAAAACCATGACCAAAAGCAACTCGGGGAGGAAAGGGTTTATTCAGTTTACACTTCCATATTGCTGTTCATCATCAAAGAAAATCAGGTTAGAAACAGGGCAGGGCAGGAACCTGGGGGCAGGAGCTGATGCAGAGGTGCTTCTTACTGGCTTGCTCCCTATGGCTTGCTCAGCCTGCTTTCTTATACAACCCAGGACCACCAGCCCAGGGATGGCACCACCCACCATGGGCTGGGCCCTCACACTTCAATCACTAAGAAAATGCCCTACAACTGGGTCCAACAGAGGCAATTTCTCAATTGAGGTTCCCTCCTTTCAGATAACTCTAGCTTGTGTCAAGTTGACATAAAATTAGCCAGCACGCTTCCTGTCTCTCCCTCCCTAGTACTGGGATTATGGTACATGCCACCATGCCTGATCTGAATTCATGTGGGTTCTGAAGATTGAATTCAGCTCCTCATCCTTGCACAGCAGCAATTAACCAACTCAGCCATCACCTCAGTGGCTGATGCCCGAGAAATGACACCCAAGGGTGTCGTCTGATCTTGACACACACATGGACACATATACACATGCACTTTCTCACACATGAACACACACACATGCTGCCTTCTGATGCAGATGTAAAAAGAGACAACCAAAAACCTTGTTCATGCTGGCAAAAAGGTTGGCTCTGCCTTCATCTGTGCATGCCAGTGACATGTGGGGAAAGCGTACATGTGACCACCCAGCTGTATGGTTCCTGCTACCCTCAAGGGTGCTGTCCCCTCCCCTGCCATAACTCTCAAGTCTCAGAGCAAGGACAAACTCCATGTTTTACAGCTGACCAGCATCAGCTTGTTCCTCAGGGGGTGACTCAGGGTCACCTCATCCAGGTCCAGAGGTGACTAACTTGCATGCTGTGATGTTCCTGGGTGGCTGCCTGTGGCTCTTCTACTTTTTCTTTCCCATGGGTGAGTGGGCGAGACATCAGACACTCACCCTGTTCTGTTCTCTTGTTTATTTGTCAGATTGACATGCACTAACCTGGGAGGAGGGAACCTCAGTCGAGGAATTGCCTTCATCATATTGCCCAAAAAGAAATCCGTGGGCGTTTTTTTGATTAGTGATTGGTGTGGAAGGGTCCAGCCCACTGTGGGCGGTGCCACCCCTAGGCAGGTGGTCCTGGGTTGTATAAGAAAGCAGGCTGAGCAAGCCATGAGGTGCAAACCCGCAAGCAGTGTTCCTCCATGGCTTCTGCTTCACTTCCTGCTTCTAGGTTCTTCCCTGGAGTTTCTGGGCTAACTTCCTTCAGTGATAGAGTGTGGCCTGAGAGTTGTTAGATGAAATAAACCCTTTCCTCCCCAAGTTGCTTTTGTTCCATGGTCTTTATCACAGTGACGGAAAGAAAAGTACAATAGTATACGCTTCTCTCTCTGTCCCTCTCTTCCTCCTTCTCCCCTCTCCCCCTTGTCTTCCCATCCCTCCCTCCTTTTCTCTTTCCTCCCTCTCTTACACACACACACACACACACACACACACACACACACACCCTTAGCTGATATGAACCAACACCAGGCCATTGGCAGAAACAGAACAGCAGCGAGTTTCAAAACACAAGCTCATATCAGAGACCTGAGGACAAAGGGTAGAGGAAGAGAGTGACCTGGGCCCTGAGTAGGGAGAAAGGATGGCCATACCTGTGGCCATCCACCCTTGCCCATGACCCAGTGCTTCACAGAGTGTCCCTCACCTTGGCTGCCACAGCCTCAATGTTGGCAGGGACGATGCATTCAAAGGTGTTGGGGTTCTTTTCCCGGGAGTAGATGATGGTCTCGGTCTTCTGCTTCCGGAGGAACTCATCTCTTGTGACAATATCTGCAGAGAGGGGAGTTGGTGCCCAGGGTGGCAAGTGCTATTTGTGATAGTCATCCATTCCAGGCCCTACCCGTCCCCTCCTGGGTGCCACATCTTTGATAGCCACCTGGTCTATTCCCACTATGGTTAAGTGGAAACTCATTTTCTCTACTACACGGAATCAAGGTGGAATCAAGGCCATGGTTCATGCTCTTTATGCAAGACTAAGCAGCAGGGACTTAGTGGACACTCATGCTCTGGCTTTTCATTTGTGCATGTCAGTGAACAAAGTAGCTCAGGTGTTATGGGTCAACACCAAGTACAGTTCAACCAAGAAGCTCACCTATGGAGCCAGCCACACATGCCTACCCACTCATTTGTATATTAATCCTCGGTCTATCTCTCCACCTACCATCCATCATCCACCCATCTGCCAACCCATCCATCTACCTACCCATCCATCCATCCACCCATCCATCCATCCATCCATCCACCCACCCATCCATCCACCCATCCATCTACCCAGCACCCGAAAGAAGAGGAGGAGGAAGGGGAGGAGCAATGGGAGAGAGGGAGTGGAGAATAAGGGGAGGAGGCTGAGTCACCCTAGTGATGGGTTCCAGAGGCCTGTGTCCCTCTGCCATCTGGCCATGCTCACCTGACTTGCAGATGGTGAACTCCATGGCACCCCCCGAGTTGAGCAGCTTCTGCACCAGTGTCTTGGCTAGCATGGTGGGCGTGAAGAGCACAGGCCGGCGGCGTTCACAGTGGAAGGCTCGCACTAGGCTGTAGGGGATCAGGGTAAGGTTCCTGCTGAGCTCATTCTCAGGGTCCAGTTCTGGGGGAGAACAGAAGCAGTGGGCTGTCAGAGCCTGCCCTGCCCCAGGGCACATTTAGGGTATGGAGGCTTTGCCACCATAATGGCCCCATGGAGTCTAGAGGCCTCTGGTAATGGGGGAAGGGACACAGGTATCTTGTAGCTATTCTGGGCACCCAGCAATGCCTCTGAGGAGACTGTGGGGGAGACACACAAAACACACAGGAACCCTCATGGGTCCCAAAGTACGGGCCTCCTCAGTAGACCAGGGACATCTTCTTAGAATAAGAGTGTGGCTTGTGACCAGGAGTAGAGTCAGCTATGCAATGGTAACTTTTCTGATTGAAATGTTCATGCCTGGTGCAGAAACCTGCAGAACTGAGGGGCTGGGGCAGGCTTAGTGGGCACAGCACTTGCTGTGAAAGTGTGTGAAGACCTGCACTCATCTCTAGAACCCATGTAAACATTCTGTGTGGTTTGCACACTTATAATCCCAGTGCCGGGGAGGCAGAGATAGGTATATGGGATCCCTAGGGGCTTGCTGGTCAGTCTAGCTTCATCAGGGTGGCCAGGCCAATGAGAGAGCTTGTCTCAAATTCAAAGTGGGGGAGCTGAAGAGATCCCTCAATAGTTAAAGAGCACTTGCTGCTCTTGCAGAGGACCAGGGTTCAGATTGCAGCATCCACACCAGGTAACTCACAACTACCTGTAACTCCAGTTCCAGAGGGTTCATCGCCCTCTTGTGGTCCCTGTGGGTACGGCACTCATGTGGCAAGAAAGTAAATGAAAATGTAAATGAAAAGTAAAATAAAACAGAAATCATAACTAAAACAACAACAACAACAACAACAAAACCACTAAGGTGGATGGTGACTGAAAACAATACCAGAGGTCCTCTGGCTTCTATGGCCACACACATGCACATGCAAACTTCCTTCTGAGGTTACAGAGGCAGTAAACAATTGTTGGGGAGCGAGACTCTTCTTTAAGTTGTGCCAGGAACTCTCTCGGGAACACCACTTTTGTGAGTCATCACCCTTGCTGTGGTGGGACCTTTCTGAAGATGCTCCCGTGACCAGACCCAATAAACTCCAGGGTTCACCACAGTAGATTTGGCTGGACTTGCTCCTTTGGTTGGTGTTGCCCTCTCTGTCTGGTGTGAAGATAGGGACTCCCCCAGAACAGCCAAGTAATGTGATGGTTCAGGCAGACAGATGGATGAAGGCAGGAGAGTGAGGGGCAGCAGAGAGGACCAAGTGGCAAGATGACAGGGCCACAGGGTAGGAGGTCATCACATACCTTCATGCCTCTCTGTCAGGAGTTTGGTGGCATCCAGTGAGGACCGGGAGAGGCTCCCCAGGGGGCTCCCAGAGATGATCCTCACACGTTCATTGCTGTTCATTCGTTTGTACTTGTTTTCTGACCGGCTGACAAACTGTGGAGAGAAGGAGGGCAGGACGAGAGAGTGGGACAGAATTCTCTTGGCTTCCAGCCTTGAGCCAAATTGAGCTGCACCAGGCAGATAAAACCAGTCAGGCCTTTGTTCCAACCTTGACTCTACTCTGGGGGCCCAGGGCAGAGCACCTCTGTTGTAAAGAGCCAGATCCTGTGTGAGACCCGGGGATACTCTAGCTACTGTCCCATGAAGACACCTCTTGCAGCTCCTGTTCTAGCTGGTGAGGACCCTGGCTGGCAGCCCCTGGGGTTCTTATGCTAGAACCCTCCGACTCCCCCACACTGCTCTCACAATCCTCTGGGTTCAAGGAACATGGCTCCCTCACAAAGTTCACAGATATTTCTCTGGCACAGAGTCCAGGCTCCCATAATGCCCCTGGGCACCTTCGCATCTCTCCTGCTTCCTTCTGCAGAAGAGTCAGCAGCCTGCCCAGCACTGTCGTGCACCAGCCTCAATGTATATGGAGACAGGAGGGCTGGCCTCAAACTTGCTATGTATGTAGCCCAGGAGGACCTTGAGCTTCACATGCCCCTGCCTCCACTTCCTGAGTGCTGGGATTACAAGCATACTTCACCAGGTGGTGCCGGGGATGGAACTGAGGGCTCCATGCTTGCTAGGCAGGCATTGTAACAACTGAGTCACATCTCCCTCGCTTAGTCTTGAGTCTTTGGATGAAACTCAGGTTGACACATGGGCCTAACAGTGTCATGGTAGATAATCCTGCCTTTAGGAGGCCTTGTGCTCTGAGGGGGTCCCCTCCCACCTGTCTGTCTCTGTCTCATACTTGTGTCCATCTGGGCTTTGGGGTCAAGGTGCACTAGCTGCACTGGAGTCTAATTAATGCAGCACCATACAGGAAATGTGCTCTGGGCTGCACGCTCACATTCTTTGCCTCTCTCAACCATCAATATGGGAATGGCTATAGAGACCGAACCTGTAGGTATGTGGAATCATACAACAGGCTTGTCCGTGGTCCTTGTACTATCCACCCCCCCAAATATTTTTTTCTTTTGAAATTAAGCACAAGGAGGAAAACTTTTTTCCAGTCCTGAAGATCTGAACTGAACAGACAGGTAAGATTCAAGGAATCTGCTGGGTTTCCCTTTATCTCCTTGGCTGCTGGGATGCTCAGGTAAGTTTAACATTCCCTCAGAGGAAGTAAACTGGCCTAAATATCTGGAGGGTTCGTTTTTCTCTTCCTGATTCAGCACATCTGATTTTTCTATCATATTTTAGCAGCTGAGTTGTTGAAGCTCTTTTGGCCTGAAGTTTCTTCAAATCTTTTATGAAAGTGAGACTGGCTTCCAGCAGGCATGGAGTCTGTCTACAGACCTGTCACTATGAGGATAAAATGGGATGGAACAAACCAGGCACTGTGAGAAGTCACAAGAGGCACAGGAATACAAAATCTTGTTATTTCCACGCTGGCATCTCTTCTTGGTAGGAAGAGGGCAGAGCCCCTTGCAAACTACACTAGAAAAGTCAGCAGGCTTCCCATCACCAGCCTTACCTGAAGGAGTTGGCCAAAGAAAAAACTTGCTCTGGAGAGGCGGGGGCTGACACGGGGGTCGCTGGTTGAAAGCGTCTCTTCGGGCTGCAGGGTGTTCTGAAATGAGTTTGTCAATCAGCCCGGGCTGAGCAAGGGGCCCTGAGTGTGAGCCTGCTGTAGAAAGAGGGACACCTGTCCCCAAGTCCCCTCCAGCCTGAGTGTCAAGGTGCAGCATCAAAGACTGGCAGCTAGGCAGCAGCGGCTGGGAGGGAGCAACTGCTTGTATCTGAGACCAGAGTAGGATTAGATGCATTTGAGTCCCCTAAATTACAGCTGGGGAGGGCTCATGGCAGGTCTCCTTTCTCGAACAACCAAATGTCCTGCAATGTATCTTCCTGAGGACATGACCACATGGCTGGTTCCTGCCGCTTACATGCAGGAAGGAAGAGGGAAGCTGCAAGGCCCCCTGTCCCTACCACCCCTTTACCTACCCGGAGGCTGCGCAGGGTGTGGTGAGCACTGTCCGCTTCCTCCCGGCTTCCCCTGTGAACAAGTCGCTGGAGCTTCACCAGGAGAAGCTGTTGAGCCCTGGGGAGGGGACATGGGAGCAACATCAGGGTTAGAACTGGGCCACACAGACACAGATGGTAGGAAGTAGGCTTCAGGAGTCACAGTGCAACACTGGGCTCCCACTGGGCTTGGAGTACAGTGTCCTGCAGACCAGCTGTGGGATCATGTCCTTGCATCTGGGGTCATGTCCTTGCATCTGGGGTCATGACCTTGCACCTGGGGTCATGGCCTTGCACTGACCATCTGACTGGCCAAGACCCACTTGCCGGTGACTGGCCAAGCAGCAGCAAGGGCCCAGAAGAACAGGTGTCACTGTGTGGAAGTACAGGCACCCAAATAGCTCTGACACCTGCTGGGGTTCAGCCCAGGATGATTAAAAAAGAAATGACTAAAGGACTGGGTCATGGCTCAGAGACAGAGCATTTGCCCAACATGCCCCAGGGCTCTGGTGTCCATCCCTTTTTCCCTGACCATGGACCTCAGATAGAAAGCAAAGGCCAGGTGGAACTGTCATCCTAGTTGTCTTGGGGGGAAGGACTGAGGGCAGGAAGACTGCAAGTTCAACTCTAGACTGGATAACTCAGTTAGACTCTATTGAAAAGTTAAAAAAAAGGGAAATCAGGTTGGGGATGAAGCTCAGTGGTAGAGCCCCCTGCCTAGAATCCCCCAGTGAGGGGCTGGGGTGTGGTTCCAGGTAGAGAGCTCTACAGCATGCCTGGTGGTCACTGGACAGAATGAGGGTGCTAGGAGCCTTTGTAAGGATACAGCGCCATTCTCGATAGGGTAAGGATGCCTTATACAGAAAGAGGTAGCAGCATCTCCTGGTTCTTCAGGCTGAGGAGGCTGCTGGGCCTGGGGAAGTCCCTAAAGTAACAGAAATGCAGAGCTGCCCCCGCCCCCTCCCCCACCCACTCACCGGCTGTAGCTGGGGATGGTGCCCATGTCCAGGTCTTGGTCTGTGAAGGGGTCAACTCGTGCACATAGCCACTCGTGCCTGTCCTGGTACATAGTATCCAGGACATGAACCACATCGTCACACCTCAGGGACATGGAGCAGGCATCCAGCTGGCTGGAGATGTTCAGGTTTAGGCGGATATAGAACGAGTCCCCCGATGTGATCACTCCATCCTCCATCTCCTTCAGCAGCTTCCGGTAGCCTGAGGGGGGACACAATTCAAACACTTAAGCGCCCTGGAGATGACCTCATCTGTGCACCTGCCTTCCTCCTTGTGAACAGGCAGCCATGCTATTTGTGGGGTTCCAGGAAGCTTGAAGCTAAAATTTATGCTGAGCCACAATGTTTAACTTATTAACATCTGTATTGTGCTCTCCATGCCTTCTCGACCATTACCAGGCACGTGCCAACTGGTACTTAACATGCAGTAGGCTATACACATCTTTCAACTTAGTGAATTTTCACAAATGCATACACGTGGATCGCTCCTGCTCTGAACTCTCTGCCGGTAGGCCCCTCAGGCTAACCTTATTCTGGTTCCTCCTGCCCTAGCTATCTGTACCTCATGCTGTACAAATGGAAACAAGTACTGTGAGCTCCTTTGCTTCTGGCTGCTACTGAGCAACATTATGTTTATAAGTCACAGCGTTATAGCACACATCCATTTTCATTGCTCTATAGTATTCCACACTGCTGAGTCACTCAGATATGTTATTTTTGGTGAACAGATGTACTCATTTTTCTTGGATGTGGATACAGAAGTCAAGTCACCAGGTCATTATGAATCTGTGTGGGAGCTTTAGTAGCTACTGCCAAATGCATTTCTAGGTTAATAGGACTGTTGCACAAGCTATGAAGGCCAAATATTACTGGTCTTTTGAGAAAAATTTTGCAAATAACTTTGGAGGCATTGAGGGCTACGGCATGAATATAATAAATGCCACAAGCTGTCAGTGAACACCTATGGTATACATCTATAATTTGTCTCCAAAGCAACCCCAATGACAGTAGGTGTGGTAACAAGCAGGCTCCTAGTAGGCCATCCATGGCCAAAGGACATTCCAGGCAGCTGGGTTAGTGTGGAGAAACAGAGATTCTATAATGGGTCCTTCAGTGGTTTCTTAGCTTAGTCCAGCACTGGCTCAAACCCTCTTGGACTCCCTCCACCCCCAGCATCCTTGAGTCTGAGCTCTACTCTGGGGATAGGGGCCTTTCCCAGAAATCTAGCTTGAAGTGCTATGCTGCCATTCACCTCTAGGGGTGCAATTCACTGTGCAGCCCTGTGACCCAAGTGTAAGGGGTTTCCTAGAGATCTATCTATCTATCTATCTATCTATCTATCTATCTATCTATCTACCTATCTATCTATCTTTTGTGCATGGTTGGGAAGCCCAGTCTCAGGAGCTGGTAGGAGCATGTCCCATGAGTGGGGGTGACTGGGCTCCACAGTGTTATCCTCTGCACCAGGGTGCTGCTGGGAAGGGGCAGGAGGGTGGCTTGGAGAAGCGGGCTGGGCTATTTATGCTCTGCTCAAATATTCATGATTACTGTGGTTAAAAATAAGACCCAGCTGCAGAGGCAATCACGCAGGAAAACCCAGAGGTGAGAATGAGAATCCAAGTCATCACCAGGCAGAAGGGCTGCTGGGGGATGGGGGTGGGGGCTGGGCCAGGCAGGGAGGTAGGGCTGCCTGCCAGGGACCCAGATGTGCTTTAGCAGTCACCCTTGCAGGGAGAGGGTGAGCCAGGCTTCTGGAGCTGTGTCTTCTGTGTTTCCCTAGGAGGTTTGTGGACTTGGTTCAGGGTGACACAGAGCGTTGCCATCCCCATCCAAGAGGATATTATCACTGATTTCCTCTTGGGTTGGGGTGTGGTCCATTCCTCATGGGGCACAGATAAGCAAGGGTATGAGTCCTATACCCCACTCTTGTGTGGACCAGGTCTGATTCAGGCTTTACCTTCATGGTTGACCTTGTAGTGCAGGGTGATGGGGCCACTGCACCTCTGGATGGTCCAACGGGCCTCCTCCTTTGTGCAAGCATCCAATGGAACACTCTGCCTTTCGCCTCGGATACAGCCTTCCAGCTTCAGGACAAAAACAAGCAGTTCGTCTGGATAGGTAGCAGCGTGGTGGGGCTAAGGCTGCTTCCTATGGGAGCATCCTTCTCCAGACAAAGAGGCATCTCATGCAATGGGAGTCCATGTGTCTCTAGGTACACATGCATGTGCACATGTGCACATGTAGAAGAGAAGGGCCTGGGGACCCCCACAGCTTCCCCCTCTATCTCTTACCAGCAGTAGTTGGTGGCCTTCACGCAGTCCAGCCCTCTCGGCCAGCGAGCCTGGCTTGACGGAGTGAACGAAGCTCCCATGGGCATTGCCGCCCAGCAGGGTGAGCTGGGTGATGAGTCCATCACCATTCAGGGTTGTGTGTTGCACCAAGGGGCCAGCTCCCCGAACATGGCCCCCAGATGTAACGGATGGCCGGAAGGGCCTGAGTTGGGAAATAAAATAGGCAGTTGGGTTCAAAAGAGAAGGGCTGAACCCAGGACATGCTAGCATGCTGGGGAAGGATGCTGGTGGCATGGCTGCATGTGTCCTGGAGGCTTGGGAGCCTCCAGGTTCTAAGGGACTGATGTCTGCAGCCACCTTCCAGGCCCCATGAAGTAGGATTATTACCTGCCTTTTCCTCTGTGTGTCTAGGTTTGTTATCCCGGATAGACAAGGAACAGATGGAGTGTTTCTTTCTGTGCACCCCAACACCCACTTTGAGATAGTTCCTGTGTATCACAGACTAGCTTCCAACTCACTAGCTAGCTGAGAATAACTTTGAGCTCCTCATCCTCCTGCCTCCACCTCCTGAGTGATGGGATTATGGGTGTATTATCTTGCTTGATATTTGTGGTGCTGAGGATGGAGTACAGGGATTCATGTGTGCTGAGTGAGCATCCTCCCAACTGAGCCACATCCCTAGTCTGAGTGACTGAGACCCTGAACTTTGTCTTGGAGCACACAGATGGTCCCCTCTGTAGGGAACTGAGAAGATGAGGGTCTGGGGTACCATCCTTGAGCCCCAATTTGGCCACTCCTATCCCTGGTCCTATATATGTTCCCTTGGTGTGTGTGTGTGTGTGTGTGTGTGTGTGTGTGTGTGTGTGTGTGTGTGTGTGTGTGTGTATGTGTGTGTGTGTTTAGTATTTAGGCATTTGTACTGGTCTGCTCTTGGGGTTCTGACAGGAAACACCCTCAGCTGCAGCCACTAAGAGCACCACCTGTACAATTCACTATGTTCCTTTTTAAAAGGGCCCTGCCCACTTCCCATCCTTCTCTCTTTCTCTTCCTCTCTGTCTGTTTCTTCCCCCTCCCCCTCTCCCTCTCTTCCCTCTCTCCCACTGCTCCTGTCTGGAGAGGCTGGTCTCCCCACTCCCCTTTCTCCTTTTAATGATTCCTTTGCCCTAATAAAAAGTCTCTCTGCTTAACTCTGTTGCATGATGTCTTTCTCGTGTCTTTATTTTACCCCCCCTTTTTTTTTATTACAACAGTGTGTGTATATGTGTGCTCGTGCATGTGGAGGTCAGAGGTTAAGCTCAGGCATTGTTCCTCAGTCCTCCATGTTTTTTGGTGTCTCTCACTGGATCTGGAGCTTGCTGATTATAAACACATGCCACCATATCCAGCTTTTTACGTGGGTGGGTTCTGGGGATTTGAACTCAGGTCTTCATGCATATGTGACAAGTCCTATACCCACTGAGTTGTCTCCATAGCTCTGTTTCCATACCTTTCTAAAGAGAACTTCCGGAACATGAGGTTGACCTGTTCCAGGTCATAGGCGTCCAGTCCCTCTGACTGGTGTGAGGAGGAGGAGGAATGGATGGAGGGGGGCCCGAAGGAGTAGCGTTCGTGATTGTCATCTGCAAAGGAGTGGGGAGCTTTTCAGGACTTAGGTGCATTAGGGGAAGCACCTAGGGCCATCCCTCCCACCCACCCCATGACATTGAGTGGGCAGTGCCTCCTGGAGCTGAATAACCCTGTAGCATAGCCTTGTAGACTGGAATTTGAAGAGAGTCAGCTCCCTCCAGAGGGAGAGAGCACAGGGTTGCACCATGTAGCTCAGGCTGTGCTCAAACTTGCCACCTTTTTGCCTCCATCTCTCAAGTGCTAGGATTACAGGTGTGTACTCAGATGCAGGGATCTGGGATCAGAATCCTGCAGCCTGACTCCACCCAGCCTGTCTCCTGCCATCAGGATAGATGGTAAAGTTCAAAATAGACATCCCCCTGCCTCTCTTCTTAAGGAGCCTCACCAGATAGGTAGGGAGTTAGGAGGCCAGAAGACGACATCTAGTACAGCCTATTTCTGTGCTGCAAGGTCTCTACCCAAACCTGGAGATCATGCCTTCTCAGCTTGGCAGGAGGATAGCCAGGCCCTGTGGTCTTCTCATCTCTGGGCCCCTCAGAGTGAGGGTTAGAGATGTTTGCAGGGACATGCCGCTCACTGTGAGGATGCTGGGGTCCAAGCTCCAGTCCTCATGGTTGTGGAGCAAGAACTCTTAGATATTAAGCCATCTCTCCAGCTCCCAGTTCTGTCTTGGAAGTGAGCTCTGGGTTTCTCACTTTGGGGTTCCCCCCTCTGCAGTCTCACCATCCTCCATTAACTCTCATACTCTGGGTCGGTAGGGGCCTGGGGTCCCTCTTCTTTTCTTCTACCTCAACTTGACTCTAAGTTCCCAGGGGAGATGCTGGCTGGAACAGAGCCACCAGGGTGAGAGACACACTGGTCCTGCTTGCGGCTGATAACAAAGGCCAATTCTGCACAAGGAATTTTTCCCAACATCCGCAACATGCTTTGGACGCCTGCCCAGGATTCACTTCCCGGCTTCCCCATTCTAAAACTCTCTCGATTCTTTTCATTACCCAGCCTCCATTAGGTGCTAACCCCTCTTTAACACTTGATAGCTTGTGATGGTCCCCAATTATGGAGGATCTCTAATCTTTCCATTTTGTCTGCTGGTGGCCTCTGCTAGCCAGGGGCATGGATCGGGACTAGGGAGGACTGGAATGTGTGTGTGGGTTCTAGCAGGGCACGTCTGCAGGACTCTCAGGCACAGGAGTCTAACCTATGAGCAGGGCAGGGCTCTGAGGATACCTGAGACATGAGGGATGGGGTGGGGGGGGCGGGCATCTCCAGGCTCTCCTCCCTCTCAGTAATCCAGCCAGGCAGATGCCTTGGGTTCATGGTGCTAACACCATGGTCTCTGCCAGCAGGGATATTGGGCCTGGGACTGAGCTGGGATTGCAGGCCATTGAGGCCATACATGTGCTTGGTGTCCCTGGGGTCCAGGTCCTTGCTTCTGGCTCTCCATACAGTCTATGTACAGCTGAGATAATGCCAGTATCCCCAACATTGCCTATTTGAGGACCATCCCCTAAACTCAGTCCTGGCCTCCACCTCCAGTTTCTAGAACCCCAGGCTGGCCTCCAATTCTCTAAGTAGCTGAGGATGACCTTGAACTCCAAATACCTGCATCCACCTACCTAGTGCTAGGATCACAGTAGTGTGTCATGAAGCCCAGTTTATAGAGGGCTGGGGTAGAGCCCAGTACTTTTCACATACTAGGCAAATGCTAGAGCAACTTAGTCACACCTAGTCCCTCCCTGAGGGTTCCTAGACAGGTGCTCTATCACTGGGCCACACCCCCAGCCCCTCACTGGGGAATTGTAGGAAATCACCCTACGACTGAGCCATATTCGGAGTCCTCTGGCTGGAGCCTATGATCAGATCTTCTCTCATGCCCTCTTCTAAGTCCCTCTTTGGACAGATCCTGCCCCCCTGGGTCACCGTGGCCCCTCTGGGCCTGGCAGATACACACCATCAAGGTCCAAGGTGTCAAACCCACAGCTATCATTGTCTTCTTCCACGGTGCTGCAAGACACAAGCAGGGGTGGGGTGGGGGAAGAAGGACACTGGTGTGAGTGTGTGCTGCAGGTGAACAAAGTAGAGGGAACTTCTGGAATGTTCTAGCTTCTCATCAGGCCTTGTTTCTAAGAGGGCAGTATGAAAGGGGAGGGGATGATGACCAGGGTGGGAGGAAGCAGGAGTATGTAAGGGAAAGGGGCTAACTCAGCAGGGAAGGTGGCCCTTGTGGCCTGCGTAGACCATGTCTCACAATGGCTGAGGAGGACACAAGAAGGGCAAGTGAGTGGAGGCCAGCCTGAGGTACGGATTTCCCAGAAACCCATGCAGCCTCTGTTATTTACACCACGCGGTTGCCACCTGTGATTGCTGGGATGTCTCTGAGGCAGTGGAGAACTCCCTAGGAAGGGGTGGGTGGAATTTGAGCTCTGGGCTGGCCAAGGTGGTTGTAGGTAGGGACAAGAAACTTCAGTAACTACCTTGAAAATCGGTCCAAGATGTCCAGAAGGTGTGGCCACTAGGGGGACCAGGCTTGTATTCTTACAGATGAGTGTGGGCTAGTGTTTAGAGCCTTCCAGGGAAGGTGGTGGCTGAGATGCCCAAACCCAGGCCCTGGCCGGACTAGGGTGTGAATCCAGTTCTCTTGGTTCTCTTAGAAGCCACCAGCATCTGGCTGTGGCGTGTGTGTGTGTGTGTGTGTGTGTGTGTGTGTGTGTGTGTGTGTGTGTGTGTGTGTGTGTGTCTGTGTCTGTGTCTGTGTCTGTGTGTGTGTTAGTAGTGGTGGGGCGGCAGGTGGTGTATTTTTGTGTGTATGTGAAGGACAGAGGACAACCTCAGGTGTCTCTTAAGGCAGGATCTGTGACTGGCCTGGAATGCAAATGAGACCAGCAGTTCTTAATCTGTGTGCTGCAACCCCTTGGTGTGTGTGTGTGTGTGTGTGTGTGTGTGTGTGTGTGTGTGTGTATGCGCGAGCATGTCAAAGGACCCTTTCACAGGGGTTGCATATCATATATTTACAATTTGTAACAGTAGCAAAATTATAGTTATGAGGTACCAATGAAAATGATTTTATGGTTGGGGGTCACCACAGCATTAGGAAGGTTGAGAACCACAGAATTAGACTATGTTGTCTGGCCAGCAAGCCCAGGGACCTACCTATTTCCTTGCTTAGATTACAAGCACACACCACCATGCTTGCCATTAATTTTATCTTAAGACTTATTTATTTTTAATTGATGTGTATTAGTGTTTTGCCTCCATGTATGCATGCATGCATGCATGAGCATCATGCATGACCCTGGTGATTTGTGGAGGCCAGGAAGAGGTCGGATCCCTTGGAACTGGAGTTACAGACAATTGTGAGCTGCCACGTGGATTCTGGGAACTGAACCCAGGTACTCTGCATGAGCAGCAAGTGCTCTTTTTTGTTTGTTTGTTTTTTCGAGACAGGGTTTCTCTGTGGCTTTAGAGCCTGTCCTGGAACTCGCTCTTCTAGACCAGGCTGGCCTCGAACTCACAGAGATCTGCCTGCCTCTGCCTCCAGAGTGCTGGGATTAAAGGTGTGTGCCACCACTGCCCGGCTGCTGCCAGTGCTCTTAATCACTGAACCACCTCTCCAGTCCCCACTTTAAAATTTTAAAAAATTACATTTATTTTGAGTGTGTACATGCAAGTGTGCATGTGTGTGTGTCCACGTAGAGGTTAGAGATTAACTTTGTGGAGTTGGTTCTCTCTTTCCATTGTGAAATCCAGGGATAGGAACCCAAAGTTATCAGGCTTGGCAGCAAGCACTCAACCCGCTGAGCCATTCTGGGGCTTCATGCCTGACTGTGTGAAAGTGGGTTCTGGGAGACTGGATTCAGGCTTTTGTGCTTACAATGCAACTTCTCTATTGAGTTATCTCCCCAGCCTGGGACCTGACTTTGAGTGGAGTGTTAACTGGACACCTGGCTACTGAGTAAGATGGAAAAACTGATGTTTTTCAGGAGGTGGGAGGAGGTACTTGTATATACCCCACTCTTTGGGTGAAAAAAAGAAAACTAAAGTTTGAGGCCTCAAGAATGGGAACCCAATCTCGGGGCAGCATGGGGACAAAGGATGAAGGTTTGATAGCAAAAGAGGATGTTTCCCCATCTCCAAGCCTCAACTACCTCAGTGGGGTAGCTGGGGTAGTGGACAGTGGGTCTACTTCTCCCCTTTCCTTCTATGTTGTTGAGAGACCTAAGGAGTTTATACCAGCGTGGGGGCTTGGAGACCCGGACAGTCAGCCAGCCAAGACTTCCACCTGCCACTCACCCGCGGTGCGGCGGCGCATCTTCCTTGCAGCGTCTGACTATGGAGTCATTTCCCGGGGGCTCTGCAGTGATTGACATGATACTGCTGCGGCTCCGGTGGGGCTGCTGCGAACACGGCACAGCTGTGTTACCGGATATTTATCCGAGATGCCTCCGCGGGCATAAATATTATATACACGGGAACTAAATTTAACTTGGGATGTTCCCTGCTCCAACTTGGGCAGCATGGGCTGAGCAAGCTGGTCCTCAGCATGACCTTGGCTGGAGGAGGCTGGGCTCAGCCCTGGGGCAGTCAGCGGAGCTTGGAGCACAGCTGCTTCCACAGCTGCTGGCTGGGAGAAGCAGAAGGGAACCCCTGAGCTGGGAGGCCTCATGACCCTGCACAGGCTGGCTCTGTGGCCCCCAGCTGCACCTATCTGCTGGCTGTGCTTTGGACATAGTGGGTGTGAAGAGGGGTGCTTTGTGTGTGTGGGGGGGGGAAGGGGGGCAAATACCTTGGGTTTTGGCATGGGAGCTGATACCAGACTGACTGTTGTACATCCATTACCAAATTTCTACCTCCCTCAGGGTCTGATTTGAGAAGCTGAGCTGACATTTTTCCCAGGGCACCCCTCAGGCTTAGAATTTCTAATCTTGTGCCTTCTGCAGAGACAAATAGATACCTGGATGTAACCGAAGACTGGGACCCTGCTTAGCTCTGTCCAGAGGTGGGAATGCTCCCTCTGCTGCTGCTCCAGCAGTCCCCTACCCTGCCTGCAGCCAACCAGGAGAGTGGCCTAGGTTGCCTGGGGCTGGGAAGTTGCAGAATTCTTTCTGGGCAGCTTTTGCACCGCCCCTTAGGAGGCCTGTCTCCTCCTCCTCCCATCAAGTGTTAAATTGGGAAAGGAGGCAGCAGGAAGGTGTGAATACATTGCTGAGCTGGGGAAAGAGAAACTTCTTTAAATAAACATCAGTGAGGCCCCAGGCTCAGCCCGGGGACTCAGAGGGTGTGCAAATGGAGTGGGAACCATGGGCAGCTCACCATCTTGGAGAAAGAGCTGGTGACAGGCAGCGAGTGCGAGGAACTGGGGCTGCCGTCTGTGAAGTCCTCTTCGTGCCCCTTGACTGTCCTCATCAGAGTCGCAGGGAGAAGTGGGGGAAAAAAGGGAGAGAAAAGTGAGGGGGAGGGAAGTTAAAGCCTCCAGCTGGGGCTGGGGTGGGGGTGGAGTTCCCCTGACATGAGTGGGTGGGGACAGAGTAAATCAGGAGCTTGCTCTGCCCTCTATGGTGTCCCCTGGAGCAACAACTCTAAAACCTTCACTTTACTGCTTTTTTTTTTTTTTTTTTTTCCTTCAGGATAATATATCCTGCCTGGAGTCAGGCTGGTCAAGGGTGACTCCAGTCAAGACTAAACCATGTGACCTGTCTCTGAGGACTCACAGAGCTTCCCCTCTCCGGCCCACTTGAGGAAGCATTGGATAGACAGGAAAGGCTCTTGTCCTGTTTACCCACCATCAAAACTGGTCTCACATTTTCCTGCTCAACAAAGGTAGGCTGATGGCAGAGCATAGCAAAAGAGGGGCAAGGTGTCACCCAAGCAAAGCCCTCTTTGTTGTCTCTTGTTCTTCAGGGGCTGCTTGGCATTTGCATGACCGGCTTCCTCAACTTCTGTGTGGCAGTCTGCCACCTACATGCATTTCTCTACCTGCATCCTGAGGTGCCTAGAACTGTATGAGTGCACAGCCATGTAGACACAGGTGCCTATTCTGTCCATGTGTCTCTCATACTAGGTGGCCTATCAGGCCTGATGAGCAGTCACGAAGCACTCTCCCTGATCCATTAGCAACCATCCCCTTCTTTGTAAGAGGGATATTTTATCTGTATTCCACAGGCCCCAGGACATTTGCACATCACAATTGGACAAAGCCTAAGACACCTAATGAAGCTACAAGGAGAATTTAGGTCTAGACTCTTCTCTCCCTCCTTCCCCTAAGTCGCTAACAGAATGAAGCTGACCACCTCTTGGTAGTGAGGTGGCTGTCTTTGTCTGATGTCACATTCTCAGTACTCTTTTTTGCACCCCATGCTTTCCGGCTTTACCACATTCTCTCTGCTTCTCCCTTTGCACAGCCCATATCCATGGACTTAGTCTCCCATTTCCAGGGCTCCATTTAAATCAATGTCTCAAACTTCCCTGCATATGTGGTGACACTTGGCACTCCCTGTGACCCTGCTCTGGGTGTATGCGCCGTGGGGTACATTCTGAATGAACCCTTTCAGCACCTGCCATATAGCAGGAACTTTGTTTGCAAACCTTCCCTTACAGAGCCGGTGTGAGGATCCTGAAGACAGTATGCCTTAGAGAGCCGGGAGTTTATGCCTGAACTGGCAGCCTCACACAGCTGGGCATTGCCAGCCAGCATCTCGGATGAGGAAAGTCAGAGGTCCCTTTGTTGATGATCTCAGTTCAAGGCGTAGGGAGGTGGCTCTGTAAGTGCTGTGCAAGTAGAGTTTGGATCTCCAGCATTCATGTACATGCTCAGATGATAGCCAGCTTATAGTTGCAGCGCCCAGAAAGCAGAGATGAGCAACCTGGCTAGCTAGCCAGACGACCCTTATCCATGAGCTCTGGATTCAATTGAGAGACCCTACCTCAATGAATAAAGTTGAGGAGCAATTGATGAAGACTCCCACATACAAAGCCACATGTGCATTCACATACACACATGGACATCACACAAATACTCATGCAAAAACATAAATTAATTAAAGACGCTCTGTTTGGCCAAGAGAGTCACAGAGGCAATGCACAGACCACTGCACACTTTAAATGACGGTGAGCATTAGTTACTGACTGATTGATTCTTGCCACCCAGATACCCCCGAGGCCTAGCCCAGGTTGAACTTGCAGGGTCTGTCATGGCAGAGGGAGAAACAGATGGAATGAGAGAGGCAGAGTGACAGATGAGCAAGGGCGAAGAGGATCCCGGCAGCCCACTAACCTTGAAACTCAGATGCTTGCTTCATGCTGATGGGGGATTTGGCTCTCTGCAGCTGAAAGGGAGGGGAGGGGAAGACACAAGACAGAGGACACAAATCAAACAAGGCCCTAGACACATGTCACTGCAGCTAAGAGAAAAATAAAACAAGCCGCCAGTACCACAGCTGCTTGGCCCACACATGTGATGCCAGTCTCCTGCATCTGGGACAAAATGTGGCCTCCCCTACCTCAGGGCCTGGATCAGCTAACTGGTGAACCTCCTTCAAGGGAGCCACTGAACAGGGATCTAAAGTACTGAGGCACAGGGGTAGAGAGAGGCCCTGGATACCTGTACCGCTGACCACACCCATTTGGGCATGATCACAGGTAGGTAGAGGGGTAGGATAAAGGGCGAGGAGGAGAAGGGCTCTCCCTCTCTCGGGGTTCAGGCCAGGTCTTGGAGGCATCTGGGATCTTGGCGGCTCGGAGTGCCCCTTGTGTCAGGAGTGGGATGAGAACCCACTCCTTCAAGGGAGACTGTTGAAAGGGAACACAACCGTACACGAGATATGGTTATTGATGGTATATTATAAATGATAACAATGAAAACAACTCACATGGGCACTGAACAGTGATCCAGAGCTCAAGAGAGGGAGAGCCCTTCTCCTCCTCGCCCTTTATTCTACCCCTCTACCTACCTGTGACCACGCCCAAATGGGCGTGGTCAGTGGTACAGGTATCCAGGGTCTCTCCCTACACACAGGAGCACTGTGCCAAGGTGACACAAGTGCCGGGGACCTCCATGAGCAGTGGGGCTCTAGAAAAGCTTCCTATCGCCTTTGGTTACACATACTACCCTCTCCCATGAGCATAGAGAGACAGGGATAATTAGGCCCTGATGAGGTGGTCCTATCCATGAACTAATTATCTACTGATTCATTTACCATCCACTCACTTATCAATGCACCATCCATCCATGCATGGAAATATTTATTCATCCACACATCTATTCATCATCCATCCATCCATCCATCCATTATCTATCCATGTAACTATACAGCCAACCACCATCCATTTATCCACCCATTTATCCATTATCCATGTAACTATATATCTATACAATAGTCTACCAATCACTCATCTATCAATGCACCATCAATCCATGAAACCACCCATAAACCATCAATCTGTCCATCCATCTATCCATCCATTCATTTACCCATTCATCATCCATCTATCAATTAATCTATTATCCATATATATCTATTATCCATTCATCTATGTAACCATCTGTCATCCATCCTCCTATCCATTAATTCATTTACCCACCCATCAATCCATCATCTATTCATCAATCACCCATCCATGTAACAAACTATCCATCTATCCATACATCCACCCATCCATCCACACATCCATACACCATCTATTCATTCACCCATTGTCCATCCATATAATGATCCATTCATTCACATATCCACTCACTATCCATTTACCTTCCCAACAACCCATCCACCCATTCACCAATCTACCATTTATCCATGTAACTATCCAACCACCCATCTTCCCATCCACTCATACAGCCATCATCCCATCTATCCATGTAATCATTTCGTCCATCAATCCATCCATCCACCCACTCACCATCCATCCATCTACCCAGCCAGCCATCATCCACCATCCTATTCATTCATATAACCAATCATCATTAGTCCATCCATTCTTCAACCCATGTAATGATCCATCCATCCATCCATCCATCCATTCATTCTCCCATTCATCCAGCTCTTCATCCTCCTACCTATCCAACCTTCCATTCTTGCATGCATTCATCAATCAATGTAACCACACACCCATCTTCCCATTCACCCACCCACTGACTCATGAACTCTCTCAGAGTCAGTCACATGTCATGGCTCTCCCTGGGCACCAACCAAAGTGATAGGGTTTCTGCTGTGGTATCATCTCCCAACACCGGGCATGGGAAAGGAATCTGAAGACAATTCCCCCATGGACATTCTTTTTTTTTAATAACTTTTTAAAAATTTATTATGTATACAACATTCTGCTTCCATGTATATCTGCACACCAGAAGGGGGCACCAGATCTCATAACAGATGGTTGTGAGCCACCATGTGTTTGCTGGGAATTGAACTCAGGACCTCTGGAAGAGCAGCTGGTGCTCTTAACCTCTGAGCCATCTCTCCAGCCCCAAATGATACTTTTTGTTTGTTTTGATTTTCAAGACAGGGTTTCTCTGTGTAGCGCTGTCTGTCCTAGAACTCACTCTGGAGACCAGTCTGGCCTTGAACTCACAGAGATCTGCCTGCCTCTGCCTCCAGAATGCTGGGATTAAAGGCGTGCACCACCAACGTCTGCCCCATGCACATTCTTGCTTTCAAAACAAATGAACATCAGTTACAAGCAGGAATGATTTCTGTCCAGGGCTATAACAGGTCAACTCACACCCAAGCAGAGCCACGTGCTATCCCTACCTGCATGGGGCTCCCATGCCACCATCTGCCTCCCACCCCTGCCCCTGGATACCTGGATGCCCTTTAGGTTCATCCGGCGTCGGGGTGGGTGGTAGGGCAGAAAGTATTTGCTGTCTTCGGGTGATTCTTCGGAGGTTGAAGAATCATCAGCTTCCTGGCCATTGGTCCTGGGGCTGGTGTCTCCAAGGTTCTGAGAGATGATGGTGGCCGGAAGGTGTCTAGGTAAACTCTGAGGCAGAGGGATGAGTATGAGGGAGAGCTGGTAATAGGCATAAGGAAGATTGGCTGACAGTCCACTTTTTCCCTTGGGTACCCAAGCTTGACACTCAGCCTGGGCTGTTCTTTTCTGACTCTCCAAATATCTGCTTGGATGCCATGGCTTGTCAGAATGCCTTGACATAGGTTTGTCCCTTCTTCCTATCTCTCCTGCTTCTCAGTACAATAGACAGCTGGGACCATTACTTGCTGGCCACCTACTGGCTGCATCTGCCCCTTGGTCTAGACACATGCCATCTCTAGGGCCAGAATGCCATCTGTACTGCTCTTTGCCCAGTATGGTGGGAGAACTCCAACTTCATGGAGACATCTAGAGGTTACTCATTCAGGAGGCTTGTGTCTAGTGCTGGGTTGACTATAGAGGGGCCTGGGTGGGGCTCACACAAATTACTGTCATGTCCACAGGATGAAATCATAGCACAGGGGCTCCTGAGTTCCACTACAGGTGTCAGGGAAGGTCTCCCTGAGAAAGAGGCATGCTGGCAAGACTTGAAGCTGAGTGGCACATGTGGCCAGGGGAATTCAGGCTAGGGGCCTCCCAGGTGGAGCCTGTGACTTCCAGAACTCCCCAAGTAAGGAGTTTTGGAACCCAAAAGAGAAGGCCTCCTCCATGGGTTTCATGATGCCTTTGAACTTGAAATATACAATCCTGTTCAGATGCCATGATTTTGCCTGTGCCCAACTGCTGATTCTGTATTCCCTTTCTTTGAAAATGAAGATTTAATTGCATAGTACTTTCTATCAGGGTAGTTCCTATGTGTTGTGTTGTGTGCGTCTGCGAGTGCATGTCCGTGTGTGTGTGTGTGTGTGTGTGTGTGTGTGTGTGTGTGTAGTGTTTCTGAATGTGCGTGAGGTGTGCATGCATAAGTATGTGGAGGCCCCATGACAACCTTTGGGGTCATTACGCCGGTGCCATCACCTTTTGTTTTTGAGATAGTCTCTCACCAGACCTGTAACTCACGAAATAGTACTGACTGGCTGGGCGAGTGAGGTCCAGAGATTTGCATGTCTCCACCTCGCCAGCCCTGGGATTGTTGGCCAGTGCCACCATGCTTAGATTTTTTTTTTTTTTGTATACTCTGGGGATTGAACTCAGCTTCTCATGCCTGTCTGGGAAACACTTTGCCCACGGAGTCTTCTTCTCAGCTTGAGCTGTGGTATTTTTGTGGGATTGTGCAGAGTCTGGAGATGCTCAGCTACTGCAATCATATCACCCGAAGGGATGGCAGTGGTATTCCTTCATTTCTAGGTGTCACGGGGGCTCCTGGGAGATGCAATCTGCACCCACCTCACTGTCTACTAATGAGTTTTCACCCACGGGCACCAGAGACTTTAATAAGCACAGGGTGTCTTAATCATGATGACCTTCCACATTATCAGACAGTGCCAAGGGAAGGCTCACTGCTGGCTGTGGTCCACAGACAGGCACGGCAACTTGGAAAAGTGATCTGAGTCACTCAGCCAGAAGGTAGCCATCCCAGAATGTCACTGAGGTCATCAAGCATGGTGATAAGCACCTTTACCCACTGAGCCATTTCACAGGCCCCGAACTTTGAAATGAGTGGCCCGTACCCAATTTTGTGCACATTCATACACGAGTGCGTGCACACACGAGCACACACACACACACACACACACACACACGGTAGAGGGCAGGGGACACAATGATGGTGATGTGAGTTGGGGTTGCTCTGGTCAGCCATCAGCAGGGATTTGAAGGATGCCCAGCTGTGGGTATGGGGACATGGCTGGCTATGCCTACCTGGTCGAGGCTACCACTGTCCTTGGACAGGCGCCGGAGCTTGCTCTCCAGGTTGACAATGCAGGCTTCCCTCCGCACCATCTCAATTCGCATCTCATCGTTCTTTTCCTCCAGCTCACGGATCTGCTTCCGGTACTTGTCCTTCTCGATTAAGCACTGTGAATATTGAGTTTGTGCCTCATCTCGGGAGTGGAACGCCTGCCAAGGAAGAGCTATGTGTTCATACCAAGTGAACTAAAGCATGGTCAGAGATATGCATTAACTCCAGTTCAGATGTCAAGCAAAGGGACCACTGTGCATTTTGCTTCCTTTCCCCAAGAGATATTATAGATTGAACTTAAGGGTCTACCACTGAGCCATACTCCAGCCCCTCACTGGGGAATTCTAGGCTGATGCTTTACCATTGAGCCACACCCCAGCTCCTCACTAGGGGATTTTTGTTTTGTTTTGTTTTTTGAGACAGGGTTTCTCTGTAGCTTTGGAGGCTGTCTTGGAACTTGCTCAGTAGACCAGGTTGGCATCAAACTCACAGAGATCCACCTGCCTCTGCCTCCCAAGTGCTGGGATTAAAGGTGTGAGCCACCACCATCTGGCCCACTAGGGGATTCTAAGCAGGTGATCTACCACTGAGCCACACCCCCAGCTCCTCACTGGGAGATTCTAAGCACACATTCCACTGTATCCCTCCATCTCCAGCTATCTTCTTAGTTTGTATGTTGAGGCAGGGTCTTACTAAGTTGCCCAAGTGGTGTTGAGCTCACTCTTGTAATCTCAGCAGGCCTTGAGCTTATGATCCTCCTGTTTTTGCCTCCTAAATGCTGAGCGGGCTAGCCCACACTAGCACACCCAACTAATCCCTGTAGCTTGGATATGCCAATTTCTCCCTCTGCATTCTGCAATCCTACAGCCGTGTAACCTGCTCTTGCCATGTACGAGACATGGTTGTGAAGAGCTGTGTTGTACCCTCTCTCCCTCAGGGTCTGCACCATGCCAATATGGTTGGGGTGCTGTTTTGGTAACAATTCCCATCTTCCATATGAGGACACTGAGCCTTCAGGGGGATACCTTGCCTTAGGCATACACTTTATGAGTGACAGAACTGGGATTTAACTTCCTCATTTCACCAAAGAGACCAGGTAAGCATCATGTTCTCTTGTGTGATCCATTGGGGTGCAGCCCAGGCTCCCGTGATCCCCTAAGGCCTGTGTATTATGACCCCCTTGTCCCGGAATGGAATTTATCTCCGAGCTAGAGACAGAAAAGATGGATTCATGAAAAAGCTCTATGTGGTTAGGGACATGGACCACATGACCACAAACCACAGTCAAATAGACTCCATGTGCCATGGGCACTACCGGACAGCCTCAGGGCCCACCATGTCCAAGGCGGCACTGTACCTGGTCGCGCTCTCGTTCCACCTCCTCCAGCTGTAGCATAACCGTATTCATGCGGTGCTTGTACATTTCACAGTCCTTCCCCAGGGTTGAGCACTTGAGTTCCAGGTCCTCCTTCTCTTCCAGGTACTGCCAGCAATGGCAGAGAGCAATGTGGTAATGTCATCAATTGGTTAAGGATAGTAGCTCTGTGTGTGTGTGTGTGTGTGTGTGTGTGTGTGTGTGTGTGTGTATGTGTGTTATGTGTGTTTTATGTATGTGTGTATGTGTGTTATGTGTGTTGTGAGTGTGCATGTTGTGTATGTGTTGTATATGTGTGTGTGGTATGAGTGTGTGTGTGTTGTATATATGTGTGTGGCATGTGACTGTATTGTGTATGTGTGTGTGATATGTGTGTGTGTGCATGAATGAATGTGCATACATGCAAATCCATGTGTGAATGAGGGTGCACACGGCCAGAGGCCAACATCAAGTTATCTTTCTCCTATTGATCTTAAGACAGGGTCTCTCACAGAACCTGGAGCTCACTAATAGGGCAAGGATGGCTGGTCATCCAGTCCCAGGCATCCTCTGGTTTCTACTTCCCAAGCATTAGGATGCAGGTGTGTGCCACCATGCCCGGCTTTAAAAATGGATGCCAGGAATCTAAATCCTTATGCTTGCCCTTTACAGTCTGAGTCATTTCCCCGGTCCAATGGCAATTTGCTTAGTCCCTGCAGTTGGCTTATCCCTTCCCTGACTTGGTATGTTAATTTGGTCTTGATCGCCAGTTATTTGATCAAAAGGGACGACAGGAAGAGGTTGGCCAATCAGCAGTGGATTGATGAGGGATGGACCATGGAGATCCATACTTGGTAGCTAATTGGACTGTCAAGGGGGGAGGTTGGGACTACACTAACACTTATCATTTACAAACTACAATGGGGGTGGATGCTGGGATAGCAATTCAGACCAGGGTTTGATATCAGAGATTCCTGTTAACATGCATCCATGCATGCTGTGGGGGAGGGACCTGGCTGGCTTCGATCCCTTGAGTCTATGGTGCTCCCACCTTGTCCCGCAGTTCCTCCGCCTGTCGAACTTCCTCTTGCAGGTTGTAAATTTTGTTGACAAGTTCCTGCCGGTCCTCTAGCGCCTCCTTCCGGTCATGCTCCAGGATGTCCAAGATGGCCTTGTCTGAGTCAGGCAGACTGCGCTTGCCAGCCTGGATGGCATTGGGGACAGAGGTGAGCACAGAAGGAGGATGACAAAAGGACTAGTCCCAGGCAGCCCCAAGACAGCAGAAGGTTTTGTGGCAGGAGAGAGATGCAGCGGGGAATTGATTGTCTTGGGTCTTTTGGCAGCTTATTATCATTTCTTTCTTTTCATTTCTTTCTTTTCTTTTCTTTCTTACTTTCTTTCTTTCTTTCTTTCTTTCTTTTTTTTTTTTTTTTGGTTTTCCGAGACAGGGTTTCTCTGTGTAGGTTTTGGACCCTATCCTGGCACTCGCTCTGGAGACTAGGCTGGCCTAGAACTCACAGAGATCTGCCTGCCTCTGCTTCCCGAGTGCTGGGATTAAAGGCATGCACCACCAACGCCCAGCTTATTATCATTTCTTAAGTTTATTACCTGTAAAGAATCAGGGAGTCCCCAGCCCATTGTTCCATCCCAGCTCTTACTGGAACCCAGTGAAACATCTGTGGCCTCTCAAGACACTTCAGAGGAGACACCTCTGCATTCGGTTATCCCCTCCCAAAACATCAACTAACCAAATCCTGCTCCAAGAGCCCTGAGCCACAGGCAGCTATGAGGGATCATTCTAGAAGGTTGGAGATGTGTTTCCTTCCCTTGCAAATATATTTTGAAGCATTGACCCTCAGTGATAATTTCCTTCTATACCCACACATTTCCAAAGTGACAAATGTGGGAGGCCTTGAGGTTGGAGCACAGGGAATTACATTCAGTAGAATGTTCAGGGATCTCTAAGGTTTCCTGAATGTTCTCTTCTCCCAGAGCTGGGGTTTCCATGTGGATGATATTCTCATTTGTCATTTTTTCCTCTACGTATTATCACCTATAATTAGGGTTGAGGATGGAGTTCAGTGATAGAGACTTTGCCTAGAATAGTCAAAGCATTGCCAACAGTACTGGGGATTGAACCTAGGGCCTTGGGCATTTGAGTCAGGTGCTTTACCACTGAGCCACACCCCAAGTCCCTCACCGGGGGATTCTAGGCAGGTGCTCTAATATTGAGCCACACCCCAGTGCCTCACTGGGGACTCTAGGCAGGTACTCTATCTCTGAGTTACACCCCAACCCCTCACTGAGGAATTCTAGGCAGGTGCTCTACTACTGAACTATAGCATCATCCCTCTTTAAATACTTTAAATTTTAGTCATCTCACCAACTTGCTCTGGTTGCCCTTGAATTCACTCGGTTATCATAGGGAGGCTTCAATCTTGTAATACTCTAGCCTCAGCCTCCCAAGCACCTGGGATGATAGACCTGTACAACTAGGCCTGACAAAACAAAACCAAAACCAAAACCAAAACAACAACAACCCCCCCCCAACAAGAAACTGCCTGTTTTCTAAAACAAACAAACAAACAAACCCCAAACTCAAAAAACCAATCAAACAAAAATACCTTTTATATAATGTCAAGCCCCTGCCAAGAGGGTTTGTAGTCACTCCTCCTTTACATTGGGAGAATGTGCAGTTCCAAGGCTGACATGCATTGCCTGTGACTCTGTAGCTAGTAAGCTGGGATTTATTCATCCTCTAGCAGGTGCACCCACCCTGCCCCGCCTCCCCCTCACCTACATAAGGATGTTGCTTCTCACCTGGATGATGGACTGCAGTTCCTGGATCTTGGTCTTCAGCATCTCATTCTCCCGCTCCAGTTCCAGGACCTGCTCTTTCTTTGGCCGGTTCTCAATGTCGTTCTTGAGCTTCAAGGACTGATTTCTCTCCAGCTTACATTCTTCCTCCATTTTGTTCAATCGATGTTTGAGTTGGTCTATCTAAAAATATCCATGTTAACAGAGGGGTGAGGACAGCTGGCAAGAGATGTTGGAAAGTGGCTCTGTTGGTGAAGTGCTCGCCATCTGAGCATCAGGACCCAAGTTTGGATCCTTAGGGCCCAAAATACTGGGCATGGTAGTACATGCTTTTAATCCAAGTGCTGAGAAGGCAGAGAGACGGGCAGAGCCCCGGACTCACTGATCAGCCAGCCTAGCCTCCTATGTGAGGCACAGGCCAGTGAGAGCCCTGTCTAAAAATACAAGGTGAGTGGTGCCTGAAAAAAGACAGCTAAAGTTGTCCTATGGTCTTCACACTCACACACGCATACTCAAATATTCGTTCCCTAACAATGCAACCCCTAATATCTATAACATTTGCCTGTCCATCTGTCTGTCTCTGTCCATCCATCCATCCATCCATCCATCCATCCATCCATCCATCCATCCACATGTCCATCCATCTATCCATCCATCCATCCATCCATCCATCCATCCATCCATCCATCCATCCATTTGGCCATCTATCATATCAATTTGTCCATCCATCCATCCATCCATCCATCCATCCATCCATCTATCCATCCATCCGAGTGTAATTCAAAATAAAGTTCTAATAAAGAAACTTCTAAGTCTCTGCTACAGACTGATTTTTCCAAATCCCAAGTAGACAGCCCAGAGGCCTCTTCCTGATCCTTACATGTAAAACAATTCCTATTCAGCATCTTTGAAGTTCAGGTTGGCCCAGACTTCCAGTCCCACACATGTGTGAGACTTACTGTGCTAAAGATTGGCAGTATTATCTCAGCAATCCTAGAGCACAGATACCATTTCCTGTATCAGCTGGTACAAATGAAAAACAAACAAACAAACAAAACCAAGGAACATCCAAATCAATATACAACCCACAATCCCTGAGGCCATAGCCAACAAGGCCATAAAGTCAGAAGTGAAAATCTGAACCCTGGAAGATAAAATGTCCTAAAAAATTACTTATTTTATGGTTATGAATATTTTGTCTGCATGTGTGTCTATAGCACACATGTGCTTATGAAGGGCAGGGCATCAGATACCCTGAAACTGGAGTTACAGATGGTTGTGAGCTGCCATGAGGATGCTGGGAACTGAACCTGGGTCCTCTGGAAGAGCATCAAGTGCTCCTTATTGCTGAGCCGTCTCTCCAGCCTTCCCTTATTTTCTTAGGCAATGTCTTGTTGTGTAACCAACGCTGGCCTCAAACTTGTCATATAGCTCATGCTGGCCTTGAACTTGTGATCCTCCTGCCCCATTCTCCCTAGTGTTGGGAGTGTAAGCATGCACCCTCCATGCCTGGCTTCATGCTCTTAACTGAAATGAAGACTCAATCCACCCGAATTCCTACTGCTTGTTTACTGACCATTATACTTCATTAAATCGTACGTGACCTGAGCAGAAATCAGGTTATTTATCCCTGAGTCCCCCTGCAGTGCTTAACATAGTGTCTTACTCATGGCAGGTGCTTAATAAATATCCCAAGAATCTGCTTTCCACCCGGCAGCCAGAGCAAGCCTCCTGAGCCATAAATCAGCTGTCACGCCCCAGCTCGCAATCCGTCAGTGGCTTCCCATCACTGGGAGAATAAATCCCAGAGTTCTTACTGTGCCCCTGTGATCTGGATCCACACCACATCTCCTCCTCCTTTTGGGCCATTTGCTCATTTGGCTCCAGGGTCACTCTTTCTCCAAAGAAGACAGAAAGAGCCAAGAGACTTGCACCCCCCATTTCTGTCCCTGACTTGCTTTCTCACTCTCTTATTTTTTTTGTAAAAAACATTTGTTACATGTATTAATTATACATGACAATGAGTTTCATTCTGACATTTTCATGCATGTATACCCTTTATTTATTTATTTATCTATCATATTCACCCTATTAACCTCTCTTGTCCCCTCCTACTCTTGCTGATCCCCTTCCTCTTCCCAACTAGGTTCCCCCTTTTGGGGGACCCAGTGAGTTTCATTAGGGTTGTTTTTTATAGGGGACGGGGTGAAGAGTTATTGACAGGAATATACATACTTTACCACTGGCTATACTGCTGAAGGAAATACCTCCTCCTCCTTCAGAAACCATGGACTGTTTATAGCTCCTTAAGGAGGACTGGGGGATCGTGGGCCCCTCCCCCTTTCATGGCAAGACGTTGATGAGCCCAATCTTGCGCATTTAATCACAACTATTGGGAGTTCAAGAGTTTAATGGCCCGGTAATGTCTGGAAGACTGCATTTCACACACTCCATCCCTTTCTCCTCTTTTCCATTCTTTCTGTCTATTTTCCCATGGTGCTCCCTGCGCCTTTGGGGTAGCAGTAACCAGCATCTCTCACTCTCTCCTCATTCTTCAGCCTTCTTTTTACTTTTAGACAGGGTCTTGCTCTTTTGGTATATAGTATGGGCTGAGCTGGCATGGAAACTTGTGATCCTCCTGCCTCAACTTCCTGAGCGATAGGATTACAGGTCTAAACTTCCATGCATGGCTTTATCTTCTTTCTATTCTTGATGCATTTCAAACAATCAGGTGGATTATCCTGGAGTTCCATGGAGGCATCTCTTTTTTTTTTTTTTGTTTTTGTTTTTTTGTTTTGTTTTTTCGAGACAGGGTTTCTCTGTGTAGCTTTGGAGCCTATCCTGGCACTCGAGGCATCTCACTTTTAAGGCTCATAGACCTGAAACACAGCTAGGAATATGGTGGGTTTCAATAAACCAAAGGGAAGATGAGGACAAGGTGATACAGACCTGTAATCCCAGAATTATGAGGCTGAGGCAGGAGGATTTTGGGTTCAAGGCCAGACTGGGTTATATAGCAAAACCCTGTCTCAGGAAAACAAAAACAAACAGATAAACAAAAAATTGAAATGAAGCAAATCTCTTTTGTCTTCTCCACTTAGGAGGTGAATTCATTAAATAGATCAACCATTTGGCTGTTTTTGTTTTTGTTTTTTTTTCCCCGATAAACATACTGATTACCTCATGTGCCAGCAAGCACGCTGAGCTCTGCGAATGCAGACTCTCAGGAGTTTACCCCCACCTGACAGGTGCTATCCATCTTCTCACTAAGTTTTGTAAGTGTCACAATATGCTGCACGGGGTCTCCTGTGTCCCTTCACACACCTTCAGCCCTGAGTCTGAAATGTCTCCTCATCTTTCCTGGCACAGGGTCTGTGTGCCCGTGTCTGTACATGCTCAATGTGGATCTAAGTTCCATAACTTCCTGTGAGCTTTTATGCATGAACCTGAAGATATTCAGAGTGTACATGGGCTCATCACCCTCTGGCCAGCATGCATGTGTCTGCACATGCGCAGAGTGTATCTAGGTGGAGGACTAAGCCGTTAAGGCCTATTGGCTTGAAATACACTTGTGTACGGTGACTGTAGAGCCTGAGAGCTTGCGTCCTCCCCCCCTCTGTCTCTCCTCGCTTGTCTGGGGCACAAAGTTGGGGGAGGGCTCCGTGACATGTCTGCATGTGACCCTTTAGCGGTCTTGTGCCCCAGGGACATTTCTTTCCCCTTCCCTCAGTTCAGCCAGAGCCCAGGTGTCCCCACCTCAAGCTGGAGGTCGCGGCTCCTCATCACTGCCATGTTTTTCTCCTCACTGAGCTGAGCATAGCGCATGGCTAAGTTGTAGTTGTCATCCTTGACCTTAACCAGCTCGTCATTGTAGCTGTCCCGCTCCTCCTTCATCTTGTAGTACCGCTCCTGGAAGGTGAGCAGCTCCACTCGAGTCAGGGTCAGCTGCTTCTTTTCATCCTCCAGCTGCCTGGACTTGGCCAGCAGCTCACAGCGCTGAAGGTCCTTAGCTTTCACCTGCTGCTGCAGTTTGATGACCTCGTTCATCAGGAAGTGCGTGAGGCCCTCATGGCCCTCCTCCACTGAGGAGAGAGGTACCCAGTCAGGCCTGAGGTGTGGGGCAGGGATGGTGTCACTTACTCACTCACACACTCACTGTGATGATCTACATTGCCAATTAGACAGGATCTAGAACCTAGGAGGCAAACCGCTGGGCACATCTGTGAGGGATTATCTCGACGAGGTTAACTGAGGTGGGAAGACCCACCCTAACTGGAGGCTGCACCATCCCACAGGCTGGGGTCCTGGTCTGGATAAAATGGAGAAAGTAAGCTGAGCACCTGGACCCATCTCTCTCTGCTTTCTGACTACAGATACAATACAATTGGCTGCCTCATGCTCCTGCCACCATGCACTCCCCATGATGGACTCGTAACCCTCAAAAAAGAAACCTTCTTTCTTTAAATTGCTTTAGTATTTTGTTACAGGAACAAGAAAAGTAACTAATATACCTGCCAACATTTTATTTATTGCAATGCTGGGGATCAAACTATAGCACTTAGCTATAACTCCGGTGCTTTATAACATTTTGGAGATAAAGTGTCACTGAGTCATCCAGGCTGGCTTCATCTTGAATTTGCCTATCTCAGTCTTTCAAGTATCTGGGATTATGAGCTTGTACTGCCAGGCCTGGATAGCGGTATTTACCAAGCTCTTACTTCCTGCTAGGCAGTGGGGGGGGGGGAGTGTCAAGATGAGCCAAACAGGCCTTGGTTGTAGTAGACCTTACTGTATAGTAAAAAAGACAGATGTTAAAAAAAAAATCAAATGGTGACAACAATATAACCATGAGGATCCCATACTGTATAGGCACAATGATCATGAGTGTGTGTCATGGGGGAGGCAGAGGTTGAGTTTTGGAGGGGCAGAGGAACAGTTTTAGAAAGAGAGGGAGGGATGCAGTAAGGGAGAGGAGGGGCAGAGAATGTGCTGGAAAAACTGGAGCATGTAGTATGTAGGGACCTTATGGTCACATTAAAGGCTGTGTCTTGGGTCTAAGCTGACAAAGGTGATAGCAGTAAGACTACCACAGCAAACCTCGGATGGGTAAAGGGAATGGATCTTGGGGGCTGGACACAGGGTAGACGGTAAACTGACTCAAGACCTTGTAGGAGGGAAGATTCCGAGGGTAGAATGAACTTATGCCATGACTGCAGCACTGTTGGGAGGGGCGATTCATGAGCACCCACTTCTGTTAGCCCTCGCTTCAGCTTGTCCCTGTCACCTATCTTGTGTCAGCAGTTAAAGTAAGTGATGGGCAGCAGTAAGTGACAAGAATCCATCATGTCACTATCCCTCTGAGGAACACACACACACACACACACACACACACACACACACACACACACCCCATTCCGCTAGAGTCCCCATGCCCCTGGTAGCAGAGCCACTTACCCACAATGGTAGAGAATCTCCGGGTGGGCTCCTTTCCCGTCACCAGTTTGTAAAGTTCTGGGTAGTAGAACTCTAGACTCTCCAGGAAGACCACATAGCCCCTTTGTCCCTTGGTGTGAAGAATGTCCAACAAACGGCCTGTGGGGGAGCGGGAAGGGAGAGGTCAGTCCAAACTGTGAGAATGTATTTGATTGGATGCCAGTCTCCGTGTCTCATCCTAAACTTATAATCCTTAACAGCTCTAAGAAGACAGCCTGTGTGTGTGTGTGTGTGTGTGTGTGTGTGTGTGTGTGTGTGTGTGTGTGTTGTTTATGTGGGCACTTACATGCCATGATGTGTGTGTGTGTGTGTGTGTGTGTGTGTGCCGGGGTTGGGGGGAGTTGAAGAAACCCTCAAGTGTTAGCTCTTGTCTTCTACCTAACTTAAGACAGAGTCTCTCATATACTACTGAGAATTCCAGGCTAGCTAGTCTGTTAGCTTCCAGGGATTCTGTACCCATCTCCCATTTCCTTGAAGAAAACTGACTCTCCCTCCCCCAAAATATCAGTTGCCAACAGCTCCTCAACTAGGCATGAGACTTCATGATATCCTCTCCTACCTAGTCTGGTATTTTGGCTGGCTTTATCTTGTTTGGGTCTTATACATGCAGTCATTGCTACTGTGAATTCATGGTGCAATGTTTCTGTTATGTGTGACAAATAGTAATTTTTTTCTTTCCTACATCTTCTACCTCTGGCTCTTACTCTTACATTCTTTCTGCTCCCTCTTTCTCAATGATCCCTGAGGTTTGGGGTGTGTGTGTCGTATGAATGTCCTACATAGAGGGGTTTAAATGCGGTTAACATATAATGGGGCATAATGACTCTCTCAGACATTCTCCATTTTTGATTCAGGACCTTTTGCTGACCTACAGTGTGCCAAGCAGGCTAGGCTGGCTGGCTAGTGAGTGTTAGCCTGTCTCCATATCCCCAGCACTAGGATTAAAGCACAACCCTCCATACCAAAAGTCTCATCAAATTCTTTCATTACTGAGTTGTAGCAGGGAGTCTGGACAATGCAAATCAAAGAGCTAGGTCCTTGGCAGAATCCATGAATGTTCAGTGTGTCAATAAATCGATAAAACCTGGATAGATGGCTTTATTGACACAGAGAGAGCCATAAACCATCATCTTCAAAGATATTCCCAACCTACTAGTGTTATGAACCATGAGCCATATAAATGAAAGGTCTGGGGATATAGCTCAGTGGTAGAGTAATTGTGTTGCATATGCAAGATTCTGATTTTGATCTTCAAGTACCACAAAAAGACAAAAACAAACCCCACAAAGTAGAACAAAAAAACCCTAAACATTCAGGCACCAGTTCTGTTATTGGAGAAGATTGGGAGTCTATGGTATAACAATGCCTGGCTCCCCAGGATTCAGAGTGAGAAGACAAATATTTGCAAGCTATGGTTTGAATATGAGATGCCTTTCAAAGGCTTGCATGTTTGAACACTTGGTCCCCCGCTGGTGGAACTGTTTGAGAAAGTTGTGGAACCTTTAGGAGGTGGAGTTTTGCTGGAGGAAGACAGTCACTGGAGGAGGGCCTTGAGGTTTTATAGCCCTGCCCCATTTTCTGCTTATTCTCAGATTCCTGTGTGTAGATGCAATGTGACAAGCCATGATGGAATGAGTCACCTCTGACTGTGAGCCAAAACAAACCTTTTCCTCCCTTAAATTGCCTATTGTCAGGCATTTTGTTATAGCATGAGAAAGGTAACTAATACATGTGTAAGCCTGGGAAAATCATAGGGATGAGACACAAATCTGTTCTTTTGGAATCTTACACATCCTGGAGACATTGTTATGTGGAATCCTTCCAGCAGTTTCTAGCATCCATCCTACTTGTCCTTTTGTCCTCTCAGAGGTTCACGTGTCCTGAATTCTAGAGAAGACACTTAGTGGTGGGACCTTTACAAGGTAGGGGGATTCTAAAGTCATTCATGGCTGTGCTCCTGAAAAGTTCCTCTGGTGTCCTGGTGATGTCATCTTTTCCTCATCCACAACATGAATAAGAGGTCTTTCACCAGAGCTGAGCCAAACTGAGTTAAACCCCCTCCCCCTTTTAAAAATAAACTATCCTGCTTCAGGTTTTTGTTGTATCAACAAAAACAAGGGAGAAGACATTACTGATTTCTCTTACTGTTTATACTTCATGGTCTGTCTTTAAATATTTTTCAGATACCACTTCCCCTGAGGTTCCTAACACTCCACCATTTTCATAGAACAGAAAGGATCAATTTCATTGTGTGTCAGTCTTGACTGTTTGGTTGAGGCTGCCTGGAGCACTGTGTTGAAAAGGATTCCAAAGTGGCATCCAAGCTCAGTGGGAAAACATGCTGTGCTTAATTAAGGCTGGCTTCCATGGATACAAGAGACAGTGGAAACATGCCGACCACTTGTCATCAGCCCTGCTGTGGGATGGGGATTTCCAAACCTTTCCAACTGTGGCCCACAGAAAGAAAAACATTGTGTAGCGTGACCCGGTACCCAGTACAGAGATGAGCACACAAACATGGGTCCATGAAAAAGTACAATAAAGTTGAGCAAGTGTTATGAACCATTAGAAAGCCTGTAGACTTCTCTCAGAACAGCATATATATTATATATATATATATATATATATATATATATATATGGTGCTGGAGATGGAAAACATAGGTTTGTGCATACCAGGCAAACACTACCATTGAACCACACCCTCAGCCCCTCACTGGGGGATTCTAGGCAGGTGCTCAACCACATAGTTGCATCTCCCAGCAAAATAGCATTTTAAAACATTACAAGCACCAGATCACAGAGGGACCCAAGTATAATAAAATACAGCTCTCAAATATTAAAGGAGCTTGTGATTTGGTACTAAATGACTTTCTTTATTAATGCATTAAACAACAAGTTCTTTTGACAGGTCTAATGACTGCTGTAAGTTTTAGACAGGGATGAGTAAAAACAGCACATGAGGACATCTGCAGAATTGCGATATGATATAGACCACCCCTGTTGTTTTTACTGTTGACAAAGTCACAGGTGTTACTAATCAGTAGTGTGATCTGTTGCCTGCTGACACTCATAAAGGAAGGCAATGCTGAATGTCAGTGTAGGTTTGTAAAAGTAAAATATGTACCCTCTCCTTTAAGTTCATTGATTCTGAGTTCTGCACATGTCAAGCTTAGACAAGGCAGAGAGTGGTCTACTCATGTTGTTTTCTCCAGGTATAACATTCCAACCTGGAGGGAGGACTAGGGATACCCAGGTAAGGAAGTTCTGAGACTTAGACATCATGAAGCTCAGGAGATTTTCCAGCCCCCCCCCCAGACGTTTCATAGACAGTGGCAATTGCCTCGGGGAGGGGATTCTTCAGTGGAGCTGCCTGCAAGTTGTACATGAAGCTTAGGGATGCAGGTTTGGAGAGTCTGTCATCGTGTTGGGGTGGAACTTCTGTGCTGAAACTTCCGGAGTCACCTAGGCTCCTGTGAGGGACCTCTCATCCTGTGAGGGACCTCTCACCCAAGCTCTTGTGGGGAGCCTCTCAATCAGGCTCCTGTGAGGAGACTCTCATAGTGTATGGACCCATTTTCCCACATAAGCAACCACTCACCCATAGTCTTGCAAGGGACTCCCCTCTCCATGCTCCTCTAATGAACCCTTCACCTACATTCTGTAAGTAACACCATCCATGCCCATGTAACTCCTCACCCATGCTCCCGTAAGTAACCTTGATAAGTAACTCATTGGTTCCCTGAGACAGACTTGGGTGGCGCTGTGTCTTTGGTCTGTCATTGGTCCCTAGCTGGGGTGGGTAGACATTCACTAGGAAAAGTCGAGTAACACAACATCTCTGGATCCTGGAATGAAACCCCAAGTCTAGATGAGCTAAATCATCTTGATCCAGCTAAATCAGAGGCAATCCCTTGACTGGCCATGTGTGGCATACTCATCTTCCTTCCCACTCTTACCTGCCCTGTTGATTTTGGATGGGAGCATGGGCGCGTTGAGCACCTCATCTTCATCTTGCTCATCTATGACCTTGCACTGGCGCAGGTAGGGGGTGAGCTTGGCAGGATTGATGTAGCGGCTCAGCATGTGCCGGTTGCATTCTACATTCTCCCACAGGGCATCCTCTTCATCCTTCAGCGTCTCCATGTAGTCATCCATAGCCGGCCCTCCTCCTGTGAGGTATAAACCCCAACAAGGTTAATAAAAAAGCCTCTATGGAACAATGCTATAAAATGCTTGGGAGTGGAGTGATGGCTGGAATATATCACTGGACTGAAAAAAAAAGTATAGCAGAGAAAAGTGAGTAGAACATATTGCCTTTTGTCCAAGGGAGAAGGGGATGGGGACATAAATAGAAGTATAAATTTTCTTACATACTAAACACAAAACAATAGAAAGATGAGCTGTAACATTTTTAAAGGATAGCTTAGAGGGAAAGAGGAAAAGTCCTGTCGTTGGGGTATGCTCTTCCCATGCAGGTTTTATCTTACTAAGAATATATCTTTCTCCAAACAATATTTATATAATACCATTTGTTTTCAAATTCCACCCAAACAATACCGTACTGTTTGTATCTCTTTTGATATTGCTTTCCCCCTCCTATATTTTTCCAGGTTTATTTAGGTGGGCATATATAGATCTAATTAGTTCATTTTTAAAATGTAGCCCTATTAAAATACAACTCAAACACTATTAAATTGTTCATTTTAATTTAATGACTTAAACTATTTATCATTTATGTATGCCTGTGAGAATTTATGTGCACCTTGTATGTGCAGATGCTCATGAAGGCCAGAAAAGGGTGTCAGATTCCCTGGACCTGGAATTACAGGTGGTTGTGAGCTGCTGGTTTTGGTGCCTAGAACTGAATCTGGGTCCTCTGCAAGAGCAGTAAGTGCCCTTAGCCAGTGAGACCTGCCTCCGGCCTAAACACCTTTTAAACATATTATGACCTTGTTCATTTATCACAATGGCCTAATATTTTTAGGATACTTTTGTCTTTACTAAAAGAAACATTATATCTATTAGTGGTTACTCTTTTGAAGAAAATATTTCTTTGGAAGATTATTCAGTTTTGTGTGTGTTTGCATGCATGCATGGTGCATGTGCACATGCATGTGTGTGGGTATGTCCCCTGTGTGCACAAATGGAAGCTGCAGAACATCAGGTGTCCTGATTATCTCTTCTTTACTCCTTCGAGACAGGACCTCTCACTGAGCCTGAGGCAGGGTCTCTCACTGGGTCTGGAACTGGGCTGATACCCATCAAACCCCTATTCGCTGAGTTACAGGAATTAGCATCCCGCCTGGCTTCTTACATGGGTGTCAGAATCTGAATTCAGGTCCTTTTGTTTATGCACCAATCACTCTCCATTGAGTTATCTCCCCAGCCTCCATCAGCAGCCACTCTTCATTTCTAAACTGTCCTCATCTACAGTCACTTTCTGTGAAAAACCTGCTTTCTGTCTGTGGTTTTGCCTATGCATAGATTCAACATACGCAATCTTTTGTGGACAGCTTTTTTCCATACTATTTTCAAAGTCCTACCATTTTGAAGCAAGTATCAATCTGCCCTCTCTCCCTCTCTTCTTTCCTCCCTGGCTCCCTCCCTTCCTTTCAAAACAGCTTTCTTTATTGGGCTATAATTCATGTGCCATGTGATTCATCTTTTTAATGTGTATAGTTCAATGGTTCACAAACTGTGTGACCATCACCACAATCAATTGAAAACATTTTCATTATTTCAAAAAGAAACCCCAGCCATTCATTCCCCTCCAGCACCTACATCTCCAGCTCCTGGCAACAACTAATGTACTTTTCTGTTTCCATGGCTTCCCAGTTTTGTTTCTCTGACTGTGATAAAATACCCTGACAAGACAACAACTTAGGGGAGACAGGGTTATGTTAGCTTGGGATTCCAAATCACAGTCCATCATTGCAGGGAAGACAAAGCAGAGAGTTGAAGCAGGTGGTCATATCATGCCCATAGTCGATAGCAGACAGACAGGAGCACATGCATGGGAGGACTCAGCTCACTTTCTCCACTCTAAGGCGTTTCAACCCAGGCCCAGGGAATGGCTCTTCCCACAGCAATTAATATGATCTAAGCACATTGCCTCTAGACACACCCACAGGTCAAGCGGATCTAGACACTCCCTCACTGAGACTCTATTATCAGGTGATTACACTGTGTCGATAATTAAAACTATCAACACACACACACACACACACACGCACGCACGCACGCACGCACGCACGCACGCACGCACGCACGCACGCACGCGCGCGCGCACACACACACACACACACACACACACATTTGCCTTTTCTATACAACAGAATCATAGGATTTCCAGCCTTCTGTGACTTGGTTCTTCTGCTTAGGACATCATGTAGGCACTTCCTCCAAAACTGTCAATCAAGACTGGGGAGTCAAGGAGGTTCTGTGTTTGATTTCCAGAACTGGGATAAAAAGCTGGGCATAGTAGTGCACACTCGCAATGCCAACTCTGAGGTGTCAAAGACAATGAATCCTTGAGGCTCACTGGACAGCCAGCCTTGACTACTTAGTGGGTTCTAGACCAGTGAGAGACCCTGTCACTCCCTGCTCTATTGCTTTGAGACAGGGTGTGTCACTGACCCTGGAGGTAGACTGGTGGTCTGCAAGCCCCAGTGACCTTGCTGTCTCTAACTCAGCAGCACAGCTCCATGTGGCTTTCTACACTCATGCTGGGAATTGGAACCCAAGTTCTTATGTTTTTACAGCAAGTACCCTTCCATACTGAGGAAGGAATGTATGCATTACGTTTTGAGAACCTGTCACAGTGTATTGCAAAACAACATTTCTCCTTGGTGTTAGACAGTGTGCAAAACTGTCATCAGACATCTGACTTGCAAGTATTTTCTCCTGTTTTGTCAATTATCTTCTCACTGTCTATAAGACTGTTTGGTGCATATGCTTTTAATCCTTTTGTAAAATTATACGTTTTTTACATGTGTGTTCGTGTGTGTGTGTGCATGTTTGTATACATGTGTGTGTGTGTGCATGTGCACATGGAACCTGAAACTGATGTTTGGTGTCTTTCTCAATTGCTCTCCACTTAGATTTTGAAAGAGTCTCTCAGTGAACCCAGAGCTCATCAATTTGACTAGGCTGCTTGGCCAGTGAGCTCCAGGCATTTGCCTTTCTCTCCCTTCCTATTTCTGGTGTTAGAGATGTGCACTGCTGTGCCTGGCTTTTTACGTGTATGATGGGAATTGACTTGCATGGAACTGAACCATCTCCCCAGGCCCTCGCCTGTCAATTTCTGCAAAAGCTGGCTGGTGTTCTGATAGTGCACCCACTGAATATGAAGAGCAACTTGGGGGCTGTTGCTGTCCAAGAGTTTCCTGATCCACAAACATGGGATGGCTTTCCCTGGGTCTACATCTTCATCTTTTATCAGCAGGGGTTTATAATTGGTAGTGTATGGTACTGTTTGGATGTCAAATATCACCTAAAGGTCTGTCACTAGGGACACAGGATTCAGAAAATCACCAATCTCTCCCTCTTTCCCTTCCTCTCACTTTCTGTCTTTCTCCTTCCTTCTTTCTCTCTCTGTTCTTTCTGACTTGACATTCTCTTCCATCATGATGGGATGTCCTCACCAGAGGCCAAAACCGGTGTGCTACCTGATCTTGGACTTTACTCTTCAGGAATGTGACCTGCTTTTGCCTCCAAAGCATCATGTATCAGGGAATTTCATTACAATGTCAGAAACCTCACCAATACAGCAAGTAAATCTTGCATTTCTTTTGTTAAATTTATTCCTACATGCTTTTATTATTCCAATGGTTATAAATGGGCTTTACTTTCTTAACTTCATTTGAGGAATGTGCATCGATGGTGTACAAATACACAATTGATTTTCGTGCGTTGACTTTAAATCTTTAATTTTACCCAGTAAGGCTTTATAGTTTACAGGGAATGTTATAGTGTGGGTGTTGAATGCCACTCAAAAATCTGTATGTAAAGACATGGCCCTCATAGTGGCACAGCTGGTAGCAGGGGCCTTTAGGAAGCCCGTGCCATTTGAAATCATTTATTAGTTTGAGTACTTTGAGTAGGGGCTTTATGATTATCTATGTGTAAGATCATGTAATGCCATATACTTTTACTTAGGTCTTTCTAATCTAGATACAATTGTGTGTGTGTGTGTGTGTGTGTGTGTGTGTGTGTGTGTGTGTGTGTTGCACATGCACAATAATGGATACAGTTTTGTGGTGCTGAGGGTTGAACCCAGGGCCTTGACATTTCTAGGTAAGAATTCTACCACTGAGCCACACCCCAGCCTCTCACTGGGGCATTCTAGGCAGGTACTTAACTGCTGATTCATGTCTCCAGCTCTTACTAGGAGATTATAGACAAGCACCCTACCTCTACCCACCCTGCAGCTCTTTTGTCTTTATTTCTCCTTCATACCCATTTGCTCTACCTAGCACCTAAGTACACAGAAGTAGAAGAATGAACAGTCTTGCCTTGTTCCTGATCTTAGGGGCAAAGCACTGTATCTTTACCCATATAACATGATCCTCTCTCTCTCTCTCTCTCTCTCTCTCTCTCTCTCTCTCTCTCTCTCTCTCTCCTCTATACTAGATGTCATTTATTAGACTCAGGAAGTTCCCTCACATTCCTGGCTTGTTGACCGTCACTATCATTAATGGCTCATCGATTCTGATTTTGTTAAATCAGACTTTCCTGCATCTATTGAGGTGATCATGTGACTTTTAAGATTCTATCAACGTGGTGTGTTCCATGAACTGATTTTCAGGTGTTAATTAAACCTTGCACCCCAAGGATGAATCCCATCTCTCTCTCTCTCTCTCTCTCTCTCTCTCTCTCTCTCTCTCTCTCTCCACACACACACACACACACACACACACACACACACACACACACACAACTTGATTCAATTTCCTAGGTTTAAAATAAAGAGGATTTCTTCATCTGTATTCATAAGAGTTATTCATCTGTGGTTTTCTTTTCCTGTGATGTCTGGTTCTGAGTTCAGGGTCATTCTAGCCTGATGGGAATGTCTTGGGGAGTATTCTTTCTTGTTAAATTTTTTTGGAAGAGTTTTTGGAGGATCAGTATTAAGATTTCATTAGCTAAGTCAAGCTTACAACTAAAGACATGTGAGCATAGGTCTCTTTCTGTGTGTTGGGGTCATTTGTGTGTGCTTGTGCATGTGTGTATGCATGTGTGTAAGTCAGAGGTCAGCCTTAGGTGTTGTCCCTCAGATACCATCCACCTTATTTTGCCTGGGAACCTTCCAAGTGATCTGGGATGGCTAGCCAGCAAGCACCAGAGGTCCCCATGTCTGTCTGACATTACACTGCACCAGCTTTTTTGCTTTTTTTTTTTAATGGCTTCTGGGTATCAAACTCAGGCCCTCATATAAGCGTGCCAAGCACTTTCCCGATAGAGTCATTTACCCAGACCTGTCGTTATTTTGATGGGATCACTCCTTTTACTTGCCATGGGTCAGTTTATATGCTCTGTTTTTCTTGTGCTAGTTATGGTCATCTGTGTCATTCTAGGAATTTGTCTCCTTCAAGTTGTCCTGTTTTTTTGGCGACAGTTTCTTATGGCTTCTGCCCTAATTCCTTTTATTTCTGTAAAGTCAGCTACAATATCCCTTCTAGTCCTGATTCTAGTAATCAGGGTAATCTTTTTTTTTTCTTTCTTTTTCCAGCATAGCTGAAGGTTTGTCAAGATAGCCATCCCAAGGGATGGTGGGATGGCTCAGTTGGTAAAGTGCTTGTTGCTCAAGCATGAGGACTTGAGTTCAATTCCCAGATCCCACTAAAAATTAGAGGTGTGGGCTACAATTCCAGTGCTGAGGAGGTGGAGACAGGAGGATCCCTAGGGCTGAAGTGGTGAGCTCCATGTTCAGTTAGAGACATTGTCTCAAAGGAGGTAGGTAGCATCCCTGAGCATGATAACTGACGTCTTATTCATGCATCTGGAAACATTTATGCATGCAAGACACACACACACACACACACACACACACACACACACACACACACACACACTCCAAACAAACAACAGCAAAACTCAACCACTCCAAATCCCAACTCCAGGCTTCACTGCATTCTCCACTCCCTACCCATCTCACATTTATTATCTCAGTTCTTGTTTTTATCATTTCTTTCTTCTGCTCAGTAACTGGGATTTTCTTCCCTTTGAGTACAGGCATTCAGAGCTATGGTTCTTCCTCAGAGCTCTGCTTTGGCTACATCCTGCATTTTCTGTGTTTTTCACTGATGCAACTAACTTCCTGTGTGGTGATGCAACTAACTTGGAGATTTCTTCTCCAGTCCTTTGGTTAGTCAGGGATGTGCCATTTCATTTCTCAGTATTTGTGAAAAGTTGACCAAGTCCAGTGAGGTTTGCTTCCTTAATATGTGCCCTCAACCATGTCTTCTCTGAAAGCCACTGCCCTGATACCTTGTTGCCCTGGTAATCCTCTGGCTTAAGGAAGATGGCACCAACAAATTTCCAGGCCCTGAGTTTTGTATATGTGGCCAAGGAGGGGCTGTGTGCGTGTGTGCGTGTGTGCGTGTGTGTGTGTGTGTGTGTGTGTGTGTGTGTGTGTGTGCGTGTGTGTGCGTGTGTGTGTGTGTGTGTGTGTGTGTGTGTGTGTGTGTGTGTGTGTGTGTTTGTGTTTAGGAAACTGGATCAGAAGATGACACCAAAGCAATTACACAGTTTCCAGCTGGACCACGGGAAAGCAGAAGCCCAGGGATGTTGCAGCTGTGGGGGTAGAGAAGGGGTGAGTGAGCAGAGAAAGGTCAGTACAACGAGGCCTCAGGGAGACAGTCACCAGGTCCCATGAGACAAGGGGGCCTGGGGTCACCTCTCCTCATACATGACTTAGGTCCTTTCCCTGTGAGTCATTTTGGTCATCATGCACAGTGTCTGGTCCTTGCTGTAGGCCTTCACTAGCCACTCTATTAAACTGATTTTATGGGACTTTGTTCCATACAATTGGAGGTTTGAGAGTGGACAGAAATCAAGGGTTCAGCTCAAATGGGATACATTGTTAGACAACAATGTCACATCACAGACTTTCAAACTGTATTTTGTGTGTGTCTGTGGTATGAGTATATGTGTGTTTGCATATATTTGCACATGTAGGGTGCATGTGTAAGCCAGTTGATGTCAGATGTCTTTCTTGATTGTTCTACACCATATATATATTCTGAACCCAGGGCTTGTCCAGCTTGCCCTGGGGATCCCTTGTCTCTGCTTCCTGAGTGCTGGGATTACAAATGGGCCACCACACCTATCTAATACTTAAATGGATGCTAGGGATCTGAACTCAGGTCCTCATGTTTATGCATCAAATGCTTTAGCCACTGAGACATCTCCTAAGCAAATCTTTTGGCCTTCTGAGACACACAGAACAGTTCTCTATAGCCATTCAACTGTGTGATAGCATGCTAGAACATCTTGCTCCCATCTAACAGCAACTCAGTACCCAATGATTAACCTCTGTCCATCCTTCCCTGTTCTTAGTTTCTTCATAGTCACTGACTATGATGGTTGGTTTTAGCTGTGAATACAAGTTTAGAATAACTGGGAAGAGAGTCTCAGTGAGGTGTTGGCCTGTGGATATGCCTGTGAGGGAATTTTTTTTCTCAATTGGATGGATTGAAATGGAAGACCTAGCTGGCTGTGGGCAGTGCCACTCCCTGCTGGGGAGGGAGTTTACCCTGGACTATGTATGAGTAGAGAACATGAGCTGAACACTAAGCATGCAGCATTCATTGTCTGTGTTTTGACTGAAGATGTGATGTGTTCCAGCCTTGACTTCCCCGCAATGGTGGCTGTAACCTGGAACTGTGGGCTAAAACAAACCCTTACACCCTAAGCTGCCTTTTGCCAGGGAACTTAATCACACCAAAAAGGATGAAATCAGGGCAATCGGGACACTGACCTAATCAACCTGAAGTCGTGTCTCCCTCATTTTCTCTTCCTTTCCCCAGACCCCTTCATCTGTAAATGGGTGCCGTGTTGCCCTGAGCCACATGAAGCTGGCCTTCAGTGATGCACAACCCAAAGCCCTGAACTGCAAATGTATGACTCTCTGCAAAGACTCACTGGGCAGAGAGCTGCAGGCCAGGTGCTGAGAGTTTACATCTCGGGGGCTCAGTAGGAAAGAGTCTAGGAAGCATGGCTTCCTGCCCTTCAGAGACACAGCATGTGTGAAACCATTCACGGGGCGCTTAGTGCCATAGAGATGCTTTCTGAGGTGCCCTGTGCTTGACAGGGCAGTCAGCAATGCAAGAAATGACTAGAGTGAAACCTTCTTCCTTAAACAGACATGATGGGGACCTCCAGCCTCAGAGCCAAGCTTACAGACCTGTGTTATCATGGGAACGGATACATCACAAGCATCCTGTGTCACACCTGGCTCAGCCACCATGGGTCAAGAGGTGCTCAGAAAAGACAAACAGCTTGTGAATCCAGGAGTGCCATGGTTCCTCCCCTTGGAGGGGCTCAGAGTTCCACAGTGAGAGTCGGTCACTGACACAAAAAGCCACAAGACTATGCCCTAGTAGCATACTGAGGCCCGAAGAAGGGAAATCACAAAACCTACAGAAGTGGTAGGTTCCAGGTATCATGTTTGAACCTTCACAGAAGTTACCCCATTTAAGTCATGCCAGGTGATTCATGTATGATAGCCTAAATATTCAGGAGTCTGAGGCAGGAAAATCACAAATGAAAGGCCTTCCTGGGCAACACAATTAGTTCAGGGTGAGCCTGGGCAACACAGAGAGACCATGCCTCAAAATAAAAAAAAAATTAAAAAGGGGCTATGGGTATGGATTAGTGGTAGAGCATTGCCTAGAATCTCCCCAGTGAGGGACTGGAGTGTGTGTGTTCAGTGGTAGAGCACCTGCCTAGAATCCCCCAGTGAGGGGCTGGGGTGTAGAGCATTTACTGTAATGTGCATGAGATCCTGTGTTCCATCCTCAATACTCCCTTCTCCCAAATAGAGAAAAATCAGAATGGTGGCTCCTCTTGAGGGGATGAGCCAGCCAGATGTGATCCTGGAAGGGTATCCAGAGGCCATCTTTGAATCAACTCCAGATCACAGTTGGTGATGCAGCAAGTGTGTGTTTTCATTGCTGTAGAGTATGCATATTATATATACATTTTTAGAATGTACAAAATAGTTCACAGACAAGGACTATGGGTCAGTCTCAAAAGAATCAAACATCACAGACTCAATTTCGAGTTTACTTCCCCCTTTAGATACTGTTACTGAGTATGGCCCATGCTCTTCATCTGGGACCAGCCCCGTGAATTTGTTAAGTTTGTGTGTTACATTTCTTTGGAAGCATCTTGCCTTCACATACTCCCTTGGATACAGAGATTGGATTTTCACAGCCTGTGGTGGTGTATAGTTTGAGTCTAACTTGCTTGAGTCCTGGCTCTACAAAGCTGACTTAACCTTCACAGAGTCTGATTTCCCGTTGAGTCTAACCCTGGACCACAGTGGTCGTCTTCACCAAGGAAGTATATCCCAGGAAGACCATTTTCCATCACACAAACCCCATCACAGCTGCCTGGCTTCTGCCAGCCTCTTCTCTTCTCTTCTCTTCTCTTCTCTTCTCTTCTCTTCTCTTCTCTTCTCTTCTCTTCTCTTCTCTTCTTCTCTTCTCTCCCCTCCCCTCCCCCCTCCTTTTCTTTTTTGAGACAAGGGCTGTCTGTGTAGCTCTGGCTGTCCTAGAACTCATTTTGTAGACCGGCTGGTCTCGAATTCAGAGATATGCCTGCCTTTGCCTCTGCCTCCTAAGTGCTGGGATTAAAGGTGTGCACCATCATTGCCTGCCTCCAGCCCCTTTCATTTACAGTTTTTATCATGTGGCTTCCTCTCATTGTTATAGTAACCATTCAAATACTGATCTTAACCAGGCATGGTGGTACACTTGTGATGCTAGCTTTGGGGAGGTAGAGATCAGAGAATCACAAGTCTGAGGCCAGCCTGGGTTGCACAGCAACCTGTATTTAAAACATACCTTGGGAACTGGGGAGATAGCTCAGTCAGTAAAGGGCTTGTCTTGCAAGCATGAGGACCTGAGCTGAGATACCCAGAATCTACATAAAAATATGGGCGTGGCAGCACACATCTGTTATCCTCAAGGTGGGAGGCAGAATCAGGAGGATCCTTGGAACCGCGGAGCTAGCCAGTCTAGACTAAGGGGTGAAGTTCCAGGTCAGTGAGAATGCCATCTCAAAGAAGAGGTGGAAGGTGACTGAGGACCAACACCAAGGTTGTCCTCGGACCTCCACATGCATTTATACACATATGCAGTAATACACTAACATATGCACACCCCCACATCAAAACACACATATAGGTATACACACAAATAAAAATTAAAAGAAGATCTTTGATTTTGAATGTAAAGGCTTCCATAGATTACTTCCTGCCAGCCTCATCACAAACCACATGCCAGGCATGCTGGGCTTTCTTTTAACTGTCCCCAGACTTGGGCTTTCCTTCTCCTCTACATGAAGTCTTAGGTCACCTCTGTGTAATGGCTCATATTGACTTTCAACTTGAATCGCTTAGGAGTCAAGTCCCTGGGAACACCTGTGACAGGTTATCTAGATGAGGCTAATTAAGGAGTGGAGGCCCCCCTAAATGTGGGCTCAGCATTCCTGGGGCTGGGGTTCTTGGCTGCATTGACAGAAAGGGAAATCGAATTCAGGACCGGTAGTCATTTCTTTTGGCTTCTTAACTGCAGTCACCATGATGGACTGTGACCTCCAACAATGAGACACAATAAACCCTTTGTTCCTTAAATTGACCTTGTCAGGAATTTTTCCAAGAAACAGGAAAGCAACTGCTTACTCCATGTCTTAGATTTTTTATATAAAGGAGATAGTACAGTACCTGGCATATGGTCAGTGTTCTGTAAACAAGACCTGTGGAACTGTTATCCAGATCTGATAGTCACACTTTCTGGCTGTGTGGTGTCCTTCTCCTTTGGGCCAGTTGGTTGTTGGAACTGGACTGGATATGGCTAGAATCTGAAAAGAGAAAGATTGTCAAGCTGGAGCAAGAAAGGGTGGAGGCAGCCGGGCATTGGTGGTGCATGCCTTTAATCCCAGCACTTGGGAGGCAGAGGCAGGTGGATCTCTGTGAGTTCGAGGCCAGCCTGGTCTCCAGAGCGAGTGCCAGGATAGGCTCCAAAGCTATACAGAGAAACCCTGTCTTGAAAAAAAAGAAAAACAAACAAACAAACAAACAAAAGGGTGGAGGTGGGGAGGAAGGAAAACACTCAAGAACCTAAAAGGTTCTCTGCTGGGAAATGAAAGCCCAAGTGTCATCTCTCTGGGGGACAGTGTTAGGCTCAGAGCACCATGAACTGTAGGAGGTTAGCACTAGACATCCATTGACCACACCCACATACTGAGACTTACGAGGATGGAGAGATGGGCAGGTGGTAGCCCTGGGGTCACTTGCGGCCTGCATGGGAGATGTTCAAGCCACCTGCTGAAGGGAGATGCTCTACTCAGCTACAAATTCATTAGGTCCTAGACAGGGAGCATCCTTCTGACCCCCAAGACTTCCCTTCACTATGAATTACATCTTTGGCCTCCAGCCTGCTATGGACTTGGTCAGGAACCTGCCACAGTGCACACGCTCTGTAATTTCCCAAAGGTGGTGTTTCTCATGGTGACTGACATGGGCATTGCTGACCTTGGGCACAGTCATGCTGGGAGCCCAGTGGTAGCTGTGTTTTTTTTGGTGGAGGGGCAGGGCAAGCTCAGCTTTCCTTCTGGGAAAATAGGTCCATAAAAGCATAGGAAAGTTGGGGTTCAAAGCCAGTGAAGGTGAAGAGAGGACGAATGCCTGCTCTGATAGGTTCCTAGAGCCCCAGGGGGCCTTGGGCTATGTCCTTTCTTCTTTCAAGTGACAAGGACCATGAGACACTAAGATATAATCAGGAACTTGCTTAGTTTGAGCCTTGAGCATTAATCACTGGTGACATTGGTTCTCCCTGGATGTCTGAAGCTGTCCCCGCCAGCGTCTGACAGCTTGGAATGGGCTGTCAGAGGTCTTTGGCTATGGGATGTGGCAGGACCACGCATCTCTTGAAGACAGTACCTCTTTGGTCCCTCCATGGTCTCTCTGATGTGCAGCTGGGATAGGAGCAGACACAAATCTTCCCTGGGATGTGGCTAGTGATGAGGAAAGAGGTGACCTGAGATCAGAATGTCTCATGGGAGATGAGGAAGCCACAGGTCAGTGAGCAAAGGGATTGGCATTCTTCCACACACATTTGTGTGTGTGTATGTTCATGTGTGCTTGCATGTATGTGCATGTGGAGGCCAGAGGTCAACCTTCAGTGCCATTTCTTAGGACCTGGCTACCTGAGTTTTGACATAGGGTATTTCAGTGGCCTGAGTCTCACTGATTAGGCTTGGTGGCCTGGCAAGTGAGTCCCAGGGATCTGCCTGTCTCCTCCCCAGCACTGAGCCTGCAAGTACATACCCAGTATACCCAGATGTTTACATGTCTGCTGGGGCTCAAGCATAGCCCATCCTCAGGCCCTACATGCACCTTTTCTTTAGAGGATAAGTGTTTCTTTTTTAATTCACAGAAGAGGTTTTTCTTGTAAAGCAGGCTGGTCTCGAACTCACAGAGATCTGCCTGCCTCTGCCTCCCAAGGGCTGGGATTAAAGGCATGTGCCACTAACGCCCCACAGAAGTGGTTTTTCAAGGATTTATTTTTAGTTATAAGAAAAGTTTTGCCGGGCGTTGGTGACACACGCCTTTAATTCCAGCCCTTGGGAGGCAGAGGCATGTGGATCTATGTGAGTTCAAGACCAGCCTGGTCTACAAGAGCTAGTTCCAGGACAGCCTCCAAAGCCACAGAGAAACCCTGTCTCGAAAAACCAAAAAAAAAAAAAAAAGTTTTAATTATAAGAAAGAGAAAACAGGTTTGTGAGTTTTGTATTATTGTCCTTTTTCTGCTGCATCAATATCAATTGAGGAAAATGAGGCACAGGACTGCCAAAGGGAGGCTGGGAATTTTGGTTTAGGTCTTGTAAGTTTGACTATAGTCTTGAGAACTTGGTCTCAAAGCCAGGGGAAATTTTAGGATTCTGCTTTGATAAATTGATTTCTTGATTGCTTTTGATATTGACTTTAAGGTACACTCAATGATGGAAACTGCCACCCTTAATACTTACAGACTTTTCCTTGTATGTCAGTGTCTGTGATGCTTAATTTAAACTGTCACCTGACTGGATTGAGGGAGACACATGACTTTAGAGAGGCAAACCTCTAAGCATATCTGTGAGGGCAGCCCAAGGAGGATTAGTTGAGGAGGGAAAAATCACACTGAATAATGTGTATGACATCATCTCATGGGCTGGGTCATGGACTAAACAAAGACAGGAAAAAGGAGAAATTGATGTGAATGCCAGCATTGCCCTCTCCCCAAATCCTGATCTTTAGGGATGTGAGCAACTAGCCTCCTGCTGTCATGCTTAGGAGCTGTTCCACCACTATGGCTTCCTGGCCCTGATGGACAGTATCACCTGAACCATGAGCCAAAAGAAACCATGCCTTCCTTGAGTTGCTTCTTGTCAGGTGTTTGGTCCACTGCACTGAGAAAGACAATTGAACTTCTTGGAGAGTGATGGTACATTGTAACCTTGACCATCTTAGTGCCAAGAAAATAAAAACTGGTTACATCAGTATGAAGAGAGAATATGGATCTGGGTCTCTCTGATTTCACTCAGGTAATATACAGTCTCTGGAACTGGTTGTAAAAAGGTTAACTTTTTAAGAGGATTATGACCAGAAACTATGCCCACAAAATTCCTTGCAGTGTCTATGTTCCTATATAAACTCAGGCCAGACTTAAACCAAATTCTCAGATGGCCTGTTTGGGCTGGTCCACAGGGAAGGCCACAAGATCACAGGTAAAATTCATACACTTGTATTTTGTTGTCTCCCACCTAAGGATAAATAGAGAGAGCACCACGGAAGGGGAAACAATGACTCCAATAAGAGAAAAAATTAAAAACAAACAATTGTTTGACCAGGCTTCCTTAGTACAGGTTTGTAATCCCAGACCCAGGCAGGCTGAGGCAGAGGAGGACCATGAGTTACAGACCAGCCTGGGCTACAGAGTGGGGCTCTGTCTCAGAAAAAGTTGAAGAAGGAAGATAAGAAAATTGAGGTCAATGGCAAAGGTCTAACAGTGAACACAAATCCCAGAAAGAAAACACAGATTGTGTCTCCATTTTAGTAATCTTCAAGGATGGAAAATAAACCAAGGAATAATGTAGAGCTATCTCAGAATGAATGAGCATCAACCTGATTTAAAGGGTCTCTAGGATGCTTACTGCAACGACTGGTGAACGCCCTTTCCTCACTATGCCATTCTGAGATTTCCCATTACGGCAACTAAGAGAAGATCCTGGAATCTCCCAGAAGGAAAAATTTAGGTTCCCTGCTGAGGGGAAGAAAGTGTGATGTGTCACACGGAAGCTGAAACATTGTGGAGCAAGGGCTTCACAGATTTTTAAAGAAAATGTCTTTAAATTCTGAGTACCCAAACTACTTGTCATATGTAAAAATAAGATGGATGTTTTGGTTTACTGTCTGTTGCTGTGACAAACACCATGACAAAAAGCAACTTGGGGAGGAGAGGGTTTATTTGGCTCACACTTCCAGATTATAATTTATCACTAACGTCAGTCAGAGCAGGACCTAAGTGGGAACTTGAAGCAGAAACCATGAAGGGATGCTGCTTGCTGGCTTGCTCTTGACCACACTTCTTGCATAGCTGAGGATTACTAGGGAATGGCGGCACTCACAGTGGGCTGGAACCTCCTACATCAATTAAGGCAATGAAGACAGTCCCTCACAGACATTTCCATAGACCAACCTAATAAAGACAATTGCTTAGGTGCTTCTAGGTTGTGTGACATTGATAGTTAATGCTAACTAGACAGACAAATTGACATATTTTCATAAAGTCAGAATCTTTGCATTCTGTGTGCTTTTTCTTAGTCAGTCCTAGAGGATCTGCTCCAGCAGAAGGAATGAATAAAGCAACAAGGAGGAAGATGGGGGCTCTGGAGGCAAGGGGTCTCAGTAGGGAAAGCAGCCAAAACTTCAACAGAGTCAGGAAGGCTGCCCAAATGCAGGCTGCCGGGGAGAAATACTGAACAGTTATGTGATATGTTTCATACCTGGGAAGTGATACTATCAGGCAATTGACACACCTGAGAACTGAATGAGAAAAATTAATGATACTAAAAAAAACCCAAAACAAAGTCCGATCACAACATACAAGTTGGCTTATGAGGCACAGTATTTACCTAAGCACCACAGACATTCTAACACCGACAAGTATGACATAATGAGATGGGAGTGAAGGCTAAGTGTTGGGAATGGGTGTTTGTAAACAGAGCTTAATGATGTATTCATTTTAAGGCATCACCAACCACCATATTGTTAGTTAATGAGGATTTAGCCTACAGTCCTATGCTGACCATCCTGCAGTTTTGGCCAGCTGTTCCCAGCTGCCTTGCTTTTGGATTGAGAACTTCTCGGTTGCTCTCTCCAATGATATCACTGCTTTATTCATTTATTCTGTTGGAGCATATCCTATTGGAGGCTCAGAGACATCTATATTCCCAGTTGAACACAGCACAGGGCTTTCCTTATACTACATCATCAATATGTATTTGTAAGCTGAGTTAATAAAACAAATACCTCATCTTGAATAAGTAAACAGTAAGATTTCTATAATCTCAAGTCCAGAAAACTCCAGGCGTTTCAGAAAGGAGCTGAGCTTTTGTAGATTTATTTATTTATTTATTTATTTATTTATTTATTTATTTATTATTTGTGTGTGTGTGTGTGAGTGTGTGCGCGCGTGTGCGTGTGCGTGTGCGCGCGTGGATGCGTGCTCACAGGTGCCTGTGGTGGCCAGAAAAGGGCAGCTTATATCCCAGATTTGGAATCATAGGTAGTTGTGAACTGATGTGGGTGCTGGGAACTGAACCAGGGTCCTCTGCAAAAAGCAAGCAACACATACTCTTAACTGCTGAGCTATTTCTCCAGCCTGGAGGAGCCGTTTTGTGTGGCCAAAACCCATTTCTTATCTCCAAGAGCCAACCCACCACAAAAGCCTTGGAATCAGATATGAGTCAGCAGTCTGAGTTAAATGCATGTCTCTTAATTGATTTTTGTGGGTGATTGGAGTGAGTGGCCTGATACACAGGGTTTAATTATTCCATTGAAACCCTCACTTAATTGAAAGAGCTAGAGAGAGAGAGATAGGGAGAGAGAGAGAGAGAGAGAGAGAGAGAGAGAGAGAGAGAGAGAAAGAAAATGGTTTTAAAAGGATGATCTATTGTTGAAGGAAGGGACCATGGAGACACCAGGTCTGTACCCAGATTCGCAGTGCACACAGCATTCGTAACCCTGAGATGGAAGCAATCTGCAAGTGGATCAGAACCACCCTCATGACCCATCTTTTGCCCCAAATAATACCCTTCATTCTTGCAAACAGGGCACTTGCAGAGGCAGCTGGAAATCTCTCCCTGCATGGCTCTCCCTCACTTCCCAGTTACCTTGCTAACTTCTGTCTATCTCATCTAAGCTTGCTCAACCGAAATATTGACAGGATAATGTTTCCCATCAATTAACATGTGTACAGTAATCAGCACAGCTTCATGGATACATATTTTGAAAGCAGCAATTATCATTTTAAATTCACAGTGGAGTGGCAGACACTGCCAGCTGCCAAACATATCCATCCTCTCTTACTAGCTAACAGATCTTCAAGTTTCTCTGTGGTATTAACTGAACTCATCTCTGAACTGTTCTCAGCTTCCCTTGCAGCTAGTTGTGGCTATCTGACACAGTTATGGCTGAGTGGGACTTTCTGCACAAGACATCTGCAAATGCTCCCCCCCCACTTCACTCCCTTATCCTCTCTCCTCATCCTTTACCATCCCTCCCTTTCTTTTTGAGACAGGGTCTAGCTATCCTCAAACTCATGATCCTATTGTTTCAGCTTCTAAAATATTGGCTTTACGAATATGTGCCATTACACCCAATAGGAAAACTCTATAAAGGGGGCAGAAACAGATGGGAAGAGCCTTTAACTTGTCTTTCTATCTGGAATGTGGATGTGACATTTGGAAGCAGAGCAGCTACTTTGTGACTATGAAGACAAGCCTGTACTTTAAGGAAACTAAAGAGCCTTGGGGCACCGGTGGCATCCTGGAGCTCACATTTGTGTTTTTGATTGTGACAAAAACAGAAGCTCTAGAAGATACAAAATCAGATTATACTTTTATTACTTGCAGGTGAATATATCCACAGCAGATATACATGATTAGTAAGAGCCACACATTTTATCCACATTTCTCCTGGTCGCACATTCCTGGTCCCTAAGGACCTATTCCATCTTTCTGCTCTTGTGCATTTGTTCACTGATGACAGCGGAGTGGGCATTGCTGTGACCAGATACCTCATGAGAAGTGGCCTAAAGGAGGAATGGTTGGCTTTGGTTCATGGTTTGAGGGTACACAGTCCATCATGGTGGTGAAAGCAGGGTGGCAGGAAGGAGTGTGAGGCTGCTTGCTTATCTTTCCATAGACCAGGAAGTAGAAAGAGGGTAGAAGTGGGTTGGGACTAGCAACCTTAAAGCCTATAACAACCCTCTGAAACCTGTCCTACAACTCCCCAAACAGAGCCAACTGCTGGGAACCAAGTGTTCTGTCACAGGAGACTACAGGAGACATTTTACCACTAAGGTACAACAGTGAGCCATTGGGAAAGACTAAATGCTGCCCACATCAAAAGTGCTGCAGGGCAGAAATTAAAGAGGCAGTTCTGAGAGGCTAGCAGGACAGGGCATAAGTGTTACCTAGGAAACGGGAATTGACAGACTCCAACACCGTCAAGTGCTTGGCCATCTGCAGTTCAGTTCTTGGATCCCTGACTATGGGCATCAGCCCAACTGTTCATCACACCCACCTGCTTGGGTACTTTTTCAGGTCCTCAACATGTCCTTGACTGTTCAGAAACAGGAAATACAGCCCCCCTCTATGCTCCATAAGGCCTGTTGGACCCATCCCTTCTCTCGTCAGCTCTCCTTAGTCTGTGGGTACCTGAGTCCTCAACTGCATCATAGTTTTTTTCTTAACATCACCCAGCCAAGAGAACATCACACTATCCCAGGATGCCTGGAATATTCACAGCTACAACTCTTAGGACGCTATGGATGCCTACCGTTAGGGGACAATGGCAGAGGATCAAGGGTCTGTAGATTGAAATATCTCTACTTGGTGTCAATTAAGATGGAAGGGCACTTCCATAGAAAGCATGGGAGGGCACATTAACCACTTGCCTGTTGCTGTCATCCAATACCCAACAAGCAACTACAGTGGGGAAGGGCTTGTTTTGCTTCACTGTCTGAGGTACCACCGTTCATCATGGCAGCATGTGCGTGAGGCAGCTGGTCACACGGCATCCTCAGTCAGGAAGCAGAGACAAATGGTGGTGCTCACCTCACTCGATCCTTTCTGATTCAGCCCAGGACCTCAGCCTAAGGGATGATGCTACCCACAATTAGGGCGGGACCCCTTCCTTCATCAGCCTAACTTAGAAACCCCATCACAGACACACCCAGAGGTTTGTTAGTTTCCATGGTGGCTCTAAATCCAGTCAAGCAGGGCTGAAAGATGGCTAGAGATAAAGGCACTTTGCTGCCACCAAGCCTGAAGACTTGAATTTGATCCCGGGACCTACATGGCAGAAGGAGAGAACTGACTCTCACAAGTTGTCTTTTGGCTCTCGCATGTGCTTATGGCATGTATTCTCACCACATACATTCCCACGTGCGCGCGCGCACACACACGTAATAAAAAAATATGTCTAGCCAAGTTGACAATGCAGATTAACCATTGCAGAGGTTATGGTGCACTGTTAAGCTTGGAGCCCAAATCTCATCTCCTCAACCCCTGGACATGTTCTTATCTTACCAAAGCTTAGTGCTCCCCATTCCTCCCACCCCAACCTTCATTTTTCTAGCAGTTCTGTGGAAAAGCATTTGAAGGAAGGCACAATTAGGATTGACAGATTTAAATAGCTTGGGAATGCACACCAATTTCGAATGCTGGCTCTTTATGGATGTTTATCCTGTACGGGTCCCAGGGCAGTGTGCATAACGCAGTGTGGAGGGCCACTGGGACCCAGGGCAAATCCCAGAGAGAGGTCATCTATTTTGGAGTTGTTGGGAAGCTCAGCCTTTGTAGGAGTGGCTGGCAGGGACAGGGGAGACTTGGCTTTGATGAAATACCTGAAATACTGTCCCCTCCTGCTGTGGCCTGTGGTGACTGAGGACACACGCTGATTCCAATCAAAACTCCTGAGTGCTTTCCCAGGTGGACCCCTTGCACCAGCTGCAGGCACAATGAAATTTGTCCCTCTGGTGTACATGGGGACAACCTGGCTGTCGTTTTTATGCTTGAGGTTGAGAGAGAGAAAGCTGGGAACCCACTGTCTCTGTGATGCTATCTGGTGATGCTATGGGGCTTCAGTAAGTGGTTGTAGAGGGCTGGGGAGACAGCTCAGTTGGTAAAGTGCTTGTCTAGCATGCATGAAACCCTGGGTGCCATCCTCAGACTCCATAAACTGGGCATGGTGGTGAATGCCTGTAATTCTAGCAGTAGGAAATGGAGGTAGGAGAATCAGGAGTTTAAGGTCATCCTTGGTTACACAGAGAGTGAGACTAGTCTAGTTTACATGAAACCTTGTCTCAATTTTTTTTTTTTCAAAACACAGTTGTGGAATCAAATGCTGTAATGACATGAGGCTTTGTCGATGATACACCAGTGTCACAGAACTTCCCTCAGCATCTTCCAGTCAAGAAGAACTTGGTGATTGCAAGGGTTATGACCCTGCAGCACAGGCAATTATGTGGTTCTCCCCAGCAGCACCCTCCATCATGGCACCAGGGAGCCGAGGCAGCTCAATACCTTGGTGCACTGAACCCCATCTTGCTGTTTGTGCATCCAGTGGGAGGTGACCTGTACTGGACTCCAGCTGTTTGCCAGCCTAGGGCTACAGAGGGAAGGAAGAGCATGCACAGGCTTCCAGATCCCATCCTGGAAACCAGCCTCAGAGATGGGAATCAAACTCTGCAAGCAGAGGCAGCAGGGAGGTTTGATGTGGGCCATCGGGAGACAGGCTGGGGAATGTACAGCACATATAGGGAAGTCAGTGTCTTCTGCTAGCATTAACCGGTAGAATCCTGCTCTGGGGAGCCATGGCTAAGACATAAATGCCTGGGATGGGACTGATAACCTGGTAGGAGAAAAGGTCTGATGGTCTCGAATTGCATAGAAAAGGTCACCAGCATCATCAAATAGGAGCCCCACCCCAGACACCATCCAGAATGGGGAGCAGAGTTCTTAAACGTCCCCTATATTTCCTCCTCATACACCTCTGTGGGCACAGGAGCCTCAGGGAGGTGTGACAAGGTCAAGAAGGAAGAGGAGGCCATATTTCTAGACATCATCCAGGGAGGGCCTGCAAAGTCTGGTGGTCTATTCCAGAGTAACCTAGGCTGTACTCAGTCATTCACTCCTTCACTCGTTCACTCACTCATTAATTCTCTCATTCACCCATTCATTCATTCATTCATTCATTCATTCATTCAGACATTGTTCATTCACTCACTCAGTCCAATCATTCATTTCACTGGCTCATTCACTTATTCATTCACTTTCACCTACTCATTCACTCCCTCTTTCACTGGCTCATTCATTCATTCACTCACTCATTCACTTATTCACTCATTCATTTATTCACTCACTAATTCACTTATTCACTCACTCATTCACTTATTCACTCATTCATTTATTCACTCGCTCATTCACTTATTCACTCATATGATTTGGCAAACATACATGGAAGTCAGAAGAATACATAGGCAAGGGGGAAATTTAACTCCAATAAGGTTTAACCAATGAGAAGTCACAGGTGAGCAGCACAGATGAGGAAAGAGGCAGGGAATAGCCACATTCAGGAAGGACAGAAGCATACACAAGCTCAAAGGCCCACTTGGGAGGAGCCCACTTGGGAGGAAAAGCTGCTGAGAAGATTGGGTGCCAAGGAGGGGGGAAAGAGAGAGAAGCAGAGTTCCAGGCAGCTTGCATTGCAGCCCTGGCTACCCCTGTTTGAAGGGTAAATTTGAATCTCAAGCAGATCACAGGGCCACTGCCTGCAGCATCCGTGACGCTATCTCTCAGGCCAGAGCTGGCTCTGTAGCTCCGGGTGCTGCCCCTGAGGCCCTTCGGGTGGTGGCTCACAGAGTGAGCTTTTGCATTTATAAGAACTGAACTTCTGCAGAGAATCAATGTGTTGATTGATTTTCCATGCATTTCCATCCCCCTGGCCACACGTGTTATGAAATATCACAGGAGCAGGTGGGTGCAGTTTGCACTTCCAAACATATTTCCATGTATTTGAAGAGAACTCCGCCAACTTTTTCCAACAACTGGGTTGATAACTGGAAAAGTGTAGGCCCCATCTCCCTAGAAATGGCACATGGTGCTGAACTGGGCCTCTCTCTTTCCCTCCATTTTTATTTTGAGGCAAGATCTTGCTGTACAGACCATGCTGACCTAAACCCATGGTGTAGCTTGAATGGTCTCAAACTCACAGTAAGCCTCCTGCCTCAGCCTTCCCAGTGCCTGGATTACTGGTGTGTGCCACCACACTTGATTTGGGTCTCCCATTATTGTGTCAGGATCCTCTTACATTTGAGGTCAAGACCCAAGCTCCTCCCAGACATACCAGGAAAATGTCTAGGAGGGGACTCCGGAGTGACTTTTGCTATAGTTGCATGGGACTTCAAGGTTGGCCTGTCTCTCTGTCTTTGTCTTTTCTCCTCTCGCTACCTCCTTAGGTCCTCATACAATCTAGGCTGGCCTTAAACTCACTATATATCTGTGAATGAGCTTAATCCTCCTGCCTCCACCTCTAGTGTACCAAGATTACAGGCGTGCAGCCCATCCCTGGTTTATGCAGTTCAGGGAGTGGAACATTGGGCTTCATGCAGGCCAGATGAGCAGTGAACTATGACTCCAGTCCTAGGCTCCAAGACCTTCCTTAAGAGGCCTTTAGGTCCAGCTGACCCCAGGTGCAGGAGCAGAGGTCCTGGGCTTTGCTTAGGCCCCAGTCTTCTCATTTTCCTGGAGTGTTTCAATGAGGTCAAAGTTGCAGGGTCTTGGCTGTGTGTTTAGTGGATCTACTTCCAGGCAGCAGAAAAAGCAGGAGGTGGGTAGTAGTGGCTGGCAGTCCTTTCTGTTGTTGACTTAGTTGGGTGGCTGGGTCCCATGGGCAGAACAATCACAAATAAGGAAGAAAGACCTACTGCTCCACAAGAGCTTCAGGTCAGTTGTGTTTATTGGTGACAAGTGAGATCTACAGAAGGGTAGAGTGTGGGGAAGGATCATAAAATCCTACACTAAGCAAGCAGGAAGGGAGTCAAATACAAAGAGTTGGACAGCTCCCCTCCCTGTTCTAGGTGTCAGAAACCAATCAGGCAGAGAGCCCTGGGTTGGAACTATAGTTTTGACATTGCCTACTGTGTATCCTTGGGTGTGTCGCTCAACCTTTCTGAGCCCCTTTTGATCAGTGAAGCTGGATGAGTAGCAATAACCTAGACACTGTCGACGTTATCAATGATACCATCAAACTGGAGACTGAGCTGTGTAGTCCCTACATCTTTCTGTACAATTTCTTCCATCCACAGCAGAATGTAGGGGAAGATCTGAAGTGCTCTCCTCAGTTATCCTGCCAGGGTCTTTGACTTGAAATCCCCTTCCCCAGGGATGTCAGTATCTTTTTATATCTACTCTGTAGTTATCTCCAGGTGAGGACCTCTCTCATCTTTCCTTGTATACCCTGTGGCTTAGCAAGCATCTTACATAAGTGGGCATTTAATATTTATGAGCTGATTGATTTCCAATGGATAAACACTGCCTTTCTTTTCCTTGTCATAGAAGCTTCCATTCAGCCGATAAGACCTTCTTCCCAAAGCCCCATGTGTGGGGAGGGTTGCTGCTGCAACAGCCTGCCTATGGGTTCCAGTGCCCTTCGTTTGTCCCCCGTGTTTTGCTGTGCCTGCAGTTTGTAGCTAAGTGCCAATCCATCTCTCCGCCTCCATCAGTCATGAGCTTGAAGTCTACGAGAGACATCTCTTCAGAGTCTGACCTGCGGGGACACAGCCTGCTTGTCACAAACCATTCTTACTATGAGAGTAAAGAGGAGCCATCAACTGTCCCATAAGCTGAACACTGCATGGGTTCCTTCCCAAAACACTGTGTTTCACCACACCCTCAGATAGGGATGATGTCTGCAGTATGTTTTGGTCCTGGGGAGGTATCAGAATGGAGGAGCACTTTCTACAGCTTTGCAAAAGGGTCCATGCTCAACGAAGGATTATGGAGTTTGGTTTTGTTTATGGAATCCTAGTAATTTCCCCTTCCTTCCTTCCTTCCTTCCTTCCTTCCTTCCTTCCTTCCTTCCTTTCTTCCTTTCTTCTTTTCTTCCTTCCATGCTGGGATAGAATATAAAACACTTCCTAAGCCAGTACTGTAATGCTGAGCTGCACCCCAGCCCCTCATTGGGGGATTCTAGGCAGGTGTTCTACCACTGAGCTATAACCTATCCCCTCACTGGGGGACTTTTAGGCAGGTGCTCTACCACTGAGCCACACCCCAGCCCCTCACTGGGGGATTCTACTCAGACCATCTCCTGCTGAGATACGTCCCCTGATGTAGGATTCTAATTCTTAGAGAATTGACTTTCAGATACCAGCCATCATTTACCAGATTGCAAGAAATTGGCTACTGTTCCATCCCTGTGTCGTTGTTACTAGGTGAGTTTTGGGAGAGAGATTCCTGGAGACCTGGCTGGGGATGCCCTGGAGCTGTGCCATCTAAGTGCAGCTGGCCCTCAATCCATCTCAGAAATGGAGGATGGAATGACTCACTAATAAACTAGCAACAGACACCAGGTCCGAACAGACTACAGCTAGGAGGAGGCTTGTGTCCATGGTATCCAGGGTGGTACCAGGAGCTGAAAAGGCAGCAGACTGCCATTCTGTGCCTTCTTGCATGGGTGTCTGTGATCTGATCCAGGACAGGGATAGACTTGGCTGAACTTCCTGGGAGGAAAATGTACCAGGCAAGATGCTGGCATTGGGGAATGGCAGAATATGGCAGAGGCTCATAGCTTTTAACTGGTCAGGAGTGGGAGAGAGGAAGTGAACTGTTCAAATAACTGCAGGGAGACAGAGCTGTGGAGAGCAGTAGCCATCAGCCACTCCTCAATGTCTGCACTGGCGGTCCATGTGAGGAGGCTCCAGATCACCCGTCTTCCCCCTTTATCCTTCTTCTGCATTCAGGAAAACAGCTTTTGTAGAAGAATCTGGCCCCGTGCCTTCATGTGTATCTCCTGATCCCTCCATGGTTGTAACAAGGAGCATTCCTATGGAGGAATAGATAGCCCCAGAAGCTGGCTTGCTTTCCCATCCCCCAAGGCTCTGCCAAGGCGCTACCAGGGGAACCTGCTAGTTAAATACATTAATTGAGCAGCCACTATGTTGAGAACAAAAAATAGGCTTTCGAATCCAATTAAATATTAGGCTTCGTCATGGGAGAGGGAGATGGTGCATGTGTGAGAGAGTGGGGGACCAGAAAGGGCTTCTTTACTAGTAATTAACCACAAAGTAAATAGCTCTCCCATGGTATGGACCCCCTCCATCCCCACACCCCCGATCTTCAATTAGCTCTGTTATTCTGTCCCCTATTACTTGAGATAATCAAGGGTTGGATGTAATTAATTGCTGTAAAGTGTTCCGGAGCAGAGCCAAATGGCAGCTCGGGAAGGCTGGCAGTAGCTGCTGGCTTCTCTAACTGGCTTCCTGGAAGGGCCAGCTCAGGTTCAGCCTGCACAAAGTAGACAACGGGGTGAATGGGAAACACGCATAGGGGGTGTCAGAACTCCTCTGCTTCTTCCAATGCATCCGGCACTGGGCATTGCCTTCCCTTCTCTCACCTCCTGTCATCTGTCTCTGTGGGTCCCCAAAGCGCCAAACCCACAGATCCTCTGACATCTGAAACAAAGAGTACTTGTTCATGTGTAAAATATTACTTGGTTGTAAAAAAGAATGCAGTTTTGACACCTGCTGACACATGAATGAGCCTTGGGGACATTTGGAGGAGGAAAATAGTCCAATGACAAAGACTGCAATGGGCAAATCCAAAAGGTGGGAAGGGCCTACTCTCCATAACCAAGAGTCACCCAAAGTGAGGACTCGAAATAGTCAAAAAATAAAAGTTACATCTGAATTGAATACACATACACACACACACACACACACACACTATGTTAAGTGAGCTAGGAAGACCTGCCTACTGTGGGTGGCACCATTCCTTGGCAGGGAATCCTGGATGGTCTAAGAGAAAAGGCACTGAACACAAGCGAATGAGCACAACTCACTTCTCTGCTGCTGGCTGTGAATGTGATGAGCCACTTCAAGTTCCTGCTGCCTGCCTTGGCTTCCCCACAGGGATGGACAGTAACATGGAACTTTGAGCCAAATAAACTCTTTGCTCCCAAAGTTGCTTTTATCAAAGCATTTTATTTTGACCACAGGAAATAAAACTAAGGCATCCATTGAGCCATCTCCCCGGCCCCAGACTCCTGTCCTTGCCTGCATTCCCCAAACAATACAGCATGGCAACTATTTACACAGGCTTGGCATTTTGTTGCCGATGATAAATATTCTAGGGTTGTGCAGTGGTTCATTGGAAATACTGTGCCACTTTACAGCAGGGCTGTGGGCATTCATAAATGGTGGTACCCAACATCCCCTTCAAATCCTGGGGATGACTACAGTTGCTAGGGGTAGGGAAGGGTCACTGAAGAGGGTAACTGCGAAGGTATACCAGGCCTCCTTTTGTGGAGATGAAGATTATTTTGGAATTTGTTGCTGGGGAGACGACTCAGTGGGTAAAGTACTTGTAGTACATGTATAAGGATCTGAGTTCAGATCTCCAGCACTCACCTAAAAAGCTGGGTCATCTATGCCTATAACTCAAGTTCACAGGGCAGGGGGATCCTGGGGCTCCCTGGGGCTCTCCTCATGTAAAAATCTGGGGCCAGAAGCATGAACCAGTAATCCCAGCCCTAGGAAGGTAGAGACAGGCTTGTTGGTCAGTCAATCTAGTTGAATCAGTGAACTTCAGGTTTACTGAGAGACCCTGTTTCAAAAAATAGGCTACGAGCCGGTGAGATGGGTTAGAGGGTAAATGTGCCCACCATTGAGTCTGACAACGACCTGAACTGATCCCCAGGACCCACCTAGCAGAGGGAGCCAGCAAGTTGTCCTCTGACTTCCATACTCACAGTGTAGTATCTCTCTCTCTCTCTCTCTCTCTCTCTCTCTCTCTCTCTCTCTTTCTCTCTCTCTCTTTCAAATAATAAACAACCAAATAAATAGTAAGGGGTAGAACCTGAGGTGGACTTTTGGCTTCCACGGTACACACATATATGTTCACGTGTTCACAAATGTATAAGCAAACCCTTCCCCAACTCACTTAGGAAGACATTTTGGAACTAGGTAAAAGTGATGGCTGCAAAATTTTGTGACTGTATGAAATGCTATCAAAATGTTCAACTTTAAGAACAATGGTGACTGTCGGGCTGGGGAGATGGCTTAGTTAGTAAAGTGCATGTACGTATTTTTGTGTTAGCCTAGCCCAATCAGGATGTTTCAGGACAATGAAGACAGACAAACAGACAACAAGGCAAGGGGTTGGAGAGATGGCTCAAGGGTTAATAGTGGATACTGCTTTTGCAGAGGACCCAGCACCCTTATTGGGTGGCTCACAACCAATAGCAACTCTGGTTCCAGGGACTCTGACGCCCTCTTCTGGTGTTCACAGAAAAATGCATGCATAAAAAGAAAAAGAGATGATGGGTGCTAGGCTCTACAATTTCACCTCTAGAAATGAAAATAAATGCTGTTACAATTTCCAGAGCTGTGGGAGCAGGAACTAGGTGCAAATTCATGAGGACTCCAATCCCAAGACAACCTGGTTACAAGTGTCGTATTCATTTATTTATTTATTGTTGTTCAAGACGAGACAATGGGAGAGAGGGTGTTATGGATGAAGGAAACTGGGTGCCGGGATTTATGCCCTGGGAGTAGCCCAGTAACTTATCAAAGAAGAATGCCTATGGCTTTTCAAACCCCTTGAGGAAGTGATGCTGGAGAACCTGAAATTGTGGGAGGCACTTTTTCAGGATGCTAAATGCAGGAGTTAAGTCAGATGAGGGAAAGAAATATGTTGTGTGTGTGTGTGCGCCTGTGGGGTTGGGGGTGGGGTGGGGGTGTGTGGGACAGACAACCACTTGGGCTTTCGAGAGAAAGGGGAACAAGAACTCAGTTTTATTTAGCACAAACAGGTGCAGGGGTGTGAAAGGGAAAGAGAAATGAAGAAAGGAAACACAGAGAAAGGAGCCAGTGGGGGCGGCGGGGGCGAGAAGCAGGGCTAGCCAGCCAAGGAAGGCCAGAACTAGCTCAAATAACACACATCCCCCCTGCAGAGAGCTCCTGAGACCACAAGACACTTGAACAGAATCTGAGTAATTTCCCAGAGACCTGCTCACCTGCTTTGAAGCCACTGGTGATGTTGAAACTTAAAAACAAAACAAAACAAAACAAAACTTTGATTCACACTTTCCACCTGAGTACAAGGAGAGTTGTCAGCAGTGAGCCATCTTAAGATACCCCTATTTGCTTTCTCAAGGCAGAGACATCCTCGTTTCCCTTTTAATGATCCATGCATACTGTAAAAGTGTCCTTAGATGAGACTGTTGGCTTCAAGACTTTTAGGTGCTCTTATATTTTCTCTATTGAAATAGTAGATCTATGGGCATGGTGGCATGTGCCTTTCATCCCAGCACTGGGGAGTCAGAAGCTGGTGGAGCTTTCTGAGTTTAACACCAGCCTGGTTAATATAGTGAGTTCAAGGACAGCCAGAGCTACATAGGGAGGGAGGGGGTGTAAACAGAAAACCACATCATCTTTTTGATGTTCAATGTTTCCTATACCTCAGCTGTACTAAAAACACATTACTCAGACTCCAAACACTCGAGTGAGTAAACTTGGAAGTCTATGCCCAGGGACCACTTCTGACTTCTTGACCTGCAGATGAATGACAGGAAGTTTGGTGCAAGTGTGTAGCTTTGCACGTGTGTACCAGTGATAGGATCCCGTGTAATGAAACAAGAAGCCCGTCAGAAGCACACCCTGGAGCTCTCAGTTAGCTTGATGAGGTTTGGGTTCCAGGAACTGTTCTTCTGTCTCTGAGTCTTTCTACCTCTCTGTCTGGAGCATCAGTAAGTCCACCCAGTGAGCCAGGCTTGAAGGTTTCCAGTGAGCTGCAGGCTTGACCTGGAGGTGTGGCAATGGAGGTGACTCTAAACTGTCTGCACCGCAGTGTGACTTTGTGTGGCATGGGTGCACTGTGTGCTTAATTCAAAGGCGCCTCTAAGCCCTGCTGGCTTTTTTATTTTTCTTTTATTCATGTGCACATGTGTGTGGAGGTCTGAGGTTGAGGTGGGGAATCACTCAAAATCTCTCTTTCACCTTATTCACCGAGGCAGGGTCTCTCAATCAAACCCAGAGCTCATCTTTATGGCTGGTCTCTATAATCAGTTTGCTCCAGGCATTCCCCATGTCCACCATTTGTGACTGGAATTATAAGTCAGTTGCTGTACCCACTAGCTTTTACATGGGTTCTGCATCTGAACTTTGATCCCTTGCTTGTATGGCAAATACTTCAACTGCCTGAGCCATTTCCCCAACGACCAACTTTTCTTTCTGCTTTTGTTTTTGAGACAGGGTTGCCCCCCCTCCCCCATCTAGGCTGGCCTGGAAATCACTAAGTCACCCAGGGTGGTCTCTAACTTGAAATCTTCCTATTTTAGCCTCCAAAGTTCTAGGACTACGTGTGAGGTGTGAACAGCAGCTCTGGTTGATTTTTCAACCCACTGAAGTCAGTTTAATCCCATAAAAGCCAGCTGTGGTCTCTTGTCTCTGGTGAACAAAAGAGCTCATGGGGCTTCTGAAGTCTCTCTCACTCTTTTATGAATAAGTGTGTGCATGCACCTGTGTGTGAAGGTGAACAAGTGTATGTGTGAGTGTGAGTGTGCACAAGTGTGTATGAGTGTGAGTCTGTGTGCATGTGTGAGTGTGAATGAATGAGTCTGTGTGCATGTGTGTGTGTGTGTGTGTGTGTGTGTGAGAGAGAGAGTGAATGAGTGTGTGTGAGTGTATGACTGTGTGAGTGTAAGTGTGTGTGCATGTGCATGTGAGTGTGTGTGAGAGAGAAAATCAAAGGACAACCTCAGCTGTCACTGTCATTTTTCAGGTGTTTCCCTCTGAGGCATGGTCTCTCAGGGCTTGGAACTTCACCAAGCAAGCAAAAGCTCGAGGGATCCTCCTTGTATCTACCTCCTGTCTTGTCTGAGATAGGATTGCAGGAGGCACCATGTCTGGATTTACTCTCTAAAGGGAGTTTGGAGGATTGAACTTAGGGCCTTATCCTTACAAGACAAGCACTTTACCTACTCAGCCATCTCCTCAGCCCCTTCTAAAGCCTCTTCAAGCGGCATTTCCCCAAGACACCCACAAGCCTCTAGCACAGAATCAAACATTCTGCTGGGCTCCAACAACTCCTAAGGCGGGGAATATCTTTGGGGTCCCCAATCTTGCTCTGGGATTTGGGGAAAGAGCCTAAACTGCACATGGCTGATGTGGCTTCAAGTTCGGGTGTTCCAGGGTGGTCTTGGACATTTTGCTGGACAGCACCAACACCCCATCTCAAACATACAAACATAAGCAACCCCTCCAGTGACCAGCTGACAGTGCTAGGGGTGGGGGAAAAGAATTCTTCCCCAGCAGAGAGGATCACTCTCCGTGGAGCTACCAGGCTGGGGTGCCACATTTCTGAGGGACACTTCTGGAAGCAAATATGACATACAACCTCTAATCCTCCCCAGGGGGGTGGGCTGCAAACATCTCCAAACTTCCAGAAAACACACTCTGGGTACTGACCCTGCTCCTCAACTGTGACGGTGTGCTCAGTCAGAAGAAACAAGACTCTCACTTGTGACAACAGGCACAAGGGGAACATATTGTTCCCATGGAACATCAGGTTTATGAGGAGCCGTCTGTGGGTCAATTCTGGACTCAGTACAAGCTCAGCCCAGTGTGATATAGGGGCCCTGGAAGTTGAGACTCCACATCCAATTAGGAGATTACAAAGTAAGGGGTCACACATGATGGTACATGCCTGCCATCCCAACACTGGGGAGGAAGAAGCAGGGGGATTTCTGGTCAGTCTGGGCTACACAGTGAGTCTCCATTGCAAAAAATTTAGGGCTGCAAGATGTGTGTAACTCAATGGTAGAAAGCTTTCCCAGCATGTACAAGACTCTAGGCTCCATCCCAAGCACCGAGGAAGAAAAAACAAGAAGGGACATATTTGAAGGCCACACACACACACACACACACACACACACACACACACACACACACACACACACAGAGAGAGAGAGAGAGAGAGAGAGAGAGAGAGAGAGAGAGAGACAGAGAGGCAAAAGGACCAGGTTTGGAACCAATACTAGCAGACCTTGGACACAGCTCCGCCAGCTCTGCTCATGAGGGCCACAGAGGGAGTGTGGGGGAAATGTACTCACAGGTTTACACACCAGCTGTGTCTATCCAATGAGTCTCTCAAGTTCCCTGTCCTCTGCTGTGGGGTGCCAGGCACCAGGAAAGTGCTGATACTCTCAGGCTGCCGCAGCCTCCCCCGGAAGCCCACATGGCTGCTGCACTCTGAGGAGGCTGTCTCTATTTTTAGCAGGTGCAGAGGGAGGCTGTGGTGGGCTGTATACTTCTCTTTTTGTTTTATTCTGAGCAGGAACCTGAAGACGGATGTGGTGGTACAGATCATCCTAGCCTCTGGGCTAAGGCAGGGGCATGGCAAGCTTGAGGCTAGCCTGGGCTACAGTGTGAGACCCTGCCTCCAAAACAGAAAAAGGAAAAAAACCTAAGCCAGGTACATGGCATTTGATTATAATCCTAGTGCTGGGATGGGGAGGGACATATCCTCATATTTCACTGGCTTGTCAGTCTAGCTAATCAGTTCTCTCCAGGTTCGTGGAGAGCTGGTGAAATGGCCCAGTAAGTAAAGACACTGGCTGCACAAGCTTCGGAGGATCTGAATTTGATTCCCAGAACCTATGTAAAGGTGGAAGGACAGAACACAAGTGGTCCTCTGACCTCTCACACACGTGTGTCCATACACACATTATACACATAGATACACAAGACATATCTCTCTCACACATATCACATACACACACTCACACATCAAACATAGACATACACACATCACCATACACATCACATAAACACACACACACAAGTAAATGACAAAACAAAAACAAAACCCCACAGAGTAGAAATAATCCAGGGAGACACTTGACATTGATGTCTCCCTTTTACATCCACATCCACACAGCTCCATATACACCAGTATGCATATGTGAACAAACATGTACACACATGTATACTGCACACATATAACACACATGGAAGGCAGAGGCAGGTGGATTAAGACCAGCCTGGTCTACAGAGTGAGTTCCTGGACAGCCAGAGATACACAGAGAAACCTTGTCTCAGAAAAACAAAACAAAACAAAACAAAAAACCAAATAAACAAAAAACAAAACCCACAAAAACCCCAAACATCAACGGTTTAGATGATTGCCTAAGTGGAGTCTGTGGATGATTTGAGCTCCTGGGTGGGGAGGAGACTGCAGACCAGAAGGGGTTGTGTTCTGTATAGCTCTTGGGGGTGGGCATGGAGAACTGGGGTACATTAGCCATTGGTAGCATAAAGGATGAAAGGAACAGGGCAGGAGCATCTATTGTCCGGCATCCTTGGTGGCACTGCCCTTTGCACTGGCCCCTGCCACCCTTCCAGGTCCTTACCCAGTCAACCAAGGACTCTACCTATGAGGTAGCAGGGGCCTGGAACATCCCAGAAAAGAGGCATCTATCTACAGTTACACATAGTATTCTTTTCTTTTTCCCTCTTGACTTTGCTGTTAGTGGACATGGAGCCCAAAGCACCCTAGACCCCTGGCATCATCACTACCACTTCCTAGCACTCAGTGGGTCCATTATGCATCAGTAGGTTGTTACCCTTTGTTACTAAGCAGTGGCTTGCTGATGCATGCATTACAATTATTTATTGGTTCATTTTTGTCAGTGGACATTTGGGATTACTGTTTGACTGGAAAAGTCACACAAGTCTTCAAGTGAACACATGTTGTCATTTCTTGTGGAAGCACACCATGTAGTGGGCCTGTCAATCACATGATGGATGTTGGCTAACCTCAGAGCATCCTTACTTAATAGCATCGGGCTTTGGAAACTCAGGCCTTCCCTGAACAGGTGATAACTCTGGGTTCTTGACTCTGTATTCTCATACTTCCCTCTTCTTCTGGCTTCCAGCTTTTCCCTCCACTGGACCTCTCATTTGGGGCCATGGTTTGAAAGTGAAATGTCCCCCATAGACTCACATGTTTTTATACTTTATCACCAGCTGGTGGCGCTTTTGGGGAGACTTTAGGAGGCAGAGCCTCACTGGAGGAAGTGGGTCACTGTGGGTGGGCTCTGAGATTTAAAATCTAATCTCATTTCCTGTTCATTCTCTGTGTCCTGATTGGCTGCAAAGATCAGTCTGTTCACTCTTGCCACCATGGCTTCCTCACTGAGATGGACCACATCCTATCAAACTGTAAGCCTAAATAAACTTTTCCCTACTTAAGTTGTTTCTTTTCAGGTATTTTAGTATAGTGAAGAGAACAGTAACTAATGCAGAGGTAGAATAGTGTCTCTTTCTAAATTCAAATCCACATAGAATATGACCTTGTCTAGAAATGGGTCCTTTCTAGACGTCATTATGATGAGGCGACACTGGACCTAGGTCCAGTCACAGGTGTTTCTACTAAAAGAGGAAGTGGCACACCCTGAGAAGGGAAATGAAGACACAGACAGAGAGACTGGATCAGGAGCCACCACAAGCTGAAATGGGAAATGGGCATACGACTCAGTGCAGAGAGCATCTGAGGACCTCAGTCTGGATTCCCAGAACCCACATAAAGCCAGGCACAGTTGTTTGTGTTTGTAACCCCAGCATTGTGGGGAGTGGAGACAGAAGGATTGCTGGGACTTGTTGGTCACTAGCTCCAGATTCAGAACAAGATTCTGTCTCATCAGAATAAGGTGGATGGTGATGGAGTAGGATTGCTGACATCCTCCTCTGGCTTCTACACACACACACACACACACACACACACACACACACACACACACACACACCATCCACGTTCACCAAACAATAACAAGCAGGAAGAGGAGCCACACATAGTGCTGCACACCTGTAATCCCAGCCTGTGGGAGGCTGAGGCAGAAGGATCATGAGTTCGAGGCTAGCCTGAGCTATACAGGGAGATCCTGTAGCAAACAAATCAGTAGAGCTGGAAAAGGCAGCAGGGTTTGTCCCCCAAAGCCACCAACACCGTGCTTTTGGACCTCTACATCCACGCTGTGAGAGAACCAATCCCTGTTGTTTTAATCTTTCTCATTGGCAGTAGCAGAGCAGAGTAAATTCCCCAGGCCACAAGGGAGAGTATATCCTGGGAACCTCTCAAGGAAGGTGGCATCCACTGAATCCCACACAACAAAGAAGTGACATTGGCGCACTTCTATTGTGCTCATACCAAGGATGCCTCCAAAACATCAAGAAAAATATTACTGGGAAAAGAACACTATGGAACCCTCGAAGAAACCTAAGGACCCAGAAAAATAGCACCCTTGTTTCAGCTAGGGGCTGCTGGTTCAAACCTCAAGTTTCAAGCACCCCAACACCCAACTACTGGATACAAGCTCCATTTATGAGTGGGTGGAGGTCTGTCCTGGTTAAGCCCACCACAAACCAGTCCAAGGGACTCAGACACATGCTGGCTCTGTTTGCTTTATTTATTTTCGCCTTGAAACTGTGATTCTAAACAGCCCAGACCCTCAACTGCTGACTCAGCTGCCTGAGCCCAAACTCATAAAATCCTATTTCAGAAAGGTCCAATGATTTTATTTTCTGACCATAAATATGAAATTTAATTAGCAGCTTGCTGCTAATGAAGTCGCCACGGAAGCCAGAGTAGAGATGCGGAGAGTCACATAAAGCAGGGCTCATCATTCTATTAACTCTTTCCCCTCCTCCATCCACCTGTCCCTGGATGGGTCTCCTTCCTATAGCCACTTGTTGTGGTTAGCTGGAGACTGCAGAGAGGAAGTCTGTGGCCAGAGGAAGAGGAATGGCTGCTCACTCAGGTTCTGTGACTCCACCTTGAGTTTCTGGGTGCTTCTATACACAGTGGCTATATATTGTGATGCTTAATTTCATGGTTTGGCTTAGTTGAGCCAAGTGCTGCCCAGGCAGCTGGGGAAGGGGCGTGGTGACAAAATGTGGGTATGAGCATTTTCTAGGGTGAAGAACACCCGCTGTCAGCATAGGTGGGCCCCTTGGATCTATTCAGGTGGTGCACAGCAGGCCAGAACTGATAATTAATCTCGATTGTCAGCATCCTGGCATTTAGAACCAGCAATTACATAAACTGAGGAAGGAGACCCACCCTGGATGTTTGCAGCATCATTCCAAGGACTGAGATCCCAAAATCAAGCTAAGCACCAACATTCATCTCCCTCTGCTTCCCAGTGGTAAGTACAATGTGACTTGCTGCCTATGTTCCTGCCACCATGCTCTCCCTCCCTGTCATGATGGATTGTGCACCCTTGAAGTGTGAGTCACAATGAACCCTTCCCCCTTAAGTTGCTTTTTATCAGGTGTTTTGTCCCTATGAGGGGACAAGTAATTCGGGAGGGTTCTCTCTTTCTTGTGCTGCACCTTCAGCTTTTCCTGCCCTTAGACTGCAAAGCCTTTGGACTCCAGGGCTCCACTGGGCCCCCTTGCTCTCAGGCTTTTGGACTTGGAGTAGGTTAGCCACTGGCTTTTCAGATTATGTAGCCTGCAGGGGGTGTGTCCCTGGACTCCTTGTAGTCAGTTCCTTAGCAATTTGTCTCTATAAATCCTATTAGTTTGGTTTCCCCAGCTGGTCCTGTCTGCCTTGTATGCCTGGCCTGTCTTGCATCTTTTCTGCACAACCCTTCTAAAGGAGTACTGTCTGAGGGGCAGTAGGGGGAGACCAGGCATAATTCAGTGTGGCTACAAACGAGCTTAAGGAAAACCCAGCAGACTACTGTGAGATGCTAGATGGGAGCTGAGGAGCAAACAGCTGGGTCCATTCTGCCTTGCCATTGATGGGGATGTGAAGCTGTGGGGGGAGAGGCACCTGTTCGTGTTTCTGGTGGGAATGTTTTAGTTCTTCTGCTCATGGCCCAGAAGGTCAGCAGCAATATGCAGGCTCTCCTCTGTTCCTCCAACCATGCCTGCCTTCAGCCTCTTCATGAAGCAGGGATAATGATGCAGTGAGCAGTATGTAAGTGCATTTCCTAAGAAAAAGTCTGGAATTTCACTATCATCATCCTTCTGTTTGCTCATTGTTAAATGAGTGCAGGGATGGGAGGCATTGCTCAACAGTAGAGCTTCTGTCTTGAACCCCATTAAGGGGATGGGGATGTGGCTCAGTGGTACAGTGCCTACCTAGCATGTGCAAGACAATGAGTTTTGTTTCTGGCACCAAAACCCAACAAACCAACCAAAAGCACACAAATAAAAAATTTCCAACATCAAGAATTAACTAACTTCTAGGCTTGAGAGGCAGAAGCAGGAAGACTGTGAGTACTAGGAGAGCCTGGGCTAGACAGCAAGACCTTGTCCCAAGAACTATACAAGCAAACAACCAAATTGTTTTGCACGTTATCCAAGAAGCTGAAGTTAAAACTTGATTGTGAATCTCTCAAACAATCCAGGGAAAAACAACGTTTTTTTCCACGTGGGTTTTCACATGGTTACTGCTGACCTAACTCTGGTTCTCCAAAAGATCGTCACACACAGGGTCATTTGCATGACTGTGTTTGAAATCCTTGCCTGTTCAGATGACATGAGGCTGTGTCATTAACTATGCAGAAGTTATTTCTGGACACTCAATCTTGTGTGCTGCGTACACGGTAGCAGGGACACAGACCCTCCCATTGAGAACATGAACATGATTGGACGTGAGGAGGGCACAGAATCCTCAGCATGGCTCTGTAGAATTTGTCTGCAGTCAGAGCACATATCATTACATCCCAGAAAAAAAGCTTATGGTGGAAAGTAATAGAGTTTTTAAGGGATTTAAAAAAATCAGAAGCTTACTGCATTTGGATTTTGGCTCCTGAACAAGAAAGAAGAGCCTGGGTTTTGACTCCTTGAGGCTCTGCAGGAATTTTCCTGGGTCAGTACCGACATGTCTGAGGTGCTGTAGCCTGAATGCCTTCAGGCATGGCTGTTAGTTCAATGGGTGCAGCTGGTGGAAACATCAAATGTTTGGAAGAAAAATGAGCTTTTGAAAACCATTCCCATTTCTCTTCACTTTCTGAGTTTAGTGCCCCATGCAAACCCTTTTCACAGACTCAAATGCCTTGTTGGCTGCAGCATCAGCACAAGCATGAGCTCCAGATCCAGCACCATCACCATCATCAGCATCATTACCAATATCCATCATCATCAGTAACAATATCAGTATCAGTAATGTTACCAACATCATCACCATCATCACCAACATCTCCATCAGCTTTAGCATCAGCACCATCATCAGTATCAGTATCAGCAACATTACCATCATCACCAGCACCATCATCAGCATCAACATCATTACTAACATCTTCATCAGCTTAGTTAGCATCAGCACCATAATCAACATCAGTATCATCACTAGCACCATCATCAGCATCATCACCAATATTTCCATCAACTTTAGCATTGCCACCATCATCAACATCAGTATCATCACCAACATCAGCATCATCACCAACATGTCCATCAGCTTTAGCATCTGCACCATCATCAGTATCAGTATCAGCAATATTACCAATATCATCACTAGCACCATTTATCAGCATCATCACCAACATTTCCATCAGCTTTAGCATCTGCACCATCATCAGCAACATTACCAACATCATCATCACAAGCACCATCAGTATCATCACCAATATCATCATCACCAGTACCAGCCTCAGCATCAATATCAATATCAGCAACACTTGGAATTTGTTAGGCTTATAGCTTCTCAAGCCTGTCCAGATATTCTGAATCAAATTTTAAGAATATAATGTTAGAAACTAGCCTCTGATGCCTGAAAGACAGCTCCATGGTTAAGAGGATGGACGGTTCTTTCAGAAGATCTGGGTTCAATTCTGAGCACTCATGTGGTGGCTCACAACCATCTGCAACTCCAGTTCCAGGGGATCCAAGACCATTTTCTGGCCTCCATTGGTACTAGGTACACATGTGGTACACAGTTATATATGCAAGCAAAACACCAGTACAAAGATTAAAAAGCAAATCTTTAAAAAAAAGAATATTAGCTTCTTCCTAAGCCACAGTGTAGCAGGAGTCTTCTCTCACCCTTTCACATACATTGACAGACACTCTACTGCAGCACTGTCTATGACTCCTTGCCTAACAGACACAGTCCTGAGGCAGGGATCTCTCACTTGAGCAGTAAGTTAACTAATACCCACTTTGATTTTAGCTTGCCAGTGACAAAATACTTAAAACAGCTAATGGAACAAAGGATTTATTTTGGCTCACAGTCTGAGGGTACACAGTTCAACACGGTGGGGAAGGCACGGTGGCAGGACCCGGAGGGAGCTGCTCACATCGCATCTACGGTCAGGTAGTAGAGAAAGGGATGCTGGTGTTTAGATCACTTTCTTTCTTTCTTTCTTTTTTTTATTCAGTCTGAGACACAGCCCAAGAAATGGTGCTGCCCACTTTGTGGTGGGGATTCTTGCCTCAAGAATCCTAACCCATATAATTCCTCTCACACACACACAACCAGAAGTTTGTCTCCTTGGGATTCTAGATCAGTCAAGTTGTCAATGAAAATGATCACAGTAACACATGGTGGTCTCCAACTTTCTGTCCTCCTGCCCCAGATTCTCAAGTCACGTGCCACCACACCCCACTGAGGGACATTTCTCAGGCTGAAGAAAAATGATACTGGATGAAGCTTTGATATGCATGAACTACTGAAGAGTTTTGATACGAAAGGTATTGAGTTAATGAACTATTCTAAAGTCATTCTTAATTTCTTTCAAATGCAGCTGCCTAAAGCCAAAACAATAATGGATTGTGCAGTGTATAATAGAGGTAGAAATCAAGCAGAAGACAATGCCAAAAAGGATGATAGAGGGTTAATGAAATGGATGTGGTTGTAAGAATCTACGGTATATGTGAAATCGTATAACATTATTACAAAATAGTCTAGGGTAACTTAAATACCCACTTTAAAAGCCACAGAGGAACAGTGAGTGCACAGAGATAAAACACAGAGCCAGGCTAACAAGCCAGTGGAGGGACGCAAACAGAGCATCAGAAAGGTTGTGGGGATGCTCGCAAAAAAGCAAGAAAGGTCCAGCATCGTTGATAAAACGCCTGTTGCCCAAGTGTGAGGACCTGAGTTCAGATCCCCAGAACTCATGTTTAAATAATCTAGGTTCAGGTCTATAATCAAAGGGCCAATAGTTAGGGGTGGTGGTGGAGAAGGCAAGAGGATCCCTGGAGGTCACTGGCCAGCCAGTCTAGTTGACTAGCTGAGCTTTGGGTTTAGTGAGAGATCCTGTCTCAAAAAGTAAAGTAGACAGCGATAGAGAAAGATACCTGATGGTGACCACTGGCTTCTACACACACGTATGTGAGCATGTACACAGACACATGCACACAAAAAGAAAGGGAAAATGGAACAAGGAGATATGCCAGAAAAATAACACACATAGACAGCAGAGATTAGCAGGTGAGGGGGTAGCAGGTTGAAGATGGAAACTCTATGATTACAACACACACACACACACACACACACACACACACACACACACACATACACACAGTGACTGTATTAAAAGCAGACAATGAAACACTGCTAGCTGTAAGAAGGGCACTTCACAGACACACAACCAATTCACAAGAGAAGAGAATCTGAGATAGGTGTTCTAGCCAGAGATGCAGAACTCAGGCAGCAGTATAACCAAAAGAGAAAGAGTCTCCCTCCTTTCCTTTCTTCCTCCCTTCTTTTCTTCTTCTGAATGGACAGAGTGGTGTGTGTGTGTGTGTGTGTGTGTGTGTGTGTGTGTGTGTGTGTGTGTGTATACTCATGTATGTGGAGGTCAGAGGTCAACCTTGTGTGCTGTTCTTCAGGTGCTGTCCCTTTTATTTCCTGAGATGGGGTCTCTCACTGGCCTAGATCTCATCCATTTGCTTCGGCTTACCAGCTTGTGAGACCCAGAGATCTGCTGTCTTCTAAAGGAGGACACTATGCCCATGATTTTCTTAATGTGGGTACTGAGGATTGAACTTGGGTCCTTGTGCTTGTAAAACACTTGACTGACTGCATTATTTTCCGAGTTCAAGAATCTATCTTTATATTGTGTTTTAGCAGTCTGTTCAACTGACTACACAAAGCTTTGTGGTCTTTTGCCCAGTATTTATCCATTTCAATAGTCCTCTTTTGCTAAATATTAGGACTTGAAGATAAAAAGCAAGGTCATGCCAATCACCTGGACTTAACTGACAGTCAAAAAACATAGCAGCCAGAAACTGCAGGGCCCCTGAAGACTGTCTCCTTTATTTTTTTTAACATTCAGTGCCTCCATGTGTATGTGTTTGTGTGTGATGTGAGTGTGTGTGCAAGAATGGTATGTAAGTGCCATTATGTATGTGTGAGAGGTAGAACACAACTTCAGGTTGTGATAGTCTATTGTTTATGGCTGTACATGCTAATTAGCTGGCTCCTGTCTCTTGTTTGCTGCTATGTTTTCCTGGCTATCTGGTTCTTGAGCTTCCCAGGATGCTTCTGTCTCTGACTCCAATTTTTCCATAGGAGCACTGGAATTACTGAATCCAGCTTTACATAGGTTCTGGGATTTGAACTCTAATCCTCATGGTTGCCATCAGTAGACTGCAAAAAAAAAATCGTTTGGCAAAATTCAGTATCAAGTTGTTTTGTAAGTATTTCCTATGAACTAAAATACTCTCTCCTAAAAGGAGGAGGGAGACCCTGTGTCAGGAAGTAAGCCAAACCCACAAGTCTCAAGAAGTTCCCAAAACTTACAGGACTCACAAGTTATATTGCATATAACTTCCCATGCATGGTTATATAAACAGTAACAATTGATGGTGGACAGGATACTCTCCAATTGAGCAACCTGCAAGACCTGCAGGGAGCTCCAGGGATGCAGCTTTCCTCAGTCTTTACCTATGCTAAGGTGTTTTTTTTTCTTTCCGATGACGCTGTCCTTGAGTTAACCATGTTCTGTAAGTAACCCCTCACTCACACTTCTGTAAATAATCCCAATAAACTTCATACCTGAGTAGGATAATTTCTTTGGTCTGCCATTGGTGCCCTATCTGGGTGAATAGACATTTGTTCATGTGGCTCCAGGAAACATTGCATAGCACCACACATATTCAAACCTCTCAGGAACTTAGTGTGGATGGGATTGCCCTCCAAACAATAACCATTTTCCTATGCTGGGCAAGTTGGTGTATACCTAGAACCCCAGCATTGGGTGGCTGAAGCAGGGGGATTGTAAGTTGGAAGCCAGGCTGAACTAATAGTGAATTCAAGACCATACTGTCAGAAAGTCAGGATACTCATGCTAATCCATTTTATTCAACATCCTAGAGTTCCAAGTCAATCTAAAAAGACAAGAAAAAGAAACAAGGAGGGTAAAAACTGGAAATAAGAGTACAATTGCCATATTTTTCAGACAATACAATTACCTAAGACTCCAAAAGGTGCTACAGAAAAATCTAGAATCAATTAGTAATAACTAACAGCAAATATTCACCAAGTTAGCAAGGTAATAGGGCAAAAGATCAATATGTAAAACTCAACAAAACCTGACATATAAAAACATAAAATGCTTAGGATTAAAATGTATTAAAGATATGAGAAATGTCCACACTGAAAATACTAAGAATTGCCAAGAAAAACTTAGGAGCCTTAAATCAAATGGACAGACATAACCATGTCCATGGACATCATTAAGAGAACACATTGGAAGCAATGATCTGGAGCTTCAGTAAATTCCAGTCAAATCCCAGTTAGGTTTTCTGGTTGAGTGTTAGCAAAAAAATTCTTCAACATATACAGAAAAGCAAGAGATTACTCAGTGATTAAGAGTTCTTGATCTGCAAGCATGAGGACTGGAGTTTGAATCTGCAGGGCCCATGTGTGGGTGTGGCTACTGGGCTGTAAGTCCAGCATCGTGGGGGTGAGTGGAAACAGGCGGATCTCTGGCGCTTGCGGACCAGCCAGTCAAGCCAAAAAGGCTTCCAGGTCAGTGAGATTTGGTCTCAATACCAAAAGGTAGAGCATGATGGAGGAAGACACCTGACATCCTGCTCTGCTCTGCACATTGGTGTGAACCTACACACTCTCACATGCATGTGCCACACACATAGCACATAAAAATGAAAGACAGGCAAGGGACTCTGAATAGCCAGAGGGATAAAAGCGAGGGACTTATGTGACTCCATTTCAAGGACTGCTGTGATGTCACAAAGATCAAGAAATAGTGAGTGCAGTTTTGGGGTTCAAGCTAGGTAGTAGTGGATAAAGCAGATGGAAAAGCCATTATCAGTTATTATGGTGAGTCTGAAAGCAGATTTACATTTATAGAGTCAATTAATTTTGACAAGGGCAACCAAGATAATTTGGTAGCGAGAGAAGTCTTTCAAACCCAGAGTTGCAGCAAGCAGATATCTACAGGGGAAAGTGAACCTCAATTCCCACCTCATACTGGATACAAAGCAGTCCAGTAGCAAGATTGAAGGCTTTTGGCTCTGAGGTGTGTGCAAAAGTGTATAGCTTATGTATGCATCTCTGTGTGAGTGTGTACATATGTAAGTGCATGTGTGTGGAGGCTGATGTCAGCATTTGGGTGTCTTCATCAATCTGTCACCACTTTACATATTAATTTTAAGGTCAATTTTATTTTATTTTACTTGCATGAATATTTTGCCTGAATGAATGTATGTGAACCATGTGTACGTCTGGTGCCCGTGAAAGTGAGAGGAGGGTGTTAGATCCATTGGAACTGGACTTATGGATGGTTGTGAACCATCACATGTATGTTGGGAACTGAACCTGGGTTCTCTGCAAGAACAACAAGTGCTCTTAACCACACTGTGCCATCTCTTCAGCTTCCATTTTGTGTTTTAACTCTGTGAGTTCGAGACCAGCCTGGTCTACAAGAGCTAGTTCCAGGACAGCCTCCAAAGCCACAGAGAAACCCTGTCTCGAAAAACAAAACAAAACAAAAAAAAGATTTTTAATTTTATGCATGCCTATGTGTGGGTTTATGTACATAAGTGCAGTTGCATGCAGAGGTCAGAAAAGGGTGTCGGTTCCCCTGGAGCTAGAGTTACAAGTGTTTGTGAACTGGCCAATGTGGGTACTGGGAATTGAACTTGGGGGCCTCTGAAAAAGCAGTATGTGCTTTTAACCACTGAGCCACACCCTGCCCCCAGCACAAACTCTTTATTTTTTCGAGACAGGGTGTGTCACTGAACCCAGAGCTCACCAATTAGCTAGGCTGGTTGGCCAATGAGCTCTGAGGATCCACCTGTCTTTGCTTCCCTGGAGCTGAGGTTACAGACCTGGGCTGCCAGACCCAGCTTTTACCTGGCTCAGGTCCTCACACTTGCAAGCGCTTGATTGACAGAGCTGTCTCCTTAGCAGCCCCAGATTGCAGACTTAGAAGCCAAACTCAAAGCTGTAATTTTCCAGGAAGAAAATGTAAGACTTTAATTTTATTTTTGAGATAAGGTTGCACTATGTGGCCCAGGCTGGTTTCCACCCTCTCTGTCCACCTGCCTCCTGAATGCTGGTATCACAGGTGTGTACATCATCACACCTGCCATAAAACAACCTCTATATAACACGAGGTTGGCGAAGATTATTTCAGAACACTCCGGAAAGCACTGAGCTGCAAATTGGGGAAGAAATTAATCAAAATAAGCAACCACACATCAGAAATGTTACTAATAATATGAGCAGGTAAGTCATACACTTGGAGAAAAATAGTTTCAAGACATAGAGCTGACAAAATATTGTTCACATAAAAGCTTTAAGAATGAATAGCCCAATAAAAAGTGTGGTAAGGTTTAAGCAGGCATTTCAGAAAAGAAGAGACACAAATGGCCAATAAATGCAGGAGAAAATGCTCTGTGCTATTTGTCATTGGGTCATGCAAATTAAAACTCCAGACAGCTCAGTGGGGGAAATGCTTGCTGTGCAAGATGAAGATCTGAGTTCAAATCCTCAGAGCCCATGTTAGCCTGCAGCTGTAATCCCAGTGCTCCTCCAGTGAGCTGGGAGGTGGAGACCAGCGAATTCCTGGAAGCTCTTGGGCCTGCAGGCAGGTGTATGTAACAGCAAACCATAGACACAGCCTTAAACAGCAAAGCATAGACACAGCCTTAAACAGCAAAGCATAGACACAGCCTTAAACAAAGTGGAAAGAAAGAACCAGCACACTGGTTGCCCTGTGACCTTCATTGCATCATCCACAGTCCCATCTCTTCTCTCTCTCTCTCTCTCTCTCTCTCTCTCTCTCTCTCTCTCTCTCACACACACACACACACACACACACACACGGACACACACACCACACACATAGACACCACATACACAAGCACACACACCACACACACATCACATACACACACATACATACACGCAGACATACATAGACATACACACACCACACACCACATACACACACACCACACATACCACACACACCACACACACACCACACACACACACACACCACACACACATACACACACACCACACACACCGCACACATACCCCCCCCACATACACACACACCACACATACCACACACCCACACACACACACACACCACACCGCAACATACCACACACATACACACTCACATACACACACACCACACATACCACACACACATACACACACACACACCACACATACCACACACACATACACACACACACACCACACATACCACACACACATACACACACACACACACACACACACACACCACACATACCACACACACACACACACACATACCACACACACACCACACACATACACACACACCACACATACCACACACACATACACACACACACACACACACACACACACACACACACACACACCACACACATATACACACACATACACACACATCTGATAGCACGGTGAATATTTATAACTCCAGTGTATGAGGTATGTGGCAACTGAAACAATCACACAGAACAAGGGTGGGGCAGGTGTCAAACAACACAGCTGTTTGGGAAGCTGAACAACCTGACCCCCGTGACTCAGTGGAACATCTGGGGTTCTAAGACTCAAAAACCGTGAATTTAGCAAGTACATTTATTACAGTTGAACACATGTGCTTGTGGGTACATGTCCATGACACGCATGTGGAGGCCAGAGGACAACTTTGTGCCTGTTCTCTCCTTCCACCCTTACATGGGTTCTAGAGATTGAATTTAGGTCATTGGACTTGAAGGGCAAGCACCTTCACCTGCTGGGTCGTTTCACTGGCCCCCCCTTTTTTTTTAATTTTTGGGACAGGGCCTCACGAAGTCCAGGTTGGTTTCGAATTTGCTATGTATGTGGTTGAGGATAACTTTGGTTGTCTGGTCCTCCTGCCTCCTCCCCCTTATTGCAGGGATGCCAGGCTTGCATGGCTACCCCTGGTTCATGCAGCTCTGGCAATGGAACCAGGGCTTCCTGCATGCTAAGCTGTTCTATACCCTATACCAACTGATTTCAACCCCAGTGCAACTGTAGGGATATACTTGGGAAGAATGAAGACGTATCTATGGGCCGGGAAGTGTGCATGAATACCTAAATGGCTCCACCCATAACATCTACCCATAGGAGGGCAGATCAGCAAATCGTGGCAATGGAATTCTGATAAAAATGAGAGAAGCATGGGTATGAACAACAACATGGAAGACTCTCAAAACAGCTGAAAGGACTAGAGCCGGTGTGCTAGGTATGTCTGTCACCCTGGCTCTCAGGAGGCTGAGGCAGGGGATTGAGAGTTTTAAGGCCCACCGGGGCTACATGGCAAGACCTCATCTCAAAAACCAGAGAGGAAGAAGGGGGTGGAGCAAGAAGAGAAGATGGAGAGGGTGGTAGGGGAGGGGAGGGTGGAGCAAGAAGAGAAGATGGAGAGGGTGGTAGGGGAGGGGAGATATGATTGGAGTACACAGATGTCCTGTGTCGACACCTCTCCCTCCCCCTCTTTACCCCTCTATTCCCTGCCCTTCTCCCTCTCCTCTCTTTCTGTGTGGCCCTGCCTGACTCCTGGGGCACTCACTCTAAACTCAGGCACGTGCTAGTGGGAGGAGACTCACCTGAGGACAGGCCCAGGTAGGAGGAATCAAGGTTCCCAGGCCTGAGACCCGCTGTGCCCCCTCCTGGCAACCACAGCCATTTGCTAGGTTGGGGCCTTAGCTGGGAAGCCGAGCCCAGGTGAGTTGCCCTCACTGGCATGGCTGCTGCAGGTGTAGACAGTGCCTCCGCTCAAACTGTAGCTAGGTGAGCTAATTAAGTGACTATTGCTGTTTCATGGTCGGTAGCTTTCACACAGCCACAACCTCACTGTTCCTTGGCAAAAAGCCGCCCTCTCTGGGCCGTTTCCCTCTCTCTGTAAAGGGTCAGATCTAAACACTCCAGAGAGCATTTGGGCTCAGTGGGTGAATCCTTCTAGTAGCATCAACATTTTCTTGACTTCATAACATAACACAACACAGATTTGTTTGTTCAATTGACTAAAATTTCCTAAAAACACAAGGAGGTTCTTGACCACTGGGGTCGATAGCCCAGCTGGGAATCTTGTTGAATATAGATTGTGACATAGCAGAGCAGATCTGGGGCCTGGGAACCAGTGTTTCATTTGATTAAGAGTTTTTTCTTTTCTTCCCCCCACCACTGGAGAGAGGGGCTCGTGTAGCCCAGGCTAACTTCCAATCTTCTAGGTAGCTGAGGGTAACCTTGATCCTTTATCCTCATGTATGTTAGTTAGCATTACAGGTGTGTGCACCACACCTGGTTTATGATGTGCTGGTCCCAGAGTTTTGTGCATTCTGGGCAAGCACTCCACCACTGAGCTACACCTCAGGCTGGAATCTGTATTTTGAATCTGGTCCTGGTTGGCTGGTAGCGTTTGGAGTAACATATCTTCTTGTCTGTCACCTGAGACTGACCTAGGGGTTAAACATGTAAAGGCACTATATATAAATCCCTTTTGTTCTTTTTCTGTGGGTAGAATTGGCAGGGGCTCTACCACTGGGTCACTTCCCAGCCCCTCACTGAGGGATTCTAGGCAGGCACTCTACCACTGAGTCACACCCCAGCTCCTTATTGGGGGATTCTAATTAAGTTATCCACTACCTAGTCAAAGGCCCTCTGATTGGTGGGTTCCAAGTAAATGCTCTATCACTGAGCTACATTTCCATTCAGTGTGTGTGTGTGTGTGTGTGTGTGTGTGTGTGTGTGTGTGTGTGTGTACATCAGACCTAGAACTATCTATGCAGTAAGGCCAACTTCAAACTTGTAATCCTCCTGCCTCAGCCTCCTGAGGAGCTGGGATACTGTGTGTACTACACACTCAGTTTCCTTTCATCCTTCAAATGACTTTGTAAGGAAGGTTCTAGAACCATTTGAATTTTGAGGATTAGAGAGCTGCCATCTGGAGTGGTTGGTTGACCTATCTCAGGTCTGATGAGTAATGGATGGCCAGGATCTGCATCACAGTCAGTTAATTTTCCATTCATTTTCCTACTGCCTCCGGGATGGGGGTGGGGTGGGTGGGCAAGTGACATACAATTAACTATAGCTGTAAATATTTTATTTAATATTTAATGTGTACTGTGTGTGTGTGTGTGTGTGTGTGTGCAGGTATGCACACGATACCATATGAATATGGAGGTCAGAGGACAACCTTGGGTGTGGGTTCTCAACTTTACCGTGTTTGAAACAGCATCTCTTTATTGTTCACTATAGTGCATGCTGGGCCAACCAGCCCACAAGCTCCCAGGGCTTCCCATCTGGCTGCAGGAGCACTGTGGTTATAGAGGCATGCTCCCACATCCAGCTTTACATGGGTCTTAGGGATCCTAACTCAGCTCCTCACATCTTCACTTTACTTACTGAGCCATTTCCCTAACTCCTCCTCTTCTTAAAAAAATCTTATCTTTCATGTCTGCAGTTGGGCAGCTGGAAATAAAAATTCATCATAGAAAGATGAACGGGAAACTCTGCCACACACCACAATCGAGAAGGCAGAGTTCCCAGAGACTAGGGCAATGATTTCCGGTTTCCCAGCACTGGTCCTGATCATCTACAGCATTCTTCATGCTAATGCTTAATTCCTTCTGCCAGTAATAACTGACATACCTTGATACCTAGTTACTGTCAGCTCCCTCCAGGTGTCTGGATTTCAGCCTCTCCTCTGCAGTTCAGTCTCGCTCAGTTTTTATTTAACCAGGACAACTCCATTTGGCACCCACTGCAAGTACATCAGGCAAGTGGTGACAGGATGACAGTAATGGACGGTGGCTGACGAGAGACCGAGAGTGTGGCACAAAATATGGGCAGCCGTGGGGAAAGATAGGGAAAGTGCAATAAAAACACACCATCTCCACTTAAGTAATGCTGAGGTCACATCACAAGGCAATAAAACGAGGTCACACACAGTTGGGGCTGATGCGCCATCCTTAACACACTTGTTTCTGTAGCTGACACGGGGATCCATTTAATCACAGCTCCAACACCACTCGCTTCCTCTTCCAGAGAATGAGTCAAGCGTGGCTCACTAACCCCTAGGGTATATTTCAGAAGTTGCAAGGAATTTTCTCCACCTTAGTTTCTCCAGTGTTTTTTATTCCTTTGCAGTACTGGGGACAGAACTCAGGGCCTTGCACATGCTAGGCAAGTGCTCTACCACTGAGCCACACCCCAGCCCCTCACTGGGGGATTCTAGGTAGGTGCTCTATCACTGAGCCACACCCCAGCCCCTCACTGGGGAACTCTAGGCAAGGGATCTACTGTTGAGTTCCAGCCTTTGGTTTTTATTTTGAACCAGTGTCTTCCTAGGTATCCATTCTAGCCTGGAACTCACAATCCTGCTTCGACATCCTGAGTTCTACATCACAGATGTGCAATGCTATGCCTGCCTCACAAAGCTTTTTTAAAGCAGTAAGTTCAACAACATCCATATGAAAGTAGGATCATGGTTTTCTAAAGAGGTTGTTCTTTCCTCTCTGCTAGCTCATGCTCCTCTGGGCTGGTTGTGGTCAGTCTGTAGCAATTTGTATTCTTCCTTGTGGCATCACTCCCATGGCCTCTGGTCAGTCACCTTCCTTGGTGGTTGGTCACATGAGTACTCATGTGTCAGTTCCTTGCCTCTCAGGCCCCAGTCTTCCATCCACTATAAGAACTACTGGGAGGTCCAAAACCACATGTGGTGCTGAGGTATATTCAGGAGGATCTGGAGTTCCAGACCAGCTTGAGCTACATATTGAGTTCAAAGCCAGCCTGGATTACAAGGGAGTCTCTCTCTCATAAAACCATGAGAGTGAAGTCTTTCCCAGTAGGCAGTAATTTCTGAGTTTACTGGCTCTCTGGGGTTACTTCTAGAATGATGTTGGCATGTGTATGAGTGCATGTCTGTGTACAGGTGCCCATGTAGAGGCCAAAGACTAACTCTGATAGTCTATTTTGATCACTCTTTATTCTCTGAGGCAGGGTCTCTCCATCAAATTCAGAGGTCACTGATAGAGCTTGTCAATCTAGCCCACCTGCTCAAGAGATCCCATGTCTACCTTCTGAGGCTGAAATTACATATGGGCTGCCATGCTCACTCAACATTTACATGGGTACAGGGGATCCAAACTCTGGTTCTCATGATTGTATGGCAGGTGATTCACCCACTGAGCTATCTCCCCAGGTCCAGAATAATGTTCACGTGTGAGTGCAAGCATGCATGTGGGGAGTGAGTATGACCTCAGGTGTGAGTGTGGGCATGCATGTAGAGGTCAGAGGATGACTCCAGGCAGGGAGCTTTGCCATTCATCTTGTTTGATGTACGGTCTCTTGTCTGCTAGGCTAGCTGGTGAATGAGTCAGTCAGTCTTCTACATTTTCTCATCTATGAAATGAGGAAACAATGTTTACCCATCAAGGCTATGCAGGGCTTCGAAAAGTTGCCGGGCATCAACTCAGTGGTTGGAGAAGTCGGTGACAAACATTGCTGGGTATGGATGGAGGAGGGGGTTTGAGTTTATGTTTGAGTTTACCTAATTAAAAGCTATTGACAGTGGGGGAGGGAAAATCATTTTTCTTCTGTGGTATAGCCATTGGTAACTTGTCCATGAGCCAGTAAACAATCCCCTACCCATGTAGGCAACTGTAATTAAACACAACAAAAAAGGCTTGAGAGTAGAGTGGGAGTCCTGTGTTGGGTTTGTGGTTCCAGAAAAGGGGGGAAGGGGATAAGAGAGGAACAAGGTACATACAATCAAAAGACATATGCATAAGTATGAAACTATCAAAAAGTAAAATCTTAAAAAAATAAATTTATTTTTATTTATGTGTAGGTGTGTATGCATTTATTGATATGCACAGTATGTGTGTGTGTAGTTCTAGCAGAGGCTGGAAGGGGACATTGGATCCTCTGGAACTACAGTTATAGATCACTGTGAGCTGCCTGGTGTGGATGCTGGGAACTGACCCTGGGTCCCCTGCAAGAGCAACTAGTTCTCTTAATGCTGAGCCATGTTGCCAGCCACCTCAAGATTATTATTTTTTAAAAACAAAAAGCAACAGTTTTAGGTCTGGTGGTGTAAGACCATCACTCAGTTTCTCAGAAGGCTGAGGTTGAAAGAGCAAAGCCAACCCACTGGTCTACAGAATCAGACCCTTTCTCCCACAAAACACAAACCAAATAAACAAAATAGGAAAGTAGTCCATGTTTTGCTGGCCTGGAACTCTCTATGCAGACCAGGCTAGCCTCAAAACTCAAGGCCATCCTCCTGCCTCTGCCTGAGATGGGATTCCAGCCATGTGCCACCATGCCCAGCCTGAAGGTTTGGGCAGGCAAATGAAAATCATAAGAAATGGGTGAAGTGGTTATTACTATATTTCATCTAATACATCAAAAATTTGATCAATCTGACACATGATCATCATAAAAATTGTTAAGCATTTTGGTTCTCCCCCAATCTAAGACTTTGAAACCTCTATTATACTTTATGTTTTACCATCTAATTTCTGCTTCTGTCCACGTTCCCTTCCCTTCTTCCCCACACGCTTCCTACCTTTTCTATTTTATTTTCATTTCCTCTTTTCAGATCATGCTACATTGTCCAGGCTGATCTCAAACCCATGATCCTCCTACCTTTGCCTCCCTAGTGTTGGGGTTACAGGTGTGTGCCACCATGCCCAGCCTGGCCACTTTTTTTCTGTGACACTGAGATTAAAATGGTAGAAGTTAGATGGACAATCTCTCTCTCTCTCTCTCTCTCTCTCTCTCTCTCTCTCTCTCCTGCTTCTCTTTCTGTCTCCCCCCCTCCTCTTCCTTCTTATGCATGTGTGAGCATGTGCATGTGACCAGAGGACCACTCTGTGGAATTGATTCTCTCCTTCTGCCACGTGGTTTCCAGGGGTTGAACTGAGGTTGTCAGTCTTGCAAGGCAAATGCTTTTACACTGAGCTAGCTATCTTGCCAGCTTGGACAGGCTTTTCCTGAAAACTATCTCATGGGGACACTATTGCCTAAGTGGGTTACTTGTAGGAATACATATTTTTGTGTGTTGAGTAAAATAATTTTGAGCCTGGTCTACAAGAGCTAGTTCCAGGACTGCCTCCAAAGCCACAGAGAAACCTTGTCTCGAAAAACAAAAAAAAAAAAATTTATGTAGCCGAGGCTAGCCTCAAACTTGACCTGTAGCAGAAGCTGGTCTTGAACTTCTGATCCTCATGCTTCCACCTCCCAAGTGATGCACTTGTATATACACCGCCAGGCCCAGCTTGTGTTGAATACCATCCTAAGACTCTGGAGAAGGTCTTATGTGGCGAGGACAAAAATTCCACTTTGGGTTCTGTTTTATTATTAAACACCTTTGACTGGTGTGTGAATGAAGACACAGGGGACATACTGCAAGTCACAAGAAGTTGGGGAGGGAGATAATTAATATGTAAATTATACCCATTAATATGTAAGAAGACAAGACAGACAAGAACAGAGACCCCTGGGGCTGGCATGATGTAAAGCTAAGGTGCCCACTGCAGAAGTCTACAGCCCATGAAAAGGGGTCCTGTGACCTCTGTGCTCATGCTGTGGCACACGCTTCCTCCAATACAATAAAAGTAACACAGGGTCCAAACCACAATACAGACTCTATAGAGATATAGAAGATGCTGGATTGTGCCTTAGACTCAAAGAGCAGGAAGAGAGGAGCTGACATAGCAAAAAGAATTATTCTGTTTATTTATCCACATCTTAGAGATAGTGGGTTGAAGCTGGGGCCATACACATGCTGGGCAAGCTCTCTACTATGGAACTGTGTCCTAGCTTGTTTCTCTTTTTTTGTTTTTGATATGGAATCTTACTATATAACCCAGGCTGGCCTTTGACTCATTTAAGTAACCCAGGCTGGCCTTGAACTCATGACAATCATCCTGCCTCTACCTACTGAATGCTGGGATTATAGGCTAGCATCAACTAGGCCAGTCCTGTGCAAAAAGAATTTCCAGGAGAAAGGAGGGGAACAAGAGGTGGCTTTTTGATTTACTAATTAGGCAAGATTAGCAGATGACATCATGAAGGCAGTTTGATGATAGGATACACACATGCTAAACACAGTCTCCCCCCACACCCCCTGGCCTCCCGCTCCTAATGGAGTGGACAAGAAATCTTTCAGTAGCTGCCCTAAAGCATAGGCTGAAGGAAAGACTGCCCCCAAGACCCGAGCAGCCATGCACCACGGATGGCTCCATAGGAACAATTAAGAATCTGTTTGAAATGTGACTGTCAACCCTTCTGCAAATTCTCCTCATCTACCTGTGGTTAAGCAGCAGGACATGGAGGTGACTTCCTACATGGACATGGGGTTTGGAGGTCAGAGAGGAAGGACCAGGGAGAATCTGGGAGGAGTAAGTTGTATTAGATCTAGCATCTTTCTCTCATCACAGCTGGTACCATCTTTCCCTCATAAAAGGTTACAGTGAGCAGATGTAGCTGTGGTAGACAAACATCCCCAGAGGATGATCCTCTCACTAGGAACACTGGCCATCAGAGAAAGGCAAAGCTAATGGGTACTCCACCAGAGACAGAGCAAACAAAGCTTACAGTAAAACTGGATGCAATGGTGCATGCCTATAAACTAGCACTGTAGAAGTGGAGGCAAGAGGATCAGGAGTTCAAGGTCATCCTCAACTACATAGAAAATTCAAGGATAGCCTGGGCTACATGAGATCCTGTTAAAACCAACCAATCAAATAAAAAGCAAAACAAAATGCCCCCAAAGAAATGCATCTTCCCATCCCTTAAGGGAAGTGAGAGATGCCACTCAAGCACACAGAGGGAAAATTGCAGGAGGATTGACCTCATGAGTAGACCTAGCTTATGAGAAAGTTAGTAAGCTAAAAGATTGGAAAGGGCTATCTAAGTGGCTTGGTGGGAGAAACTAGGAAAAGAAAAAAAAAACACCCAGAGCTTGTAGAAATATGCTCTCTGTGTAGTAGGATGAGGCTGGGAACTTGCCTAGCATATAGCAAGCTCTGGGTCCCATCTCCAGCACCACATAAACCAACTGGTAAAGGCAGCAGAGGGGAGGGGAAGGCAGGAGGATGAGGAGCTCAAGGTCATTTGAGGTTATATAGTGAGTTGGAGGCCAACCTGGGCTACATGAGACCCTGTCTCAAATGAACACCCACCCCCAAATTAACAAATAAAAAGAATGACAGGCAGCCACTAACAACCTCAGCTGCAAGAAGACAATGGGTGGTAGATTTAAAGTTCTAAGGAAAAATAAATTTGTAATTAGGATTCTATGTTTAGCTAAACAATGACACAAGTGTTGGGAAAAAAATGGGGGAAAAGTTTTTTTGCCATACATTTAAAGACTCAAAATGTTTCCAGACTCCACAGTCCTTTAATGAAAAAAAATAACTGGAAAAAAGATGTAAATGGGTCATGGAGAGAGAGGAGCCTCAAAAGGAAGGAACAGGAGATACCAGGAAGACACTGTGGCACGGTGGAGACTTGCCCCCCATGCTGACATGCTGAAGTTCTAAACCCTCAGGACCTCGGACTGTCACTGTACTCCACTGTACTTGTGAGGAAAGAATTAAGGCTGGGGATGCTGGCACACGTCTCAGAAGAGCAAGGAGGAGGGCCAGTTCAAAGTCATCCTCCACTATAGTTCAAGGCCAGCCTGTATCACACTGTCTCAAAAAACCTAGATAGATGGATGGATAGATAGATAGATAGATAGATAGATAGACAGATAGACAGATAGATGAGAGATAGAGGATGTGAGAATTAAATTAAACAGTCTCTTACAATGGGGCACACATAAATAAATACATAAATAAATGTAATAAAGGACTGCCATTCTTTTACAGTACAATAGAATTTAAGAGTTACAGATTTGAAAGGGACAAAGAAGAGTTACCAGGGCTGGAGCAATGGCTCAGTTGGCAAGAAACTTGTCACACAACCTAAGGACCTGAGATCAGAGCCTCAGCACCCATGTAAAAATGCCAGGCATGGTGGTGTGTGCACACATATCTAACCAATCCTTTACTAACATGTGAACACACACACACACACACACATACATAGACACACACACACACACACATACACAGTTACACATAGATATACAGATGCACATATACAAAGACACACACATATACTCACAGACACACACACAAACACACACACACACACACACACACACAGAGAGAGAGAGAGAAAGAGAGAGAGAGAGAGAGAGAGAGTCATCAGCTGCTTTGAAGTTTTCATGCCTAATATTGGCTTTAAAGTATACACAGCAAAAATCCAAAGAAACATAAATGAATCAGAGCCCAGAGCCTAGAGTCTGGTACCCAACAAAGCACGGATGCAAGTTCCTAACAGATTTTATGAAAATTTACCATGTATTAGACACCAAGGAAAGTTCCAACAATAACAAAAAACAGGAATAACATATGGTGTATTCGCTGGCAAAAACAGTGTTTTTATTTTAATTTTTTGTTATATTTATTTGTGTGCACATGCATATGAGTGTGTATGTGAGCGTTGGTGCCACAATGCACGTGTGTAGGTGTCAGAGGACAAATTTTGGGAGCCAGTTTTCTCCTTTCACTGTGTGAGTCCTAGGGATAGAACTCAGGTCATCAGACTTGGCAGAAAGTACCTTTGCCTAGTAGCCCCAATGCTAGAAAATTTAAAGAATGCAAATATTATTATCTCCAAAGTATATGCTAGAAGTTTAAAATGCAAATTAAGTCTTTACAGATGAACAATAACAAGAGTATGAAACGTCTGCACTGATGGGAAAGTTCAGCCAGGTGATAAAATGTAGGCTCCTGGACCAGAAGACAAGCATGAGAGAAAATGAGAGGCTCAGGGGTGTGGAAGCAGATAATTGGAACAAAAGATGAGCTAATAACCCACCTACAAGACAATATTTAGTTCATAGGGGATAGCTCAGCAAGTATGCTTGCCCTGCAAGGACGAGGACCTGAGTTCAAATCTCGAGAACCCAGGGAAAGCCAGGAACAGAAACACACATCTGTCACACCGGTGTTTCTGTAAGGAGATGGGCTGGGAGGTAGATACGTGGGAATCATCATGCTCTGGTTTCATCCCTGTTGCTGTGATAAAATACCCAGACAAAAGCACATCTTTGAAGAAAAAGGGTAAATTGTAACTCACACTTCCAGGCTACAGTCAGGAGTGGAGCTTGCTTGCACTCTGCATGATTTCTCCACTCTTATACACAGTCCAGGACATCCTGCCTATGGAATGGTGCTGCCCACGATGGGCTGGCTGTTCCTACATCAGCTAACTTAATAGTCTCCTCAGACATCCCACAAGCTAATCCCTCAGTGAGACTCTTTTCCCAGGGGCAGGCTTAGTACAATCAAAGCATTAAAGCCCGGAAGCTCACAGGTCATCGAGATGATTGTACACAATGGCAAACAATAGTAGACCTTGCCTTGAACACAGTTGTCCTCTGATCTCCACACATGTGTTAAGGCATGTACACACACCCCTGACACACATACAGATATTAGAGCCATATCACAAAACAATATAGAGAATAAAATAAACATAAATAAATAATATAAAATAAGTATTTGATCATATGTTAGCAAAGTTGTAGAAAAATTATGTTTTCCCTGCCCCTTTGCCAAAATAATCTGCAGATAGATGAATGACTTAGAAATTAAATAATAAATTCCAGATGTATTAGAGGGAAAACATTAAAATATGTTTATAACCTTGGGATAGGAAAGGCCTCCTTAAACAAGGCATAATATGCTAATGTCATTTGGGAAAAGATTGATGCTTCAAAGTACATCATAATTTAAAACTCCAGCCTGGTGAAAAACAGCATGACAAAGTTAAAATATAAGTTATGGTCCAGGGAAACATCTGTAATATACGAAATGGCAATGAATACTCACACTATCAATAAGAGAAAGACAAGGCACACGGCAGAGGAGAGCCGGAAATCCAGACAACAAGTCAGCAAAGCTTACTTATATGGCCAAAGAACCCAGTGACAAGGAGGCTTGCTAACAGGGTTGGAAATGTGTGGAGATAACACAGCTGTAGTCCACATGAGTGTCCTGAGCTGTAAAATGGGCAATGGGGAGCTGGAAAGATGGCCCAGTGGGTAAAGGACTTTCTATGCAGGTGTGAAGACATGAGTTTGGATCCCCCAGTGCCCACATAAAATCAGGGTGTGGTGGTTCACACTTATAATCTCAGTGCTGGAAGGTGGAGACAGGAGGATCTCGGGGTCTCTCTGACTAGCCAGTCTAGCCAAATCAGTGAGCTCCAGGTTCAATGAGAGACTCTGACTTGAAAATAAGGCAGAGGGACCAGAAAGATAGTTCAGCAGTTCAGAATATGCACTGCTCTTACAGAGGACAGGAGTTCAGTTCACAGCACCCATGTTGGGTAGCTCACAGTTGCCTGTAACTCCAGCTCCATCGAGTAATAAAACCTCTGGCTTCTGTAGGCATCTACATTCATGTGCACAGGCACTTGTAGATACACATGCATACACATAATTTAACAAATTTAACAAAAGATGGGAATAGGGCTGGCAAGGTGGCTCAGTAGTTAGAGCATCAACCACTCTTGCAGAGAGCCTGAGTTCAGTTTCCAGCACCCACGTGGCATCTCAGGACACCTTTAACTCCAGTTCCAGTGGATCAAATGCCCTCTTATGGACTCCATGGGTACTGCATCCATGTGGTACACACACACACACACACACACACACACACACACACACACACACACACACTCACACTCACACACAGACACCAAAAATAAATACATCTTTCAAACAAGATGAAGAGTGATTGAGGAAGAAACTGGAGTTTGGCTTGTGACCTTCACAAGTATGTGTACACAGTTGCCTGTGTGCCCACACCCATACAAAATGTGTGTATTCACACACATGTTTACATTCGGTATTACCCACCCCCATCTTGGTCATAAACTAGTCCAGCCATTATGGGTGGCAATTAGATAACTTGTCTCAGCATGGCCCCCACACCCAAGGCTATGGTCAGAGTGACTGTTTACTCTCCAGAAACCATGCATTTAGGTCCTGACCTCTACACAGTCAGAACTGTGGAGGTGATTCTGTCAAAAGGATAGAGCTCTCATGAAGGTGGAGTCCCAGTTTCTGTTGCTGTGATAAAACACTCAGAGGGAACTAAGGGAGAAAGGGTTTATGTGGCTTACAATTCCAGGTCACAGTCCATCATTGAGGAAAATCAAGGCAGGAACTTGAAGACTAGACTGCTTGCTGTTCCACCCAGCATTATCTGAATAAGGAACTCACTTCACAGCCATAGAAGTAAGAGAAGAACAATGGAGGATGCTGCTTGCTGGCAGGTAGACAGACTTATGCCCAGCTAGTTTTCTTATACATTCCAGAACCACCTGCCTAGGGAATGTAGCTGCCCACAGTGGCTGGACCTCCTACATCAAATAATATTCAAGACAGGAGCAGCTGCCTGGGAAATGCTGCCACCCACAGTGGGATGGATCCTATTACATCAATTAACGATCAAGATTAATTCCTGAAAGCTATGCCCATAAACCTACCTGATCCAGACAATTCTTCAATTCAGAGTCTCTTCCTGAGTGATTGATGTATCATGCCAAACAATTAAAGCTAATTAGGATGGGTGAGAATACCTTGACAAAATAGGCCTACAGACATGTCTGGTCCCTCTACCATATGGAAAATCAACAGTAAGGCATCATCTAAGCTGATGGGAATCTTTAACTACCAGCTTCTTGGTCTTGGACTTCTTACACTCCAGAACTGTGAGAAATGAATGTTGTTTGCAAATCACACAGTTCCTGGTATTTTGTTACAGTAGCTGAGATGGGTTAGGCTGATTGACAGTTCCATGTTGACCTCTGACCTAGGAAAATGACCACCCCTCTTCAGTGGGAGGTGGGTATTAACAGCAAGTCACAAAAGACTGGTGTCACTTTGTGATGGGTAATCGTGACCATGACCGTCAACCTGATTAGACTGAGCCACTCAATTAGAACAAGAGGGCTTAGACCTAATTAATGGCTTTGCTCATTGATGAATTTGGAATGCAGCTGGACCATTCATTGTGGGGGTGATGGGACTGTGGGGGGTGAAGGTGCACCTGGTTGAAGGAAGCATGTTGTTGGGGCATGCCTGTGGAGGGTGTGTCTTAGCCTGCCCTCTTCCTGTTATTCTCTTTGCTTCCTGGCCACCATGAGGTAAGCAGCCATGCCACACACTCCTGCTGTGGAAGCAACAGATTCTGCTGACCTGGGGTTGAAACGTCTTACACCAGGAACTCAACAAAGCCATTTCTCCTTAGGAATGAGACTGTTTCTCTAAGGTGCTCATGTAAGCACATGCATGTGTCCAATTGTGCACATACTACATACAAAAATGTTTCAGTGTTGCTAGTTGCTTTTCATATCATTGTGACTATCAGCCGAGACTGAGGGGAGGAGGGATTAAAGTGGTGTAAAGGGATATAGCCCACCATCCAGGCATGGTGTTAGGAGTGGCGAGCATCTGTGCCAGTGGGAATTATGGCTCAGTTCACTGATTGAGGAGCAGAGAAAGAGAGAGAGAGAGAGAGAGAGAGAGAGAGAGAGAGAGAGAGAGAGAGAGAGAGAGAGAGAGAGAGAGAGAGAGAGAGAGAGACAGAGACAGAGAGAGAGAGAGACAGAGACACAGAGACAGAGAGAGAGAGAGAGACAGAGAGAGAGGCCATGAAGGAAAGCCAAAGCAAAACCACATTTGAGACAACATTCCTCAGGGCTAGCATTCATTGTTCCAGCTGAAAAAAATATCAACTATACCAAGCCATGGTGAGACCTGCATTGACTAGAACTCACTGTTAGGACTGCCAACACTCAGTGTTAGAGCACCTGCCTAGCATGCATGAGGTCCCAAGGTTCAATCCCTGCTACTTCTGAATAACAAAGCACATGCTGTGAAGCAGCTCAGTCATTTTTAAATAAGACTCAGAAATCCTACTCTTATGTATATGTATTCACCCCAGAAAAATGTAAACTTGCATTCACACAAAACCTTGCAAACTAGTGTGTATGCACAGCTATACACAAACTGCTCCAAACACATCAACGTAAGTGTCCACCAACTGGTGAATTAACAAATATGGTACATCCATACAATGGAATATTACTCAACAACAAAAAAAGAAAAGCCCTGTTCATACATATAATAACGTGGATGAATCTCCAAGGCAGTGGGTGATTCAGTGAATGAGGGTGGTGCCAAAAGCCTGCCTCTTATGGATTGTTACTGATAGACTATTCTTACAAAGAGAAAACCACAGTGCCCCAGCACAACAGTAGTGCCAGGGTTGGGAAGAGAAGCAGGTGTGTCACGGAGGAGCAGTTCTGGTGAGTAATTTTGGAAGGATGGAGCCATTCTGATTCCAGATTGCTGTGGTGGTTACATGAACCCACACAGGCATTAAAATTCATAGCACTACATGCCAAAGGGAGTCAATTTTCTGGATGTTAATTAAAACAAAAAGCACCCAGGTTTGGCTAATAAATTAGAAGGTCACCCTAACTAACCAGGGAGAGGGGGTTGTTTGGTGATTAATGTGAAAATCCAAACAAGGGCAGGGGAGGAAATTGGGATCGTAAATACCTATAACGATCGCCCTTGTTGACTGCTTGTGGCTCCAAGCATCTCACAGCTGATACCCTACTTGTGTGTGTCTGCGATACACAAACATTACACTTGCTGTCACTTGATAAAGAACTGTCCTCCACAGGCTCATGTGTTCAACCCTTGAGTCCCAGATGGTGGCGCTTTTCTGGGTGGTTCTGCAAGCATTGGGAGGTGGAGTCTAGTTGGAGGAAGGTGGTCACTGGTGGTGGACACTCGGGGATATGTCTCACCCTGGCCAGTTGCCATCTCTGTTTCTGTTTCCTGACTGGCGTGAGTAAACAGTTCTCCACTACACCCTCCTGTCACCATGGCATTCTTCCCCAATGAAGGGAACAAGGTCAAGTATCCATGGAGGAAACACTCTGAAACTGTGAGCTAGAGTAAAACTTTCCTTCTTTTAAGTATTTTTTTTCAGGTATCTAGTCACAGAAGCAAAAAAGTGGCTAATATAACACTCATCTCACAGATAAAGAGCCAGGGCTTAGAAAGACAGGGAATCTCCAACATCAGAGCAGAGATTCTAGGCAGGGGCTCTACCACTGAGCCACACCCAAGCCCCTCACTGGGGGATTCTAGGCAGGTGCTCTACCACTGAGCCACACCCCAGCCCCTCACTGGGGGATTCTAGGCAGGTGCTCTATCCCTGATCCATACCCCAGCCTCTCTGGATAGTCCCTCATATACATGCCCAGAGATGTGCCTCCTAGGTGATTCTAAATTTAGTCAAACTGATGATCAAGATTAACCATCATGGGCTGGAGAGTTGGCTCAGTGGTTAAGAACACTTACTACCCTCTAAGAGAAACTGAGTTTAGTTCATAGCACCCACATGATGGTTCATTATCTGTAACTATAGTTCCAGGGAACCTGATGCCCTCTTCTGACCTCTGTGAGCACCAGGCACACAGGTGGCACACACACATACATGCAGGCAAATGCCACACACATTAAATTAAGAAGTATTAACCACCACGGGAACTCTAAGGGGGCTGACCAGATGTTTCCTGCAGTGGCTGCAGCTGTTTGCGTGTGTGTGTGTGTGTGTGTGTGTGTGTGTGTGTGTGTGTGTGTGTGTGTGTGTGTTCACAGTGTATGTGCATGTTAGGGGTATCTGGTTCTATCACTGTCTGCCTCACTCCCATGAAACAAGATCTCCCATGAGCTTGGAGCTATCCTGACAGCCAGCAAGCCCTAGCAATCCTCCACAGCAGTGTGGTTATAGGTGCAGGCAGCCCCTCCCAGCTCATTAGGTCTGTGCTGGGATCCGAACTCAGGTCCTCATGCTTGCCCAGCAAATGCTCTTACCCACTGAGCCATTTCTTTAGCCCTGTCCCTTGAATCCTTTTTTCTTTTCTTTTTCTTTCTTTCTTTCTTTCTTTCTTTCTTTCTTTCTTTCTTTCTTTCTTTCTTCCTTCCTTCCTTCCTTCCTTCCTTCCCTTTCTTTCTTTCTTTCTTTCTTTCTTTCTTTCTTTCTTTCTTTCTTTCTTTCTTTCTTTCTTTCTTTTTTTTTTGAGGCAGGGATTCTTGGAACCCTGAAGGACCCCAAACTGCCTATCTGAAGATAACTTTGAACTTCTAATCCTCCTACCTCTATATCCCAAGTGCTACTGCAACAGGCACATATCACCAGATTCTGTGGGATCGAACTCAGGGCTTCCTGTAGGCTAGGCAATCACCCTACCTACGGCCTGGAACATGGTTTCTTTTCATCACAAAGTGCAATGGAAAGTCAGATAAGGGAGGCAGCTGTGCTGGAGAGAACTGGCAGGAAAGCAGGAAGGCAAGAGCAGTGGGTCAGAGGTCAGGGGATGAGGGCAGCCTGCTGGGCTTGGGCAAGCACTGAACCTGATGCAGGCATTAGGTGCAAGGAGTCTTGGAGTTTTTGTTGGCTTTTTTACTCTCTCTCTCTCTCTCTCTCTCTCTCTCTCTCTCTCTCTTTCTGTGTGTGTGTGTGTGAGAGAGAGAGAGAGAGAGAGAGTAAGAGAGAGAGAGAGACATATATGCATATATGTGTGTGTAGATGCTCAGGTATGGGCCATTGCCTGCATATGAACATCAGCAGACAGCCTCAGCATGGATCCTTGCCTTTCACTTTTTTTTTTTGAGCCAGGCTATCGTGTCCTTTTTGACTACATACCAGGCGAGTTGGCCTTGAGCTTTGGAGGATTTTCCTGTCTCTGTCTCCTTTCTCGGTGTAGAGACACTGGGATTAAAGACAAGTCTGGCTGTATGTGGGAGCTGGGGAACTGAACTTGGGTCTTTATGTTTGCATGGCAAGCACTTTATCTACTGAGCCACTGCCTCAGCCTCTTGAAGGTACAATTTGAAGTTCTTTGTATGGACACTGGTCATAGGATGGGGCCAATCCACCATCCCCTCAACTGGCAGGCGGCTGTGTGCCCCTTTGACTCTTGGAGAAGTCTAAGTAGGAGACAGGGCATGAAGGGGCATGGGAAGGTAATGAGCCTGCTGATGTCCTGACTCTCCAGTGCAGCCTTGGGGCATCAAAGCTGTCATCCTGCGGCTCTAAGAGGTCATAAAAGAGCTGCCCCAAGTGGTGAACATAGAAAGCCACACTGAACATGCAGGTAGGGCCGGGAAGCTGGTGGCAGCCCTGGTTTCTCATCTCCCTGGCTTTAAATTGAACTCCTCAAAGCTCCTACAGTGAGTTGAGCAGAGCCAATTACAAAAAAAAAAAATAAAATAAAAGTTAACTCAGTATGGGCCCCACTGAGGGCCCTCTCAGTAGCAGCAGAAATGAGGATGATGTCAGTAAGGCTAGAGAATGCCACACCCCTCCAGGGCTTCTTTGGGGGATCCAAGGGCAGGATTCCATCAGAATATTCTCTGAGAAACCCAGAGGGCTGTGTGGGCCATGGCTGCACACTGTCTATTGCATCACAGTTTCTGGCCAGAGGAGGGGCTGGCTCTGGTCCTGTGGACTCAACCACATGGTGGCCTCAGAGGTAAAGCACATCCTTTGAGAGTCACTTAGAATGTCCCACTATGACACCAAGTGATAGTTTATAAAACATTTTCCTTTGTCCAGACTTTTCCAGAATGCCTGAACTCAGTCGTTAGCCTCAAGAACTCCTCGCTGCACCTCCTGGCTCTGCATTTGCCTCCTCAACTTTCCCCTTGAGTCACCAGGGATTCCACGAACAGCAGGACTGAATCGTAAGCATCTTCATTGTGTGGGACCTAACCCAACTCCATAGCAACAAGGATTCTGTGGACAGGCTCTGCCCAAATGGGGTGAGCAGGGTAGTCAACCGCGATGCTGAAGGCTCACACTGGAGCAGAAGTGTCTGTCATGGGAGATCCAGTTGGCTCCACCAAGCCGTGGCAGAGATCCGGACTTCTTCAGAACATCTTGCAGAAGCAAGAACTGAGATGACACCCCACCAGACCCCATTTTGACCAGGGCCACTTTTCCATCTGTGTCTCTTGCTCCTTGCTCTAATTCCTTGTCAGCTTAAACCTGAATCTCCTGTCAGTCCCTGCAGGTGACCTTGTGGGTCTGTTGTTTATGGTGGTAACATTGGTTAATTCTCCCCTCTCTGCTGATCAGCACAAGGTGTCTTTTTCAGCATTGTGGTGGGATGGGCGACTGGACCTAGCCTGTCATGGCTGCTGTAGCTTGAACTTTTGCCCTAAAACTCCAGCTACACCTACAGCACCAAGTCACCTTGAATTATAGCTGAAAGGGTTGCAGAACTAAGCTGAGCTGTGATGAGAAGGACACAGGGGTACCCAGGGGCAAGTGAGGGCAGTCTCAGTAATTTGAAGCTTTGAGTGCCTCTAACTGCAACACACATTAAACAGAACCTAAATACACGGGCCCTCTTCTCACTATTTGTTTAAAAAAAATAAAGATGTAAAAGGATGTTTTAATTCTGTGTATGCCTGTGTGTCTGGGGTTTGTGTATCTGCATGCAGTGTACCAAGAGGCCAGAAGAGGGTCCTGGATCCATGCAGCCTCAGCGTGGGTGCTGGGAATCAAACGTGAACTCAGGGACAGTTCTACAAGGAATTAGGAACGACAGAACTGCAGGGCCATGAGTTTGAAGCTAACCTCAGCTACATAGTGAGTTCAAGCCAAACTTGGATAAAGAGCTGAGATTCTGCTTTAAAAATTAAAAAGATTTTTTTTTGACTCACAGTAACCTTAGATAACTTTCTGAGCCTAGGAAATAGAAGTGGGGTGACAAAGATCCATTTTCTACCCACTGGCCTGCTGCCAAAGGAAACTCATTCCACTCCCATCACGGTCCTTCTTGAGTTATTAGATTCATTTGCAGGCTCCGGAATAGGATTCCCCTGGTTAGAAAAATGATCCACACACACACAACTAAATAAATAAATAAATGTTTTCAGAAAAGAAATTTAATTTACATTTAAAACTACAGAAATGGATGTGGAGCTTCATGCCTACAATCTCAGGGTTTGGGAGGCTATGACAGGAGAATTATAGGGTCAAGGCCTAACTGACCTACTTAGGGAGATGCTTTCTCAAACTAAAAAGTACAAAGGGCCCTTGATATAGCTCAACAGAAGAACACCTACCTAGAATCACCCAGTGAGGGGCTGGGGTGTGGTTCAGTAGTAGAGAACCTTATTACCCATAAACAAGAACTTTTAAAAAATTACAAATTTCCAATTTTTTTTTTTTGCCACGAATGTTTGACTGGATGGCTTCCTCAATTCTGGTCCAGAACAGAGACCCAGAAGCAGCTTCCCCACCAGCCACAGTGTCCCCAAATCTTGCCTTCAAAGTTCTCCCAAACAGTCAAGTCATTGGAGGTCAGGCCTGGGAAGAACAAGTCTGGGTCAGGGCAGCTTGTTGCTATGGCTTCCCAGTTTCCTTCCCATTTAGGATTTTCCTTATTCCGGTTTGTTTTTTTCTCCTCAAACTCAATCATATATCATTTACTCTGGACCTGCTTCAGATTATGCTATTTATATGGGGGGAGGCGGGGGATTACAACATTTTGGGCTCGTCAACTCTCTCTCTCTGGGTACTTGGGTTATCTAGATGTGCACACAGAGTCCCTCACCAGCTTGTTAAAATGGAAATTTGAATCCAGTGGGTTCAGGGTGGGGCCTGAGAGTGCCTTTCTGACAGTCCCAAGTACAGGTGGAAGTTGCTGTTCCAGGGAATGTGTTAAGTAACAAGACATGAGGCAGCTTTTTGGCCCCATGCAGGCATTGTCTATCTCAATTGAGATTGTGGCTACATGGCTAAAGACATTTATGAAAACCCACTGAGCATGTGTTTAAAATGAGTGTGCTTTACAGTATACAACTCATACTGTCTATTAGTTCATTTTGCTAGTAAGGTGACAGAAATACCTGATAAAGGCAATATATGCAAAGAAGGGTGTGATAGTTTCAGTAGCCAACTTGACACAGTGTAGGTTCAGCTGGAAGGCATCTCTGTGAGGGACTTAGGTCATGTCTTGATTGTTAATTGATGTGGAAACACCCATCCCTCTGTGGGGCGGGGCAGCATTCCCTAGTCAGGGGACTCTGAACTGGACAAGTGGAAAAATGGAGCTGAGAGCTGGGCATGCAGGCATTTGTTCTCTGCTCTTGACTGTGGATGTGATGTCATTATCTACTCCAAGTTCCTGCCCAGACTTTCCTGATTATGATCTGTAACCTGGAGCTAAGTTGTTGCTGTTAGTTTTTTTTTTTTTTTTTTCTGGTCATGGTATTTTATCACAGTAACAGAAATGAATCTAAAACAGGGAATTAATTTTGGGTCACAGTTTGAGGTTTGAATCCACTATGGTGGGTAGTCAAGGTGGCAGGAGTGTGAAGCTGCTGGTGACATTGATGCATAGTTAGGAAGCAGAGAGACGAATGTGAGAGCTGGGCTTGCACTCTCCTGTTTTAATACTCGGGGCATACATAACTAAAAGTTCCTACTGTGTTAGGAACCACCATCCTACCATCTACAATATTAATTTTCAGCTTGCTGTGTTCTGTTCTTTCTTCAGTGTCCCTCAGGAGTGTGTGCACACTTTGTGACAATCACAAAAACACACACTCAGGAGCTGTGTGGCTCGTGTGTGTGTGTGTGTGTGTGTGTGTGTGTGTGTGTTGCACTTCAGTGCAAAGTTTCCTGGAGTAGCAATAAAACTCTGCCTGGCCTCTGTCCAATTAAATGAGGGCTTGCCTCTTGCCTTGAGGGTCCCATCTGTTCTCCTAACTGCTGTCCACGATCTCTGTAACCTGTCCATCCGTCCTGGCTTGCAGCCCTTGCTCCAATGCCCCAGTGGCTCAGCTTTGCCTGTAGGATAGCATCTGCCCTCTTTGGCACAGCATCCCAAGTTTGTGGTGGCCTCCCACCCTTGTCCCAGTGTCCTCATATCTTTTATTTTTTTAAAAAAACACTCAACACTGGCTATAGCTCTCTCTCTCTCTCTCTCTCTCTCTCTCTCTCTCTCTCTCTCTCTCTGTGTGTGTGTGTGTGTGTGTGTGTGTGTGTGTGTGTATGTGTGTGCAGGGTTAGGGCCATGCTTTCATGTAGAGTCTGAAGAGGGACATTCAATCACCTGCTCTTTCACTCTCTGTTTTATTCCTTTGAGATGAGGTCTCTCTCTAAGCTTGGAGTTAGGCTGGTAGCTAGCAAGACACAGCAATCCTCCGATCCCCACTCTCTGCAGTGCTGGGTGATAGGCTTGCACAGCCATGCCCAGCCATGCTCAGCTTTTTACCTGGATGCTGGAGATTTGAATTCAGGTCCCCACTCTTTCGAAGCAAGCACTCGTACCCACTGGCCCATCTCCCCACGCCCACTTTGTTTTTGATGCAGGGTCTCTCATTGAACTCAGAGCTCACAGATTAGGCTGGGCTGCCTGACCAGTGAATGCCAGGGATCCACTTGTCTCTACCTTCCTGGCACTAGGATTATAGATGTACACTGCTTCATTTTTTTTTTAATAATAGGTTCTGGGGACAGGACTCAGAGCCTCATGCTGAGCCACTTCCTTGGCCCTGCCCTAGCCCTTCTTCCCACTCATCTATCTTCTCTCAGATCCAGGAGATCTGAGCTGGGGATCAGGGTCAACCTGATCCCCAGCTCATCATTCAAAGCAACTGTGCTATCTTGCTGTTACACATCTGTTTCAACAGATGTTGCAGTGTTCTTTCTGCTGATGGGATGAAACACTCAACCAAAAGCAACTTAAGGCAAGAAAGGGTTTATTTGGTGCACGTCTCTAGATCACAGTCCATCTTGAGTAAGAAGGAGTCTGAAGCAGAAACCATGGAGGAATGCTGCTTGCTGGCTTGTTCACTAACTTCCTTATTTAGCTAAGGACTACCTGCCAAGGGAATGGTCCTGCCCACAGTGGGTGAGGCCCTCAGACACTCCAATCAGGGCAATCCCTTACAGACAAGTCCACAGACCAAGCTGATACAGACAGTACTTGAGACTTTTCCCAGGTGATACTATTCATTTAAGTGCTGACTATGACACCAGATGATACTCATGGGGTGGAGACCCATCTTTCCTTCATTGATAATACTTTTTTGAGACAGTGTCTCATGTAGCCCAGCCTGGCTTCCAACTCACCATGTAGTCAAGGATGACTTTGAATTTCTGATACTCATGCCTCTATCTCCTCAATGCCACTATACCTGATTTAGCCAACACTGGAGATGGAACACAGGGCCTTATGCATGCTAGACAAGTGCTCTACCGACCAAGCCACATTTGAAGTCCTCCCTCTCTGAATTATTAGTACATCCCAGAGTGTACATGGTAGTTCCTGGGTGTGTGTTAAATGCATGTGTGTGTATGTGTGTGTTTACGTGGTGTGTGTGTGTGTGTGTGTGTGTGTGTGTGTGTGTGTGTGTTAGTCCTCTACACTGCTGCTGAAACAGAAAACCATAGACTGGGTCATGTACAATGAACAGAAATGTCTTTGGCTTGAGGAAGTCCAAGGTCAAGGGGCCACATTTAGTGAGAATCTGTTTATGGCTTCAGCCCATAGTAAAAAGGAAAAAGAAGTTCTATAAAAGCAAGGGAGAGAAAGGGCTCACCCTTTCATCAGGAGCCCCCTCGAGAGATGACTGTTTGCCTGCTTCCCATCCCCTCTCTAGCTGTACCACTGCTTCCTCTTTCTCCTCTTCTTCCTTTTCAAGACAGGGTCTTGTCTAGCCCAGGCTGGCCTCACACTTACTATGTAGTTGAGAAAGACTTTGAACCCCTGATCCTTCTCCCCTTCCTGAGAGCTGGGGTTACAGATGGGGGCCAACTCCTGATTTATCCCCATTTCACAGATAAGAATGAAAGTGACCTGCCTGAGGTCACAGGGCTGGTAATGACAGGACATGTTCATCACAGTGGTTACTCTGTGGGTGCACTAGGTGTTGAACTGCCTGAAGGAATGGACAAATCATGGGAGGAAGTGGCAAGCACTCCTCAAGCTCCCGCAACATTTAATGTTTTATCATTGGTGTGTGCTCCCACAAGCACATAGGTGCCCATGGTGCATGTGTGGAGGGTCGAGGACTACTCTCAGGAGTCCACTCACTCTTTCTACCACGTGGATCCCAGAGCTAAGCGTCCTTATCCTTTGAGCCACCTTGATGGCCCGCTCATTTTCTTATTTGTGTGTGTGTGTGTGTGTTCCTGTGGGTATGCGTGTGTGTGTGTGTGTGTGTGTGTGTGTGTGTGTGTGTGGTGTGTGTGTGTGTGTGTTCCTGTGGGTATGCGTGTGTGTGTGTGTGTGTGTGTGTGTGTGTGTGTGTGTGTGTAAGCCAAAGAGAAACCTGTGTGTTGCTTCTCAGGAGCCAATCGCCTTGTTACTCTTGAAACAAGACCTCTTACTGGCTTGGGGCTCCCCTGATTTGACTAGGCTGTCTGGCTAGTGAGTGTACTCCAGGCGTCTGTCTGTCTGTCTTCATGTCCCCAGTGTTATATTACAACTGAGTGTCACTATGTGCAGTCTCCTCCTCTTCTTCCTCCTCCTCCTCCTCCACCTCCTCCTCCTCCTCCTCCTCCTCCTCCCTTCTTCCTCTTCCTCTTCTCTTCTCCTCCCCCTCCTTCTCCCCTTACTCCTTCTTTTAAATGTTGATTCTGGGCTGGAACTCAGGACTTAACTGATGGACCCATCTTCCCCAAACCCTCCTAGAAGGAGCACTTTGAGATAGGCAATCTTACTGTCTGTGTAGGTGGCTATGCCACTCTCCCAGAACATTCCCTGGGAAGGGGCTGCACCTCAGCCTATAGACACCACTTCCAACAGCCTCTTTGATTCTTGCCTCCTGGCTGAGATTTTCAGATTTTAAAGAAAACAAGAGTCTGATTCAGTGTTTCCAGCATGGCAGGAAACTCAAGCCTTCTATTTATCTATTGCTAAAAGAAAAAAAATCAAACCAGGAAAAAAAATGCCCACGCTTTTGTGTCTTGGAAAAATCTGCATGTGTATCATTTCGCACCACAACAAACACTGTTCACCATAGAAGCCCAAAGTAAAAAGCAGGAGAGATGATTACTATAAAAACACACATGTTAGTAAATAAGGGCCTAGACAACCAGTCAGCAAACCCAACTTGGTATACATCACTGGCAAGAAGAAACACCTCAAAGCTTTGATTAAACAAAATAGACAGAAAGCTCCCAGTAATGCCGGGAGCTGTTAATACACATAGGATCTGGCTCTCTATGGGATGGCGGCATAAGAGGTTAGCAGCCTTCGAGATGAAAGGAAGATGGCTTGTGAATTAAGGCACAGGGATGCATTTGTCCGGTGACAAAGATAGATTTGTCTGGGTATTTTCACTGGAATCCCCGGAGTTGTGGGTTGATCCCACTGTTTCATCAGAGCTTCCTGACACAGTTGCCAGGATGACAGAGTGCTCCTAACTACCCAACTGAAGAACTCAATTCACTTTAGAGATCTGTGTAAGAAGGATGGACCCTCAGGGAAATCAAAATGAATGTGGGGAGGATGCTTTTCCCCACCTGGTGGGCAGCAGTATCAGTGGCAAGGGCAGTAGTACAGAGCAGGAGCTCTGGGGGTCCCGTTATGCAAGAAGGAACTCTGGACTTGCACATGGCCAGTTGTTAAAGATGCTGAGTTGTGACCCAGGGAGATGGCTCAGTTAGTAATGGGTTCATTGCATGAGCATGTGAAAAGGCTGGGTGTGGTGGTGTGATTGTGAAATCCCAGTGCTGGAGAGTTGGAGATGGGTACCTTCTTGGAGCTTGGTGACCAGCTAGCCTTGCTAAACTGGTTAACTCCAGGTCTCAGTGAGAGAGAATTCTGTCCCTCTAAAACAATATGAGGGCCCGTCAGAGATCTGGCTCTGACAATAAAGGAGCTTGCTGTCAAGCCTGATGGCCCACATTTGACTCCTGAGACATATGTGGTAGAAAGAGAGAACCAACTCCTTGCAAATTATCCTCTGACCTCCACATGCATGCTGTGGTATGCAAACCACACCCCCAACATCTGCCTAAAACACAAAAAGAAAAATCCAAGATGGATGATTCTAGAGAATGGCATTCAAGGTTGACATCTGGCTGCCACATGCATGTGCACACATGTACACCTGTACACACACACACACACACACACACACACACACACACACACACAGAATTAATGATAGGAAGATCTTCTATTACTGAAGGACTGTAGCCTGTATCCAACATCTTTATTTACTCCATTTCTCTGTGACCCCAGGGAAGTCAAATGGCCCCATCTTCCAGAGGAAGGAAGATGTTCAAGGACAGAAAGAAGGGTGGTGCAAAGGAGACCACAACTGATGACAGGATACATGTCCAGAGAGGTCAATTACTAAAAATCATCCTTCAATTTACAGAAGGCACTATTGCTCCCATCACCATTTTTCACCCACTTAGCTCATAAGCGCCTCTGAACAATTTTGTGGAGCAGGAAGGCAAAGATTATTCATCTTCATCTTGTTTCATGAAGAAACAAAAATCTTGGGGGCAGTGAATGATTTGTTCAAAGTCACAAGGTCACCATGGAGTTTTATAGCTGGTAGAGAAGAGGAAAGAATGCCCAGGCTGCCCCTTTCAGACTCCCGACCACAGCAGACATCAGCAATCGATTCCAGAGCACTCTACCACTGAGCTTGGATTCTCTATGAAGTGCTCCTGGAAGCCATTAGCAGTTGACTGGAATTGGCCTGCAAAATGGAGTCCCCCTCAATCTCAATTCCCACTTGATTTCCTTCTTCGAATAATGAGAAGACATTCTCTGTGGAGTGAAGGGACTTGGCCAAGATTGCCCTGTGGCTCAGTGATATAAACCCAAGTCAAAGTCCCTCCCTTGAAATATATTTATTATATTGCTTATTTAAGGTAGAATTTAAAAAGTTTCCGTGTGTGTGTGTGTGTGTGTGTGTGTGTGTGTGTGTGTGTGTGTATGTGTATTGGCAGTGTCTTCCTCTATCACTGTACCTTCATGCCTTGAGACACAGTCTCTCACTGAAATGGAAGCTAAGTGAGAGGGGATGATCAGCCAGTGAGTTTCCAGAATCTTCCTGTCTTCACCCTCCAATGCTGGGGATGCTGGCATGTGCAGCCATGGGTGCTGGGGCTTTGAACTCAGGTCCTCATGCTTGCACAGCAAGTGATCTTAGCCATGGAGCTACTTCCTAGACCCTGTCCTTACCTTTTTTCTAAACAAACAAACAAACAAACAAACAAACAGGGTCTTACTATGTAGCTCAGGCTGACCTGGAACTCACCATGTAGCTCAGGTTAGCCTCAAACCTGCAATACTTTTGCTTCACCCTCCTGAGTCCAGGATTACAGGTATGCATCATTAAGGGCAAGCACAGGTTGATTTTTTTTTTTAAAATTGCATTCAATGTGTGTATGATGTGCATACACAGAAGCACACCTGTGTGTGCACAGAGTGTGTGCATTGTGATCAGAAGACACTACATGCAAATACCTTTAAAAAAAAAAGCCATTTCTTCTAAGGTTTTAGTGAGTTACAAATCCATTTCTGGAGGCAACAAGTGAATTATCAGTGTCAATAAAATGCAGCTTTACTTGGTTCTAGTAATAATTCCCTAAGTCTCAAGTGCTGCTGGCCCAGCAGACTAAAAACTAAATAGTGCTTGCAAGGCAGCTCTGCAGGTAAAGGTGCTTGCAGCCAAGCCTGGCAACCTGGATTCCATCTTTCATCTCTGGGGCTCACATGGTGGAAGAGAACTGACTCTCCCAAGCTGTCTTCTGACCACCACATATAATCTGTGCCACATGCACCCCAAAAATTAATAAAAGAGGGTCCCTAAGATCCCTAGACTGTGAAGCCAGCCACTAGGAGAAAAGCACACTGAGCACAGGTGGCCATCCCATCCCCCACTCGTAGGATCCTTTATGAGAAAGAGAGAGGACAACCCCACATCTGTGTTCACCATGGACACCAAGACCAGCAAGCGTCATAAGCATCAGACCAAATAGGCTATGAGGACACTCTGTGATGATGACACTGTCAAAGCCAGTGTCTTGGCTAAGCATGCTTGGGAGGAGGGGGTGTCTCAGTTACTGTTCTATTGCTGTGAGGAGACACCATGACCAAGACAACTTATAAAAGGAAGCATTTAATTGGGGACTTGCTTACAGTTTCAGAGGGTGAATCCATGATCATCATGGCAGGAAATATGGTGGTAGCCAGTTATGGCTCTGGAGCAGTAGCTGAGAGCTTATATCTGATCCAAAAGATGGAGGCAGAGAGGCAGGCTGAACCCAGCATGGGCTTTTGAAATCTCAAAGCCTACCCTCAGTGACACACTGTCTCCAACAAGGCCATGTCTCCCAATCCTTCCCAAGCAGTCTACCAACTGGGGACCAAACATTCAAATATATGAGCTTATGGTGGCCATTTTCATTCAAACCACCAGAGGAGGAGAAGGTAACTACTAATTTAATTAGGATGCTCAGGACATTGCCAGCAAAACTGGTCTTCACCAAGCTGAATCTGGTTGTCTAACCTAAGTACACTTTTTGTTTTGTTTTGTTCTCAGTGCTGAGAATTAAACCTAGAGCCTCATATGGGCTAGGCAGGCACTCTACCACTGAGCTGTATTCCCAGGCCAGTGTACACATCTTTCACCTGGAAATGCTTACTGAAAAAAAGTTACGGCAAATATGTAGAATGTGCTGTGCAGCCTCAGTAATACCCAACATGGAGGAGTTCCCCAGGCCTGCTGAGAAAAAGAGGCCAGAGATGAGACGATCCTGTATGACTGCATTCATGTGAAGGTCAGGGAAGACAAAGCAAGGCTCACAGAATGTAGGGGGAGTTTACACTGGGACTGGCTATTGGAAGAGCTTGTGAGAGACACCCTGGGTGTCTCTGAATGACCTATGCCTAACGAGTGGCTCCACATGTATATATGAAATCTCCCTTGTCCTAGATTCTTTATAGCTGCCCAAAATCACTGTGTGCAGATGACGTGAAAATGGAAGTGAAACTACCTAGGGGAACAAGGTGGGGGAGGGGAGAGGCAGGGGAGGGTGATGGGGGAATATGCTCAAAATACATTTTTTTTTGTATGAAAATTGCCTTATGCAGCCAAGTCTAAGGAAACAAAACCAGACTCGCAGAGCTGTATGTGTAAGACTGTAGCGTACGGTGTATGTTCTATATTAATGAAATCAAATCCTGAGTCTGGGAGATGACTCAGTGAGAGTGTTTGCTGAGCAATGATGAGGATCTGAGTTCAAATCTACAGCGCCCACATAATGCAGGGTGCCATCACGTGCTTGTCTGTGGGGGTGGGGTGGAGACAGTTGGATTGCTGGGGCTTGCTGCCTGTCAGCCTGGCTCCAGCTTTGCTTCTCTCACCGAGAGGAAGGTGCTGAATGATGGGGCAGGTCACCAGAAATCCTCTTCTGAGTTCATATGTATCTGCACACTTGAACATATATGTGCATATATGCTCATGCATACATACAAAAATAAGAAGAAATTAGGCCGGATGTAGTGTGGGTGACAAGAGGCAGAAGCAGGAGGATCTCTGTGACTTTGAGACCAGCCTGGTCTACATAGCAAGCTCCAGGCTAGCTAGGGCTGCATAGTGAGACCCTGTCTCAAAATAGATAAATAAATGGCAGCTGGAGATTAAAAGCCCTGATCCAGGTTTAATTCCCAGCACCCCTGTGGTGACTCACAACCACCTGTAATTCCTCTTCTGGATTTTGTGGGCACCAGGCACACATGTGGTACATAGACATACATGCAAGCAAAAATACACAGACATGTTAATAATTAATAATAATAAATAATATGGTGGTTTGAAAAAATGGCCCCCAAAGGGAGTGGCACTATTAGGAGGTGAGGCCTTGTTGGAGAAAGTGTCACTGTGGGGGCAGGCTTTGAGGTCTCTTTTCTCAAGCTTCCCTCAGTGTGACAGTCAGTTGACTTCCTGTTGTTTGCAAGATGTAGGACTCTCAGTTCCAGCACCACCTCTGCTGCACGCTGCCATGCTGTCATGATGATAATGGACTGAACCTCTGGAACTGTAAGCAAGCTCCAATTAAATGTTTTCTTTATAAGAGTTGCCATGGTCTCAGGAGACCACTTCCTAAATATAACACCAGTAGCATAGACACTGAGAGCAACAATGAATAAATGGGACCTCCTGAAACTGAGGAAGCTTCTGTAAAGCAAAGAACATGGTCAACAAGACAAAAACGGCTCCCTACAGAATGGGAAAAGAATTTTACAAATCCCACATCTGACAGAGGACTGATCTCCAAAATATATAAAGTACTCAAGAAATTCGACATCAAAAGACCAAATTAAAAATGGGATACAGATCTAAACAGAGAACTCTCAACAGAGGAAAATCAAATGGCTGGAAGACACTTAAGGAAATGTTCAACATCCTTAGTCATTAAAGAAATACAAATCAAAACAACTGTAAGATACCATCTTACTCCTGCCAGAATAGCCAAGATCAAAAATTCTGATAATAGCTTATGCTGGAGAGGGTATGGAGTAAGGGGAATACTCCTCCATTGCTGGTGGGAGTGCAAACTTGTACAGCCACTTTGGATATCAGTATGGCAGTTCCTCAAAAAATTGGGAATTTATTTACCCCAAGATCCAGCAATATCACTTTTGGGTATATACCCAAAGGATACACACACACACCACAAGAACACTTGCTCAACTATGTTCATATCAACATTATTTGTAATAGTCAGAACTTGAAAACAACCAAGATGCTTCTGAACTGAAGAATGGATAAAGAAAATGTGATTTATACAATGGAGTACTACTCAGCAGTTAAAAAAAACAATGACATCTTGAAACTTGCAGGCAAATGGATGGATCTAGAAAAAGTCATCCTGAATGAGGTAACCCAGACCCAGAAAGACAAACATGGTATTCATAAGTGGATATTAGACATAAAGCAAAGGACAACCAGCCTACAAACAGACAACCAGAGAACCTAAGTAACAAAGAGGACCCTAAGGGAAACATACGTGCATCCACCTAGGAAGGGGAAAAAGACAAGATCTTCTGAGCAAATTGGGAACATGGGTGTAGGGTATAGGATGGAGGGGGAGAGGGGTTTCTCTCACTGCTCTCGTAGTGGGACAGAGTTGAAATGGATACTCAGCACTAAAGGAAATGCTGTTAGGTCTTGGTGAGACGGAATTTCCAAAAGCTAGAACTCAACTCACAGCTTTAAAAATGTTTCAGACAAGGGCTGGGGACAGGGGCATATGGGTCTCTCAGCAAAACCCTTGTTATGCAAGCATGAAGACCTGAGTTCAATCCCCACCCCAGACATAAAATGTGGTCATGCAGATGCATGCTTGAAACTCCAAAACTGGGGTGGAGACAGGAGGATCTATAGTCTTCACTGGCCAGTCAGTCGGTCTAATCAGTGAGCTGCAGGCTGGTGAGAACTCATCTCCAAACAGACTGGACAACTCCTGGGGACAACACCTGAGGCTGACTTCTGATCTCTATGTGCACACACATATGTATGTGCATATATACATACATATATACATGTACACACATACACACACATTCACATACATATACTCACAATGCATGTACATGTGCACATATACATGCAATACACATATACTTGTATACAAGCTCTATATACACACATGTACACACATGTATACACAGAAACACACATGCATATACACATGTATACAAACACACATACACATTTTGGGTGAAAGAAAAGGATCCAAGATAAATATCTTCAATCTCCAAGCTTCCTACCTTCACCAGAGGTCCTGCCATAAGTAGCATCTTACAGCTATTTTAGTGATGTCTTACACACACTGACCTAATAAGGGTCCCCACAAGCCCACCCACCTTGTTCTCATCAATGCCCTCATAGCATCTATTGTGTAGCTGGCCCTACCCTGTAATAAACTGAACCTGCATGAATGTCTGTGTGCACAGATCTTTGTATTCTTGTGCAAGCATGTCTGTGAGATCGTGGCTCACAAGCAGAATTCTTGAGCTGTGAGGGTTATTCATTCACACACTGATGTATATGGTCAACATTGTGTGAAGCTCCCTTTCCGTTTGCTATGACTGGGTTTCACCAAACCCTCTCCTCCTCTCCTTTCCCCTCCCCTCCACTTTCTCTCTTTCCTAATTTGTGTGTGCACACATGAGTGTGTATGCACACTCACCTACAGGCATGCCTGTGGAGATCAGACATTGACTTTGGGGGGTCTTACTCAGTTGTTCTCCACCTGATGTTTTGAGACAGTCTCTTACTGAACCCGGAGCTCACTGATTGTCTAAACTGGTAACTCCTGTCTCAGCTCCCCTTATTCAGATCTGGCCGGCTAAGAAAGCCTTCCACAGCACTCACCTTTCACATGGGCACTAGGGATCTGGACACAGGACCTCATGTCTGTGCAGAAAGCTCTCTATGCACTGAGCAGTCTCTCCTCAACCTTCTTCCCCGATTTGTTATGCAGCCCATGCTGGTCTTGAAGTTTCCACCCTTCTCAGTGCCCTGGCATTATGGCCAGGTATCTTTCCTGCCTCCCCTTCCCTCCATCAAACTGTTTTGAGTGTTTTTAGTCCAGTATTCCCCTTCATTTACCTCACATGGATTCAGTGTAACCAGGTGTTGATTGCTCTGCCTCTTTTCTGTTTGCTTGTCTCCTTTAGCACTTTCTCAACTGGCTTGAACTCTCTTCCTCTGGAGTAGGTGAAGTTCCACTCAGGTCTATCCTGTGCCACCCACACACTAGTTCTGTCTGTGGCCTAGAGTTGAGTCACTTTGAAAGGGACCATCTAGCTCACACATCCTAAAAGAATTTTTATTTGTACCCTTCAAGATAAAGTTATCAGATTCCAGTGTCTAATTGATTTACAAGTGTTCTTTATTTATTAAGGAAAAGACTCTGTCTTGCAACTTTCACTTTGTTCTGCTTCCTATCCTCGTAATAATTAAACAAAAAGAAAACTTGAAAGCAGATGCCCTGGAACACTGTGACACACTAGCTTTACATGAAAGCACTATCTCTGTTAATTTAGGGATAATATCTTAAAAAAATATATTTTAGACAGACTAAGTTGCCCAGATTGTTTGAACTCACTGTAGCCTTCTAAGTAGTTGGGATGACAGACCTGGACTCCCAAGTCAATTTAGAGAACAGGTGTGTGTGTGTGTGTGTGTGTGTGTGTGTGTGTGTGTGTGTGTGTGTGTGTTGTTGTTGTTGTTGTTTGTTGTTGTTGTTGTTTAAGTTCACTCGGAAGTCAGAAGACAGTCTTGGACATTATCATTGGGAATGATGTCATTTACATCATTGCCCACCTCTGGACATGCCCTGGATTTTTACATAAGTGCTAAGGATTGAATTCTAGACTTCATGCTTGCAAAGCAAATGCTTTATGGAGCCATTTCCCTAGGCTGGGAGGGTAAATATTTGCTTCAAAATTTATTTTTATCTTGTATTTTATTCTCATGTATGTGTTTGCACCATATGTGCATCCAGTGCCCACAGAGGCCAGAGAGAATATCAGGTACCTTGGAACTGGAGTAAGAGACAGTTGTGTGCCACTATGAGGATGCTGGGAACTGAACCCAGTCCCTGCAAGAGGAACAAGCCTTCAACCACAGAGACATCTCTTCGTTGGTGTTATTTTGAGATTACTTTGCTGAGGTCCCACAGCTCATAGGGAGCAAAGCTGGGACAGTAGGCTCATGATTTGGCTCCAAGTCCCTAGATCTTCTCATAAAGCATCTTGCTTCCTAACAATGAGGTCACTACTAGGGGTGGCAGTGCCCAGAGAAAGCAAGAGTTCTGGCAGGTGCTGGCTTCATTCCCTCTAGGGGTAAGAGGGATCCAGGGCAGAGCATCAGGATAGGGGTGGCCTTCACCCTAATGTCTGCAAATTCTTCAGTGAGAGGGAGGCAGGAAGGACGATGCTATTCTAACATATAAAGCATATGAGTGGGGGTTTGAATTGAAGTTTGCACACCCTTCTCTTGCTCAACCTGCCGAGCATCATCCAGTTAGAAACGGATATGTGGACCACAGTATTGCATGGAGCAGATGTAGTGCTGATGGGAGGAGGAGCCAAAGGTGGGAAGGGGAAGTGATTGCCAGGCAGAAGGACCTGGTAGTGAGCTTTTATTACTCTTGGCATTGGGCCTGGGCCACCCATTACACAAATCTGAGAGGGATCGTTATAATCTCTGAGCCCTTGAGCAAATCACTGTCTGAAAGGTTACCTTTCTGCAAAGAGTCACCCATTAAAACCACTGGGCCAGAGAGCAGGGCCCCTAGAGGAGAGTGTGGGGGTGCATATGGGCTGGTGCTTTGTAAGATCTGTGGTCTTCCCATGTGGCCTGGCTGGATGAAAAAGATGGCACCTGGGAATGTGTTCCTTGTTATTTTTCTGTGGGGTCAAGGATGTGATCTCTGTGGTAGAGAATTTGCAAAGAGGCCCCCAGTGAGGGGCTTGGGTGTGGCTCAGTGGTAGAGCACCTGCCTAAAATCCCCCATTGAGGGGCTGGGGTGTGTCTCAGTGGTAGAACACCTGCCTGGACTCTCCTAGTTAGGGCTGGGATGTGGCTCACTGGTAGAGCACCCGCCTAGAATCCCCAGTGAGGGGATAGAGGCATGGCTTAGTGATAGAGCCCTTGTCTAACTTGAGTGAGTCCCTGGCTTCAATCTCTAGCATTGCAAAAAATCCAAACAAAACCCTGCCAATTTTCTTCAGCAGAAAACATTTTTTTGGGGAGGCTTCTTTGAAAGCTGTTTTTTTTTGCTTTTCTTTTTGGTCCCAGATTTCAATCAATCCTAGTATTTTCCAGCCGGCTTGAGCCATGCAGCCACACAAGGGAGAGCAGTTTATTTCCAGGGTAGATTTCCTAAGCATGACTCTCTTATTTATTTTAATTCTCACAATCATCCTACATACGACTGGAATTGTAAATAGGGAAACCAAGGCTGAGACAGACTGGGCAAGGAAGCCTACCCAGCTGGGCTATAGTGTGAGCAGTCAATGGTACCGTGCCTTTGAATCTGGCCTCAAACTTTAACCTTGGATCTACGCCTGGGGCTTGGTTATTTATAGCAAAGGCAGTGAGCGTAGGTCCATCTTCCCTTTAAAAGGTTTAAAAAAGGATTTATTTCAAATAACGTGGGTATTCACATGTAAGTGCAGTGCCCTTGGAGGCCAGAAGAGGGCGTTGTATCTCCCGGGGCTGGACTTACAGGTGCTTGTGAGCTGTGCTGTGACTGCTAGAAACTGAACACAGGTTGTCTGCAAGAGCAGTACTTACTCTTGACCATTGTCTCTAGCCCCAGGGCATCTTCCATAATTGTCTCTAATAGCAGTGGTTCTCAGCCTTCCTGATGCTGCAACCTTTGAATACAGTTCCTCATGTTGTAGTGACCTCCAACTGCAAAATTATTTTTGTTGCTACTTCATAACTATAATTTGCTACTGTTATGAATTAATAATGTAAATATCTGTGTTTTTAAGGTCTTAGATGACTTCTGGGAAAAGGCCATTTGACCCCAAGGGGGTCGCCACCCACAGATTGAGAACCACTGCCATAGAGGATGCTGAAAACAAGATTGGACCTCTGGCTTTATTAGAGGATGGCACCACAGAGATTGACAGGTAGCAAACTGGTCCCAGGCTTTCCAATCAATCCAGACCCGAGACCCTGAAGATGGCCCCTGTTGCTCCCTCCCCTTGATGCTGTGTATGTATTCTAATCCACATATCACAGGTCTGACTTCGCAAAACAACAAGCCAAGCTATGGTCTGAGCCACGGGGGCTGTCTGGGAAACTGGCTCATATAAGACATAAGGATGCCCTGTCTTTCTGACCTTCAAAGCAGAGAGAAGCAAAGGCAGTTTTAAAAAACACACCAGGGAAGCTGGGCCTGGTGGTGAAAACCTAGCCTATCCTCCCAGATACTCTGGAGCTTGAGGCAGGAGGATGGCATGATGAAAGCCAGCCTTGGCTACAAAATGAATTCAGAGGATTCAAAGGGCTGCCCTAGAAGGTGAGATCTTGTCTCAGGAGAGAGGGAGGAAGGGAGGGAGGGAGGGAGAGAGAGACAGAGAGAGAGAGAGAGAGAGAGAGAGAGAGAGAGAGAGAGAGAGAGAGATACAGAGATGTGCGCATGTGTGCTTGCACGCGCGTGCACGCACACACACACACATACACACACACACACATACACACACACATACATAGAGTCACACACAGAGAGACAAACACAGAGACAGAGAAGAGAGACAGAGATAGACAGACAGAGATAGAAAGACAGAGAAAAATAAAAGTGGGGTTGGGGGATAAAGCTCAGTGGTAGAGCACCTGCCTAGGATCCCCCAGTAAGGGGCTGGGGTGTGGTTCAGTGGTTGACCCTCATCCTACCTTCTGTTCTCAAAACACAGACCCATAGTCCCATGAAAAAATCTCTTGTAGGAAAGGTCCTGTAAAGCTGTACAAGAAACTGGTAAAGGAAGCCCAACATCACTAGCCTCAGCTTGGGGTCCTTACTGACCCCTGAATGTCACCCATACTCTTCCTCTGAGTTCTTTGTCATCAGAACCTACTGACTGCAAGATAGGCATCTTAGGGCAAGCAGCCTCACGTTTCACATTGCTTCTGTGGCCCCTATGTGTCAGGCGCAGAGCCACCCAGGAAGTACTCACTGACTGTTTGACTCAGACAGAAGCCTTGGTGTTCTCATGAGTTTTGTCTCTCAAGGCATTCTCTCAATAGCCCAGGCTAGCCTGGAACTCCCAGTCCTCCAGCCTCAGCTTCCTCCAGCTTCCAGAGCACCTGGCAACCTTGTGAGTTTTGCCTATAGATATTTGCCCAATGATTTTCCTTTTCAGCCACCAAGAGGATTGTTCTTGTGCAGATTCAGAGCTGCGGGGGTGGTGAGGGACCAGCCTGCCTTTCTGATAAGTTGTTATTAGAATCTGTACAGGTGCAGGCCACTTCCCTGTGATGTCGCAAGGTGCAGTGAAGGGCCGCTGGCTTTACCCTGGAAGCACCCATTGCAGGCCCAGGGGGGAGCTATTTTCTCTTCACAGATGCCTTGAGGATGGAGACAACTGGGATTCAGGGAAGGCACCAGGGTCAAGCGTGGCCATTAAATTCCTGTCTGTACACTAACTGATTTACTGCCTGAGGTTTCCAGCACACATTATGCGTGAGAAGGTACTAAATAAATGTTGGGTGAGGGACCCCCTCCCCTCCCTTCTAGTAGGTCATACCTTCCAGAAAAGTCATAAATGTCACAAGAAAAAAAAAATCTTTTTTCAAACTACAAATCCAACTGGCTGGTCATATGGAGATCGATGCTGAACTGGTGGCCCCTTGCTATGACAGTGACAGGAAGTGCAGGTTAGGCAATAGTCCTAAGCAGTCCTGCAGGTGGCCACCTCTGCTCCTCACAGCATAAATATATCCCTGGGCGATGTGCCACTCTCCTGCATTCAGAACCACTAAGGAACGGAAGAGCTCTTTATCCTTCCCACCAAGGGAGGAGACTTTAAGCAACAGGCCATTGCTCCCCAAATATACACCCCATGGGAGGGCCATCCTTTGTCCTGTCCCCTCTCTTTGGAGCTCAAGGAGCCTCTCAAGTGCCTCTAAGTTAGGCTCAGCTGTGACCTGCAAACTTTCGGCCATTCTGGTGTCAGTCAAATTCTACTCCAGCCTTTGAGGCAGATATACCTAGTGGAAGTGACTTGGGTGGGGAGGAAGCATGGGGAGGGGGATCTATTCATTCCTAAAAGCCTTAGAGAGGGCAGGGGAGGAGAAAGAAAGGCAGGGGAGGGGCCTGAAGAGTGGAATCCTTACCACCCCTGGACACCACCTGCTATACTGACTCCACAGCACAGCTGGTGTCCCAGAAGCACCCCCTTTTCTTGTCCTCCTCTGGTCCCCAACCCTGCTGCACCTACTTGGGGTGTTCATGCTCCTCAGATTTCTGGTGCTTCCTCCACGCAGGCTTCCAGCTTCCTCCAGCGCTGGGCTCTGGCCCCCAGCATGCACCTATCTGAGGTCGCCACCTTCCCTGGGCCTTGGAGACCCTTAGGGATGCCAGGGGCCAGGACTCCCGAGATCAGAGGACACAAAGAGAGGAGATAGAGAAGAGAGAGGAGATAGAGAGAAAGTGTGTCATAGGCTGGTAGGGGCGGGGAAGAAAAATGCAAAACCCGACAGGAAATGAGACTTGAAAAAAATTGCAAAAGGTTAGAAAAGGAGATAAGGAAGGGGGAGGGGCAGAGTTTGAGCCTAAGGCTTTGGGAGCCTGGCTGTAATGAGGTAAGGGGTGGGCCCCGGGTGGGGACATTGCTGGTCCTGGATCAGGGGACCTGGATGAGTCTAAGGTGGCCAGGCCACCAACTTTACATGGGGTGAAGTTGGGCCAGCCTGAGCTGTCAACCACAGGGTCCCATTGTGGGCTTAGGAGGGGAGCCCCCTCTGTTGGGTTTTCTAGGGTAGTTTGGAATGGGGGTGGGTCTTGAATTTCTTCAGTGGGAGGGGTAATGTGGAGGATGGCAGCTGATCCTACCACTAGAGACTCAAGTTTGCTCAGAAATGGAACCAGGAACCAGAAAGAATGCCCCTAAAATAAATAGCCGCACATGGTCCCCAACACTGGGCTCAGAGAAATAGGTTTGCCTTGAGAGCAAACTCTTTGAAAAGCTAATTATGATTACTATTTCAAGTGTGAGATGGGTGTGGTTTCTAGAAGATACTGTCTGTGTCTGGCTTTATGAATCATTCTCTGCTTTCCTCGAGTCTCTTGCTGACCTGGAGCTGGGCTGGTGGACAGCAAGCGCACTGACCACCCTGTTACCACCTCCACAGCACTGGGCTTGCAGATCTGGCCAAACCCGGCTTTCTGTGGGGGTGCTTGGGATTTGAACTCAGGTCTGCCTGCTTGCACAACAAGAGCTCTCACCTGCTGAGCCCTCTAGAAACCTTTGAATCTATAAAGGAGAGTTCCTCCCCCACCTTGCCCCATGTAAGGTGAGACAGCAATCTACATGGTTTGAGATGACTGAAGAGTATGCAGATGTTCACAGGGCACACACACCAGGGTGACAACTTCTCACCAACTGAACAAAATGTGTAGTTCACACCCACACTGTGTTCCATCAAAACAAGAGATTTCTGTGTCTCCCCCATGGTTCTCGTCCAGTTACTGTCCCACCTGGTAGCAGCACACTCAGCCAGCTGAGACTGGTTTTGCTTATTCAGGAACATTGCTCCTTTTCATTTTTAAATTGATGGAGATTTAATCCAGGGTCTTCTGCATAATAAGCAGACATTCTGCTGCTAAGCTACACCCCAGCCCCTCACTGGGGGATTCTAGGCAAGTGCTCTACCACTGAGTCCCACCCTAGCCCCTTACTGGGGAATTCTAGGCAGATGCTCTACCAATGAGCCATACTCCAGGCCCTCACTGGGGGTTTCTAGGCAGGTGTTCTGCTGAGTTTCATCTCCATTCCCTGGTTATAATAGTACTTTCTCATCAGAACTACCAGCCCACAAATAATGATATGGAGACTTATTATTAATTATGGAAGCTTGGCCTTAACTTGGGCTTTTTTCTAACTAGCTCTTCTAGCTTAATTAACCTGTTTCTATTAATCTACATTCTATCACATGGCTCGGTTGTCTTTCCTCGGTCCTGCATGTCTTACTTATTTGGTGTCTCTCTGCAACATCTGGTCATGAACTTTCCAGGACTGGAAGCCTAGGCTCCCTTTGTTCTTTACTCTTTGGTCCTTGGCACATATAGATGGGGTTGAATGAAGGTGTAGCTTGCTAAGACTTGGCTTCTCTCTACCCAAATCTTCTTAAAACTGTTAAATTTTCAGAAAGTTTAAAAGAATGATGTAGTGATATCCATGATTTCCCATCACCTGATTCTATAATTGATATTTTGGTGCATCATAATCTCTCCATCCATTAATCTTCATCTTGGATGCATTTCATAACAGGTAGCAGACATTGGTAAGGTACCCTCTAAATATTCCTTCCATCCTTTATGTCACTGATGGGAGAACTGGGTTTGTCTTCTTGTTGAGGATTGGACTCAGAGCATCACACATATCAAGCAAACTATGCCTCTAGGCCTCTTTTTACTTTTATTTTTAAAAATTAAGTTAAATTTTTTTATGTGTGTATGTATGCTTTCTTGTGTGTATACTCGAATGTGTGTAAGCATGCCTGTGGAGGTCAGAGGTCAGCCTTGGTTACTGATTACAAGGTGTTGTGCACTTCTTTTTTTTGAGACAGTGCCTGACATTGACTTGGAATTCACCAATTCTGCTAGGCTGGCCGGCCAGTGAGTCCCAAGAACACACCTATCTCTGCTGCCCCAGTGCTGAGGTGACAAACACATGCTGTCACACTCAGCTTTATTTAAAAACATGGATTCTGGGAATGGAGCTTAAGTCTTCATGTTTGTAAGGCTTAACCTACGGAGGTGTCACCAAGCTCTACTCAGAGAATTTTTAAAGGTAACAATTTACATGTGGGTCTCTCTCTCTTTCTCTCTCTCTCTCTCTCTCTCTCTCTCTCTGTGTGTCTCTCTCTGTCTCTCTCTCTCTGTCTTTGTCTCTCTGTCTCTGTCTCTGTCTGTGTCTCTCTCTCCACACACACACATTATATATATATAATTTAAAAATAAGGCTGGAGAGATGGCTCAGCCGTTAAAGGCTAAGCTCACAACCAAAAATATACATTATTGTTATGTGCTATAAATGATATTTAAATATGTAGATATGTAAGCATGTGTGTGCACATGTGCACACATAATTGCAGGTGCCTGCAGAGGCTAGTAGAGAATATCTGATCCCCTGAAACTCAGGTGGCTATGAGTCATCTGGTGTGGATGCTAGGAGCAGAACTTGGGCCTTTTGCAAGAATGGCTCTTAACCAATGAGCCATCTCCCTAACCAGCCCCTAAAATTTGAAGGCAGGTTTTGACTGTGTGATGAAATGAGTTTGGTAAATGTGTGTACTGTGTGGTACAAAGAAACTAGTAAACAAGGAGGACCCTAAAAGAGACAAACTTTGTTCCCTGGAGAAGGGGAAAGGGTCACCATCCCCTGAGCAAATTGAGAACATGGGAAGAGGGGGGAGGGAGCTATGAGAATGAGAAGGGAAGAAAAGGAAGGATGCAGAGGTCATGAGGGAGCAGAAAGGTTGAGTCAGGTGTAGATTAGAAGAAAGGATATGTGATAGGTAGGGTTTTAGTTGGGGGGGGTGGTAGGGGAGGACGGGAGGGAGAAGGGAACTGGGATTGTCATGTAATTCAATCTTGTTTGTTATTCAAATAAAAAAAGTTAAAAAAAAAAAACCAAACCAAACCAAACCAAAACAAAACCCTCATGAAGACACAGAACCTCATGGTCTAATATGCCTGCAACCTGCTACTTCTGGCTACTGAGTACTCGGTGAGTGGTTGCTAAGATTAGGCTTTCCATTTTAAGTTCTATTTAATTTTAGTTGATCTTAACCTAAATCTAGGATTCAGTCTTTGATTCTGTCACTGGGAAACTTTTGATTATACTGAAGTAAATTTACACACCAACGTACTTAGACATTTTGTGGAGCCTAAGTAGAGATCAAGTATTTCTGAAGAAGATCTAAAGTTAGTTGATGGGCTGCAAGTTTACAAATCAGGAGAGTTGGATTGTGTCATATCTACCAGGTGAGGCAGGGGCTGGAGAGATGGCTCAGCAGATGAAGGGCTTGCAGTGTAAGTGTAAGAACCAGTGTTCAGATCCCCAGTGGCCATATACACTGTGGGCAAGCACCTGTAATCTCAGCCTGTGGGAAGGAGAGATGGGATTCCCAAGGCAAGTTGACTAGTTAGACTAGATGAGTCTGCAAGCTCTGGGTGCATTGAGTGGCCCTGACTCAATAAAGAAGTAGGGAGTGATTGAAGAAAACATCTGGGGTCAATCTCTGGCTTCTACTTACACATACACACATGTGCATAGTATTGTCCACACACAGGGGCCCACACATATACATGTTAAAAAAGACAGAGGATCTTCATTTGGAGGGTGGGGGTTGAACCTATGGCCTCACTCATGGAGGAGCAACACACAGGGCTGAAGAAATAGGCTTCCCCAGTAATGTTAACTGCTATGTGCCCTCATTGAGGGGCAGGGTGAGCTTTGGAGTTTCCTGGAGAGAATGCTGTGGGCCTGATCTTGTGACAGTCTCACAAGTGCTCTGATTTCAACATTGCAACAGCTACCTCAGGCCCAAATGACAGATCTCATAACAGCAGTGCTTCCAGAACCTTCTGAGTATAAGACACTCCCCACCCCTTTAAAATAAGTGTCTAAGGTATGGTGGTGTATACCTGTAATCCTTGCACTCCAGAGGCTGAGGCAGGAGGTTAGCCTGGGCTATGTAACAAGACTCCCTCTCCCCCAAAAGGTAAAACCAAATGTTAAAAAGTCTAATGTGTTATGGATTGATTGTTTTGTAAAATATAATAAAAATTAATTACTAGAAAATGGAATTTTTAAAAAGACACTCAAGATACAAACTGACCGATCATGCTTAGCTACCATGACAATGTCAAGCATGCTATAAAGCCTCAAAATGCTGAATCTTCATTTCTATTGTCTGGTTTGGACTGGTCTACACAAGGACAGGGCCCCACATGCCAGACTGTGGGCCACTTCCCTGCAGAGAAGACAGCTTGCTGATGCTTCTTGTGTCTGCCATAAGCTGGCCCATTGAGCCTTACCTCCTGCAGACACTGGAAGAGGCAAGATAAACATCAACAAAGGTCACTTGGATGGTCACAAACGGGCTGAAGTCAACGGCTTGAAAGATTCAAGTATGGGGTGAGACTGTAGCTACTTGGTAGAAAAGTGAACATTTTGGGGGGAGAAATGAACAAGTGGTTATTCACCCTGAGAGTGTGACCAAAGAGGCGACTCTGTTGGATGGAGTTCAGCTTGGGGACCCAGTGAGTGAGAGCATAGATAACTCAAAGGCTGCTGCATAACCCAAAGCCAGCCTCTGCCAGAGTGACCGCTTAGGGTCACTCTGAAGCTCTCTGCATCATTTGCATCTAGCTGCACAAGCTGATGTCTCCTCCTCAGCACCCACCGATGCTTCTCCTTATGAACCTTGCAAGTTTCACCTTTCCTGGAACTTGTGAGATCTACTTACTTCCTAAGGCTCATGAGCCTTCTCCCTCTCTCCAGGTGGGAGTGCTCCAACTCAGAGCAAAATTTGGTACAATAGCAGAGCACTCGCCTAATGTGCTCAAAGCTTTGGGTTCCAACACCAACACTACATATACCAGGCAGGGTTGTAATCCCAGCACTGGAGATCAGGAGGTCATGATCATCCTTGACTGTTGGCTTAGTCAGTGTTCTATTGATGTGAAGAGACACCATCACCAACGCCACTCTTAGAAAACATTCAATTGGGGGCACTATTACAGTTTCAGAGGTTTAGTCCATCATGACAGGGTGCATGATGGGAGCATGGCAGTCATGGTGTTGTCTCAAAAAATATGGTGGAGGACACATGAGATGGCTGAAGGGGTACAGGCACCCACTACCAAGAATGACAACTGAGTTTGATCTCTGGGACCCACATGGTGGAAGGAGAGAAATGATTCTGGAAAATTGTCCTCTGACTTTGTACTTGCACTGTGATGGGTACACACACACACACACACACACACACACACACACACACACACACACACAAATAAGTAAATAAAAAGAAAATAAGGAAGAACTCTAAGGTTGTCTTCCAGCCTCCATAGGCAATCACACACACACACACACACACACACACACACACACACACACACACACACGTGCGCTCGCGCTCGCGCTTGAAGACATACAAAGGTCTTCACTCAGATGTCAGATATAGCCACAGGATGTTTTGGGCAGGAGTGAGCATTGAGGGGCAGTTGAGAAGATTCTGAAATCTTATAGGAAAAGCATGAATACAGACGGTGCATCTAATCAGTTCCAAGTTCTCAGAGCTGCTCCCGATGAACAGACAGTGAAGTGAGGCCTCTGCCTTGTCAGGGAAATTGACTTCAAACTTGGAGTTCTGTATTCAGTGGAATAATCAATCAAGGGCAGGAGCAAAACAAACGCATGCATTCTTAGATATGCAGGGAGTGTTAGCGATTTACTTCCCACAGTCCTCAGGAAGCAGGTTTCCAGACAGTGAACTAGCATAAAATGAAAAAGAAATGTGGCGAAAGGAGAAGACACTGCATCCAAGAAAGACTGAGAGACATCCAAGGGGATAATAAACAGGACCAAAAGGGCCGAAGAGGTGGCTCAGTGGGTAAAGTGCCTGTTGTTCAAGCATGAGGACCTGGGTTTGAGCCCCCAATGCCCATGAAACAGCCAAGTGTAGCAGTGAATGTCTACAGCCCCAGTGAGGGGGTGATGGAGAAGGGAGGATCTCTGGAGCTCATAGCCAGTCAGGCTAGACCAACCAATGAAATCCAGGTTCACCAAGAAAGTCTTCCTCAAAAAAAAAAAAAAAAAAAAAAAGAAAAGAAAAGAAAAAAAAAGAAAGAAAGAAAGAAAGAAAGAAAAGGAAAAAGTTCAGTGATGTAGGAAGAACACTGATGTTGACTTCTGGCTTTCACACACATGTACATACATATGTGTGTGCATCTACATGCATTGTACATGCATACACATGTGCATACATGAAAATATATAAAAAAGGACAAAAATAGGCATTGCCTCAGGTACTGTAATGGTTAAATCGTTGTTGTCAACTTAATGGGGTTTAGAATCTCTATGGATACAAATCTCCCGACACTTGTGAGAGGAATTTTCTAGATTAGGTTAATCAACACGGGAAGACACATCCTGAATATAGGCTAAGGTTGTTGGCTGAATAAAAAGGTGAAAGAGAGTTGAGCATAACATTTATTTCTCTCTGCTTCCAGATACCATGTGATTAGTCATGTCACATTCAGATTGTACCCTTCAAACTGTGAATCAATATAACCCCTCCCTCTGTTAGGTTCCTTTGTCAGGTAGTTTGCCATAATAACGAACAAATTAATGAATATAGCAACCAAGGGGAGAAAAATCAGTATATATCACTTATTTCACTAAAAAAAAATACAAACAAACAACCCAAAACCCTCAACAGCTATAACAGAAAGATCCTAGCTACCAAAAAGAATTGAAAAGAAATTTCAAAGTAGCATACTGGACTAAGTTTTAGGCCAGATCCACCAAGGTTTGGTAAAAATGGTCACTCTTAAGGAATTTAACTAGAAAAGGGAATAAGTAAGGCTGTGCATGTATTTTCTACATGCTCTATATGTTGGTCAGCCAATTTTCATGACTGCAACAAAATACCAGAGACAGGCTATATTATAGAGTTATAGAGAAAAGAGCTCTATTTAGGTCATGGTGAGGTTGACCAGAAGTCCAAGCAGTATGGCATAGGCTCTGTCAAGGACTGTGGTTTACCTGTCACATTGTGAGCAGAGTATGTGTATCTCTTGGTGTTGTTGTTTCCTTCTTCCTAGAAAGCCTTGAAGATGTAATCTTGGAGCCTCCTTCCCAATGACCTTATCTAATCTAATCACCCTCTCAAAGGCCACACTTGCAAATGCCACTGTTGGATTATGTTTCCACCCTCTTAACCATTAGCATAAGGCCTGGTGACTTGAACTCCCAAGTGAGTTCTAGAAGACAAATTATCTTCCAAACATTGCACTTTGTGCTCTGGCAAATGACTATTTCTACATCTTTCAGGAAGAAAAAAAAAAAGTGTGTGTGTGTGTGTGTGTGTGTGTGTGTGTGTGTATGTGTAGGTTTCTCTGCTTATTTCTGTGCTGGGATCACAAACATGCAGCACTGTGCTTTGATTTTTTTGACATGTGTTCTGGATATAGAACTTGAGTACTCGTGTTTGCTTTTTTGACACTTTGGTGAATTATCCATCTCCTCCGACTCACAAAGTAAAAAACAAAGCATTGTTTCAGGAAGTGTGTGTGTGTGTGTGTGTGTGTGTGTGTGTGTGTGTGTCTGTCTGTCTGTCTGTCTGTCTGTCTGTCTGTCTGTCCGTGCTGGTTAGTTTTTGTCAGTTTGACACAAACTAGAGTCTCTTAGAAAGAAGGACCTCATTTGAGAGAAGGCCTCCCTCAGATTGTAGGCTAGTCTGTGAGGTGGTTTTGTGATACAGGGTTATTGTGGGAGTGTCCTGCCCTTGTTGGTGATGCCACTCCCAGGCAGGTGGTCCTGGAGGCATAAGGCCAGCAGCTGAAGGAAAGGCAAACTTGAGCACAATCCAGCAAGCAGCACTCCTCCATGGCTTCTGCTTCAGCTCCTGCTTCCAGGTTTGCCTTGAGTTCCTACCCTGACTTCTCTTTAGGATGGACTGTGGCTGGGTGTCCTGAACCTCCATTCCCTAGGCTTAGGTGTCCAATTAATGGTCCCTCTTTACCAGGGACCACCCTGCTAGAATGGAATACATATTGATACCTGGCTCTTGGATGACACAAAACACCATTCCCCTCTGAGGGTCTCTGGTGTCTGGTGTCTGACCAGCCTCTCACTTTCTGCAGGGAATGAGGAGCCACTTGGGAACAAAGCCTCTCTTAGGTCTGGAAACAGAACTGGATACAGCACTGTTTTTGCAAGCAGAACCAAAATTCTTCCAGCACCTTCTCTTTGTCTTCTCTGCCCACCTTCTGGAGACCTCCAGCCCCAGTCACTCCTCCTGAGGGACCTAGGGAAAAAAGCCAGCCTCCATGTCCCTCACAAAGGCATCCATGCAGGTGCAATGCTCGGAGGGCTCGTCTCCATTTGAACAGACACAAGCTGGCTTTGGGATGCAGGCACACACATTCTGGTGAAAGTTATGGAGATAGCAGGGGAGGCTCTGAGCCTGAGATGCCTACAGAAGCGGAAGTGGTTTCCTGCTGGAATGTGGCTTCTACCATAGGCAGCGCTAGTTAGCTCTGGGCTCCATATGTGAGGGATAGAGAGGGCAGGTGGATGTGGTGGCTGATGCCTGTCATCCCAGTTCTCAGGATGATTGCTGCATGCTCAGGAATGGTCTAGATTAGTAAGTTCCTCATCAACCAGGGTTACAGTATGAGACATTAACTGAAAAAAAAAAGTGTGTGTATGTGGCTTGGGAGACACAGTTCACTCAGTAAAAATGCTTGCATACAAGCATAAGGACCTGAGTTCAGATTCCTCCAGAACCTACATACAAAGCTGGGTGTGGTGGCACGTGCTTTTAATCCCAGTGCTGGGAGGCAGAGACAGGACAGTCCCTGAAGCTTGCTGACCAAACACACACACACACACACACACACACACACACACACACACACACACACACGAGAGAGAGAGAGAGAGAGAGAGAGAGAGAGAGAGAGAGAGAGAGAGAGGAGGAAGGGAGGGAGGGAGGGAATGGAGAGAGATAGCTAGATAGAGAGGGAGGAAGAGAGGGAGGAAAAAAGGAAGGGAGAGATAGAGAGAGAAAGGGAGATGAAGAAGAGCGGGATGGAGGGAGTGAAGGGAAGGGGGAGAGAGAGATAGAAAGGGAGGGAGAGAGGTGCACTGAGTGTGCATCAACCTGGGCATCTTTGTCCCGGATGCAGGATGCAGAGTTCAATTCTGCTTCTCAGGAGGGGCCCAGCCCCCAAGTCTGAGTCCTCAGCTTTCTTTCTGCACTCCCTCTCTCCTTATTACCTCCCACATCTTCCCTGCATGTGGCTCACATCTCTGTCTTCCATTCCCTTCCGGTGACAACAATGTTAGTTTTCTGCACTAACTTAGGGATCCCAAAGCCCCCTAAAGTGATCAGAGAAAAGGGAAAGATGGAAGGTTGAGATTTTCCCCCAGGGAGAGGGTTACTCAGCCTTCATGCCAATGCCCTTTCCAGACATTTCCATACTGTGCCAAAAACCAAATGGAACAAGCACAGGTGCCCAGGGGAGCTGTGTGTCTGTCTCTTCAATGACCCCTTATTCACTCAGCCCCCTTCCTGTCTTCCCCTCCAGAGAGCCATCCCTGGCTGTTGCTGTGCTGCTTTTGACTCTAAGAAAATCATTCCTTATCAGAGCAACAGTCACACGCTTGGGACAGCAAAGAGGCATTTCACAAACTATTGATCTGAGAATTAATAATGCTGCGTTTTCTCCCAGATGCTGCACCTAACTGCCATCATGCCTGTGAACACCCCTTCAAAATAGCTATGCCAACCAGACAGAACCTTCCGGCCTTAATTATGTTTTACGTACTTTTAGACTTTTATGACGTTATTGCTCTCTCTTGCCCCTGCAAGCTCGCATCTCTTAATTTCACATTGTTTCCCTGCCATCTCCCAATGCAGAGAAAATTCTAGAAAGGCATCCATGTGTCTATGTTTATGGCCTCTCTCCACCAATAAAAAACAACGCACTGAAAGGCCCATTGGCTTTTTGTTATGCCGAGCTTAAATGACCCTTGACTTGTTTTAGATATTTTTTTCTTCCTTTCTTTCTTTTGTTAACGCAATAATGTTGTTGCTTAATTCTTCAGAAAGTGTGGCTTCTATCCAAGAAAGAAATGTTCCGGTCTGTAGGCTGGCAATTGACTCAACAATTCTCCATAGCTTTAGTTAGGAAATACTATATCACTGTGTGTCTCACTGGTGGCAAAGATACCTTGAAATTAACCCACAATGGTACCACCATGGAGGCATTTGTGCAACAGTTGTAAGTCAGGACAGGAGCCCTGGGCTAGGGAATGACTAGATGGATGAAGGACTTCTCCTGAAAGTATGAGGACCTGAGTGTGGGTCCCCAGACCCACACGGAACTGGATGAAGTGGTGCATGTCAGTAATCTCAGCTCTTTTGTGGGAAGATGGGCGGCAGAGGGAGGAGACTCAAAAACCTGTGAGCTAGCTAGTTTTGTGTGGACATCTGTGGACAAGAGACTGTCAAACAAGGTGACCAGTGGGAACCAATACCCAAGGCTGTTCTCTGACCTTAACACATGCATCATGGTACATGTGTGCCTGTACTTACACACATGAACACACATGACTATGTATATACATACACATATACACACAATACACACACATTCACACATACTTTCATGCACACACATACATGCACATACATACATACACACATGTGCACGCGTGCGCGCACACACACACACAGCTTTTTTAAATTATTAAGACAGAGGTGTTACTTGGAGGGACTGAAGGATTTGGCCCAAGCCTTACTGGCCTATTCTCCCTGACAGAGGCACCATTTTTTGCAGTTGGCAGATGATGTTGGTTCCACGAAGAATCATCCCACTTCCTGCTTTATTTTTCCTCACTAGAGTGATGGGGAGAAGACAGTTGCTGAAACCTGACCATCATTTTCCCTCTCAGTTAATCAGCATTAGGGTAATTGGCACATTACATCCGTTTCAGTGTGGCGGATACACTTGGAGTTCCACATCAATAATGAATAATCATGTAATGACCAGCGGTGTGTGTGTGAGTGATCAGGGCCAGCACATAATGGATGCTTTGTTTGTCTTTGGGGACTGTATTACCAGTGTGTAACTGATTAGGCTTTAAAACGCTCTGGGTTACCTGAGGCCTGAAAGGTGTTCCATCAAACCGATCTGCTCCTCTCTGCATGGAACTTCAGGGTGCCAGGATCTTTGCTTCTGGTCCCCAGGTTTTAAAAATGGAAGCTATGTAGCCCTATGCATCCATCACCATGTCCAACAACTGCTTTTATTTTTTTCTTCCCTTCCCCCATCTTTGCTTGTAGAGACAGCATCTGGCAACACCCGGCAATGGTCCTGAGTTATGTCTGTTTTTAGCACAGAGTGCTTGAGTGGGAAAGTCAAGCCTCATTAAAAATACGAATGTTGTGGCTTATGGAATGGGCCACTTTAAACACTGGCATCTACACTCCAGTGGTTCTCAAACTGGTTTATAGTAGTCTGGGTTTTTATGAGGCCTCTCTCGGTATGTGTGTGCACACGCCTGTGTACTTCCTGAAGGTTCAGCCAGGCACTGATTTTACCAGATCAGTCCAGCTGATGGAGAAATGAGCCATCTGTGAGTATCACGACACCCACCTGTCAACTTATCACTACGGAGGCTGCTGTGTGACAGTGACCATTACATAAAACGCTGAATGACTTTCTGAGCCTGAACATACTTAGACTTCTCTAGTTTAAGCCTTAGGGTTTTTTTACATCATGTAAAATTAAATGTGTTTTTATGTACACACTCTCTCTGTCTGTCTCTCTGTCTTTGTCTCTACTCCCCCCTGAGTGAGTGTGTGTGTGTGTGTGTGTGTGTGTGTGTGTGTGCAGAAGCATCAAACATCCTCCTCCATCAATATCTTTGACACAAGGTCTCTTGCAACTTATATTTTTCACTGAGACTTGCATCTGGCAAACCATAGTGATCCCCCTGTCTCTGCCCCTTCTCCTCAGTGTTGGGATTATAGGCATGTGTGGCACCATACCCAGCTTTTTATGTGGTGTCCTGGGATCCAAACTCGTATCTTCATGCTTGTGTACCAAGCACTCTTAACCACTGAGCTGTCTCACCAGCCTAAGTCTACTGTTGCATCCTTTATTCTATTACACTGGCTACACAAGGCCATTTTCATGCAAGCATATTTTCATGAAATATACTTGTACATGTTTCCCACATCTCCATTGCCCTTCCCCCTCCCACCAGTTCCCTTTGGCCTCCTAGATGGTTTCACTTCTACTTTCACATTTTCTGTACATATGTGAGTTTATGAATCTCTATAAAATCTAGGACCCACAATTGGAAGAAAAATATGCCATGAGTCTTTCTGCAATGGACTTTGCTTAATATGGCATCTGCTTCCTTGCAAATCATCCCACACCATTCTTCTTTATGACTGGAAATAGTTCCAATGTGCACGCAAACCACAAGCACTTTATTCATTCTTCTGTTGATGGATCCCTAGGTTGGCTTCAGTGACTTAGTGACTGAGAAGGCGCTGGAAGAAGCGTTCATGTGCAAGTGTCTTTGCGATGTGTTGCTTTGGCATCCTCTGGTTGAGCAGCAGTGATTTTGCCAGCTCCTATGGTAGATCTATTTTCTATTACAGATTTCCATGCTGGCTTAACCAGTTTGCACACCCACCACTGGTGTACAAAGATTCCTTTTTGTCTCCATACTCACCAGCATTTGTTGCCATTTGTTTTCTTGATGGCTGCCTTTCTGACTGGGGTGAGATGAAATCACAATATAGTTTTAATTTGCATCTCTGATGGTAAGTGTGGTTGAACATTTGTTTTTCCTGTTTATCGGCCATTTGTATTTTGTATTTGGAAAACTCTCTGCAATTACACAGTCCATTTATTGACTGGGAAGTCAGATGGCTTGTTGTTGAGGATTTTAAAATTCTTTGACTATTCCAGATGTGAGTCCTTCGTCAGATGGGAAGCTAGCAAAGATATTTTCTTACATTCTGTAGGTTGGCCATTCACTTGCTTGTTTCCTTTGCTGTGTGGAAGTTTTTCATGCCATGAAATTCCATTCATCAGTTGCCGGCATCATTTCCTGAGAAACAGAGTCTTGTTCAGAGAGAGTCCTCACCTACACCGATTTCTTGAAGAGTTTTCCCTTTGGCATTTTCAGATATCCAGGTCTTAACAGTAAGGTCTTCAGCCCACTTGGAGTTGATTTTATATAGAGTGAGAGGTAAGGGTCTAATTGCATTCTTCTGCATATAACTATCCAGTTTTCCCAGTACTTTCTGTTTAAGATACTATCTAAGAAAAAAATGTATGTTTGGGCCATCTTTGTCAAAAATCAGTTGTCTATCGATGTGTAGGTTTACACCTGGTTCTTCCATTTTATTGATGTGTGTGTCTGGGGGTTGGCACGATGCTGTTTTTGTTACCACGGTGTTCTCCTTTCATATATGTTGCTGTGACAAAACAATCTGGCCAAACGTGATGATGTAGGAGAGGAACAGGTTTGTTTTTGCCTTACATTTGCACATCATAGTCTATCAAGGGCACTCAAGGCAGGAACTTGAAGACAGGCCTACTTGTTATTCCATACCAGGGAGCTCACTCACAAAGAAGTGTAGCAGGAACTATGGAGGGCATGTTGCTTGTTGGCTGGCCCCCAGGCTCATGCTTAGCTAGCTTTCTTACAGTTCAGGAACACCTGCCTAGGGATGGTACCACTCACAGTGGGCTGGACCATCTCACATCAATTAACAATCAAAAGAATTCCCTACAGACATGCCCACAAGCCAATCTGATGTAGGCCACTCTTCAATTGAGCCTCTCAGATGACTGCACTGTATCAAGTTGACAGTTAAAAACTAAGCAGGACATAAGGTTATGTGTAGCATAACTACACATAACATAACATATACACCACATAAACACAGATATATATACAGCACACCTCACACATTCAAATACTTTCACACATCTGTTCTCCTCTGACAGGATTCATACACTTATGTAAACACACACCTTCACACAAACACACTCACACATGTTCAAATACACGCACTTAAACTCATGCATTTAAACTCACACATTCAAACTCGCACACATTCAAATCCACATACACACATTCTCAAACAACTCACGCATGTGGTCACACCTATACCATATTCACATACACTCAAACTCACTCACACGCACACTTACACACTTTCTTCAGCACTTCATGTAAGGAAACGCTGAAGCTAGCCGGCAGCATGGAAAGGGCCTGTAAATTTTGAAGTACCTAACTTGAGAAATTAAATATTTTAATATTTTATTAATAACTCCTCAGATGCTCTGGACCTGCCTGTATTCTCTGGGCACAGCAATTTTCATTAAAGTGTGGTGTCCCAACTCTCCACAGTGTGGCCCACCCCAATTGATTTTTAGCTATTGATCTTGTATTTTTTCAAGCTTGCAGAACTCATTTATTACTCGTGATAGTTTTCAGTGAATTCCTTGGGTTTTCTACAAAACCTTACCATCTGAGAATAGGAACTATTGTATTTTTTTTTTCCTATCTGGATACCATTCATTTCTTTTTCTTGCCTAATTGCCTGGGCTAGGACCACTAGAAATAGCCAGAGTGAGTGGCCCTGTTTTGTTGCCATGGTAACTCATTCTTGAAACAAGGTACCTGTCTGGGAAGGTGTGCTTTGGGGGCACATCCTAAGGTAGGGTTCTCTGGGTGAGTTCCTACATTCAAGTAATAAACAACGCACCAATTTGAGGCTCACATATATATTATTAAAATCCAAAGGTAACCCCAGCAATTGTTTGGAACTTACACTTACCCAAGATTAATTTCCAGGAAGAAGGTGATTGATCACTGGTATTGTGTAGGATTGCTGGTAGATTGTTTTTATTTGTAACTAATCACAGTTGATTTTATGGCTAATATGTACTGTTTCTGCCTGTGCCAAGCATAGAAATGCCTTTCTACCCTATCCTTAGTGTACCAAGGCTCACTTCACTTTTCCTGAGTCCTTTGGGTCCTTCTTGGACATAATTCTCTCTGATGCACACACAGGTTCTCTTGTGGGCAGGAACGTTGTGTGCCCTTTTTTCTGCTTCTCTCACAACCTAGCACAGAAGTCCAAGGGCACATACCTTTAGAGCTGAACCACAATGCCTGGGAACTGTGTCCAGAGAACACAGGGCAGTGGGGCTGTAGGCCCCCAGATCCTTGCACATTCAAGCATCCAGGCTGTGCCTTGGACTCACTGTGAGATCCTGAGTCCCCACCATTTCTTTCAGTTTCTTTTTTGTATGAAGTAGCACCCCCACCTGCTGCTACCAGCCGGGCAGGCCCCCTCCCTTTCCTCCTCCACCCCTCTCCCTGCTGCTTCAGAGTGGAAAGTTTTGTAAATGTTGCTTTGCTACTGAGCTTGGGCAGGGACTAGGTGCCTTGAATAGAAGGGGATGTCACCTGCAGGCATTACCTCAAGGTTCAAGGTCTTGAGCTGTCCAGATAGAGATTTTAGGATGCTCTGTAGTTTACACATAGTTGGGAAAATGGTGAAAAATGGTTTTCTTATACACAGCCTTCCAAGAGAGAATACTGTTTCTAGATGAACAAGGCATTAAAAGGTTGTTTTGAAAGAGGAAGTGTCTTCTGGCTGTTGATGCAGCTGTCAAGCAGGAGGGAGCTATCAAGCCCTCATCCCTGGCCCTGTACTCACTACTGGGTATAAGCCCCACCTTCCCAGGACTCTGTGCCTGGGCTTTCTCCTCTGTAGTTGAGCCATGTAGAATGACTTGCAAGGATGGCTGGAAGGAAGAGGACATCCTGGCTCTCTAGTGCACATCTGATCTCCCAAAGGTTCTGGCAGGACCATTCTATGATACTTACCATGGTCACTCTGATGGCTAATCTCTGCCTGTGTGTTTGTGTGTGTGTGTGTGTGTGTGTGTGTGTGTGTGTGTGTACATGTGTGTACATGTGTGTGCATGTATGCGCTCTGGAGGCCAGAGGTCAATGTTGAATGTCTTCCTTAATGGCTCCTCCTCCTTATTAAAAATATTCATCTATCTATCTATCTATCTATCTATCTATCTATCTATCTATCTATCTATCTATCCATCTATCTTCTCACTTATCTATCATCTAGGTGTGTGTGTGTATGGCATGTGTATTATAGCATAGGTGTGGAGCATAAAGGAGAACTCATGGCATTCAATTTTCTCCCTCCACTATGTAGCCCAGTGAATCAAACTCAGGTTGTCACACTTGGCAGCAAGTTGCCTTTGCCTACCCACTGAGCCATCTCAATGGCCTTCCACTTTATTATTATTATTATTATTATTATTATTATTATTATTTTGAGGCAGAGTCTCTCGCTAAACTTGGAACTCACTGACTTAGCTAGACTGGCTGGTGAGCTCCAGAAATCCATCTGTATGGTGGTTTGGATGTCAACTTGATGCACAGTAGAATCACCTGGGAATAGAGTCTCAATGAGAGATTATCTACATTGGATTGGACTAAAGGCATGTCTGTCAGGGACTGTCTTCATTATGTTAATTAATGTGAAAAGACCCAGCCCACTGTGGGTGACACTATTCCCTAAACAGGGGATTCTGAAATGTATGAATAGAGAAAGTGAAATGAGCTCAAGCAAGCAAGCAAGCGAATGAGCAAGCAAGCAAGCGAATGAGCAAGCAAGCAAGCAAACATAATTCATTTCTCTCCACTCTTGACTGTGAATGCCATGTGAACAACTGTTTGAATTCCCCACAGTGATGGACAATAGCCTGGATCTGTCAACTAAAATAAACCCTTTCTCTCCCAAGGTGCTATTAGGGCATTTAATCACAGCAACAAAAATGAAACTCAAATTAGCTGTCAACTCAAAGTAGCTGTCAACTTTTGTTTGAGACAGGGATTTTCACTGTCTTGAAATTGCAAGTAGGCAAGGTTATCTAGCCCAGGGACTTCTGGGGATCCACCTGTCTTTGCTCCCATCTCCCCAGTACCAGTGTTATAGGTGTACAACTTGACTTTTTATGTGGCTTCTTGGGATCCAAATTCAGATCCTCACATTTGCAAGACAAGTTATTTTACCCATTGAGCCCTCTCCTTAGCTCCCATTGTTTGTTTTTAACTAAAGGAGAGAAGAAGGGTGGAGAGTTGTAATCTGAAGGTTTCAAACAACACTACACTGAAGCAGGAGTCCAAACCCTACAGTGATGTCTGTTTCGCTCTGACCCAGTGATAACTGTCAACTTGACACAACCTTGAGACACCCGAGATGGGCATCTCAATGGAGGTATTGCCTACCCAGATCAGGTCAATCTGTGGGAGATTGTCTTGGTTGCAAATATATGAGGGAAGGCCAGGCCCACTGTGGGCAGTGCAATTCCCTGGGCAAGTAGTCCTAAGCTGTATAAGGAAGAATGAGTCTGTGAACAAACCAGTAAGCAGCATCCTTCCATGGTTTCTGTTTCAAGTTCCTGCTGGAATTCCTGTCCCAACTTCCCTAATTGAGGGACTGTGACCTTCCTCCCTAACTTCTCTCCATAGTGGCATTTGTCACAGCAACAGAATGAAACCAGAACACCCTCATAATGGGTGATGGGCCCTTGGGGTCAGAGGTCACACTCATGAAGCATCCTATCATCCCTCCACCTTCAGGGTGCTTAACAGTTCTGCATAAATGCTTTTCCCAAAGCCAACAAATTAGTGGAACACAGGACCTGTGAGAGCTTGTAGGCAGCAAAGAAACTGAAAAGAAGAAAACAAGACCCAGTTTATTTGGTCGAGATTTATTGGGATCAAGTTGAATTCTGTCTCTTCTTTTGTTTCCTTGCTTTGTTTCCAAAAATAAGCTTTGGGAAAATAGACCGGTAAAGATGAAAGGTGCTGGAGGGCGCATGACTGAGAACAGGTGAGGAAGAGAGGTGATAAGAGTTAGACTGGGGCCAATGTTGCTGTCAACACCAAGGACGACAGCAGTAGACAGGAGTGGAAGTTGCAGACAGTTCACTCTGGGCACATTACATCTTTCTCCCAAACTTTCTAGGTTGTGAGGCACTGGAGGTAGGGAGGGATGGAGAGGAAAAGAAGGAGGGAGGGAGGGAGGGAGGGAAGGAGAGAGGGAGGGAGGGAGGGAGGGAAGGAGGGAAGGGATTTGTGTCTCTGGCATCTCTGAACACCCATTTCAGATAAGGAGGGGATATTAATGGAGTATAGTGTGTGCCTGGTGGTGAACCCTGAGCCTCACAGATCCCTATATCCAACAAACACACAGCAGGGTGGGGGAAAGCTAGAGAGCCCCCACCTTCCACTCCTGGCTATGTGGCCTTGGGCATTAGAGCATGAGGGAACCTGTGGCTGGGGAAATGGTTTGGTTGGTAAAGTGCTTGCCATACAAACATGGAGCCTGAGTTCAGATCTCTAGTATCCACTTGAAAAAGCTGGGGGTGGTGGCATATGCCTGTAACCCTGATGTTGGGGAAGTAGAGACAAGAGGATCCCTGGAGTTCACTGGCCAGTCAGTCTAGCTATGTCAGTGAGCTCCAGGTTCAGTGAGAGAGATCTCTTAAGAAATCAAAGTGGATGGCACCCTAATTTGACTTCTGGCTTCCACACACATGAGAATATACATTCACGTGCAGTAATCCCCCACATGAGTATGTACATATATGCACATGTGATAAAAAGGAAGTGATGAAAACTGTAGATAGCTAAATATCCTTTTCCAAACTGTGTTTGCTGGAACCTCAAAATGTGACTGTTAGAGTTTGAATCTGAGCACTTGTCCCTAACAGGTGGCCCTGTTTTGAAGGCCATAGCTCTTTTAGAAGGTGGAGCCTGAGCTGTAGATATAGTTTTCTAGGGGCAGACATTTGAAAGTTATACGCATCTCTGGTTATGGAGACTTCTCTGTCCTTCCTGATTCACTGTGATCTGAACAGCACGTCCATGTCACACTCACTCTGGCTATATGTCTGCCTGCCATGATGGGCTAAAGCCCTGAATCCCTGAGCTAAAATAAACACTCCTTTAAAGCTGTTTCTGTCATGTATTTTGTCATAGTGAAACAGAAATAACGACTATAGTAAGTTCACACTGCAAATCCAATAATAAGTATGATTGCTAGTTGCTGTTTTGAGAGGTCTTGCTATAAAGTTCTGGTTGACCTGGAACTTTCTATCTAGACCAGGCTGGCCTTGAACTCACAGATCTGCCTACCAGTCTCCTACATGCTGGGATTAAAGGTGTGTGCCACCATACCCAGTGATGGTTAGCATTAATTGTCAGCTTGACAGGATCTAGACTTACTTAGGAAATAAACTGGGCATGCCACTTAGAGAATTTCTAGACTCGGAAAACTGAGGAGGGAAGACACACCCTCACTGTGAGCTGCACCACTCTGTGGCCTGGGATCCCAGACTGAGTAAAAAGGAGGAAGCCTGCTGAGTACCATCATCCTCTGTTCTTTGCTTTCTTTCTTCCATTTTTTTCATTTTGGTTTCTCTTGACAGGGTTTTTCTGTGTAGCCCTGGCTGTCCTGGAACTCACTCTGTAGACCAGGCTGGCCTCAAACTTAGAGATCTGCCTGTCTCTGCCTCCTGAGTTCTGGGATTAAAGTTGCATGGACACCACCACCTGGCTTGATCTTGACTGTGGTTGCAATTTAGCAACCATTTGTGTGCTTCATTTGTGTGCAGCCAATAGGGACTGTAAACTGTGACGAATCCTTCTTTCTTCATGGTCCTTCTTCTCAGGTGTTTTGCCATGGCAAAAAGGGAAACTACTGCTGTGCCTTTTTAAAAGAAAGAGGCCAACACAGAGAAACAAAGGTGAGGCAGAGGCCAGAGAGACACATCTCCAGACCACAGAACAAGTGCCAAGAATTTCATGGAATTACTAGAAGTTCAAAGAGTGTCATGAAGCTGACTGTCCCACAGGACCAGGCAATCGACCCTTCTAAGACTTTTGTCTCAGACTTCTGGCCCTCAGAACAGAGAAACTGCACTTCACTTTGTGGCAACCTGCAACAGTCCAGCAAACAAATCCTCTGCCCCAGAGAGAATCACACAATAGTCCACGAAAATACAGATGCCAGTGTTTGGCTGTTACAGACACTTAGCCAAACATTGATTTTTCTTCTGTCCTAGATGGTTTGCCAGGCTACAGTGTATGATGGTGAGTTTTAATCATCAACTTAACACAAGTTAGAACCACCTGAGGAGAGGCTCAATGAAGTGATGTCTAGATTAGGTTTGTCCCTGAGCATGTCTGTGGGAGATTGTCTTGAGTATGATAACTGATATGGAAAGACCCAGGCCACTGTGGGCAGTGCCACTCCCTAGTTTTGGGCCCTAAACTGAGTCAGAGTAGGGACAACTAGCTGAGTCTCCACTGAGGGATTTCCCAGATCAAATTTGGCCTGTGGACACCTCTGTAAGGGATTATCTTGGTTATTAATTGATGTAGGAGGGTCCAGCCCACCCCAGGTAACACCATTCTTGTGTATGTCATCCTAAGCTAGCTGAGCATGAGCCTGAGGGAGCCAGCAAGCAGCATCCTCCATGATTTGCTTGAGCTCCTGCCCTGACTTCTTTAAGCCAAATAAACCCTTCCCTGCCTTAAGTTGTTTTGGGTTGGAGAGTTTTATCACAGCAACAGAAAGGAAACTCAATACCATTCCTTGCCTCTTCTGGTTTTGGGGGGCTGCCTCTAGAATCCTCATTGTTCTATGACATGTGGTTGAATATCTTCAATTTCTACTTTAGTCTCTGAACTCTTGTAACATGAATTCTAATAGGTCTTAATAATAAAAGCCCAGAGTCAGATACAGGGGAAAATGCTGAGAAATCAGAGAAATGAAGGAGCAAAACCACAGCCATCTTACCTCCCCAACTTCCCAGCCAAGAAGAGACTGACCTCCTGTCTCCTCCTACCTTATCACTTCCTTGATCCACACAGCCGTATCTCTTCCTGTCTGTCTGTACCGACTTCCAGACTTCTATGGTTAACTACCGGCTAGCTCTGTCCTCTGCTCTTCAGGCAAGCTTTATTTGTACAAACAAGATATCACCACAAACTCTACTTCATTGTCTGGCTGATTCATGCCTTCTCATGTTTAGAGTCTTCATTACAATGGCTGCTTCCTACAGAAATCCCCCATCCTCCCTCTGCCTGCTACACTGCATGGAACACCTCTCAAAATAATGGATGCCAAATGAATGTGTGAATGCATGCACCTGAGGAAGGATTTACCATGGCTCACTGTTTCGGTGGTCTCAGCTCGTGATTCCTTGCCTACATTATGTCCACAGTTAGGCAGAACATCATGGCTGGGAACATGAGCCGTTCACCTAGAGAAGAATAGGGAGTTCCAGTGAGGGTTTGACATCTACTTAGAACCCCATGGAATCCACCAGGAACTTGGAAGAGATATTCTCTGATGGAGGCTTTAAGTACATGGCGCAGCCCTGTGACCCTCACTACTCAGAAGGTTCAGAGAGAAGGATTGCAAGTTCAAGGCTATTCTGGGTTACAGGGGGAGTTCAAGTTCAGCTTGGACAACTTAGTGAGATCCTATCTGAAAAAAAATGTGAAATATGGGTTGGGGTATAGTCAGCAATAGAATACTTGCCCAGAATCCAACCCTGGTGAGAGGCTGAGGGTGTGACTCAGAGATGGAATGCTTGCCTGGCAAGTTAGAAATACTGGCTTCTATCACCAAATCTGAAGAATGACAGACATAAAGAAAACAGGAAGGGAGAGGAGACAGGAGGAAGAAAAGGAGGGAAAAGAAAGACAGGAAGAGAGGGAGGGAAAGAGGAAGTGTCAGCGGTTATTCTAGCTACTATGTATAGAATGATGAGGGAGGGAGGGAGGGAGGGAGCAGGGAGACAAGATGAGGATGTTGGCCTCTCTGTTTGACATAATGGGCCTGGACTGAGGCACTTGGCTCCATAGTGGATTAAGGAAGACTTGTATTTCCCCAAATCCATATATTGAAATCCTACCTTCTGCTGCCTGACCATGCAGTCACATCTGGAAAGAGGACCTTGAAAGACGTAGTTAAAGTGGAATGAGGTAGACCAGCATCCAGTCTGAATGCATGCAATTTTATAAAGATGGTGAAGAAGTGAGACACTCAGAGCACCAGGAGGAAAGAGAGATGGCCACATGGAGATGCTGTGAGAAGACAGTATCTACAAGCCAAAGGTGAGGCCTCAGGAGCTGCCAACATGCTGATATTCCAATTTCAGGCTTTCAGATCCTCAAAGTGTGAGGAGATAGGCTTTTAATGTTAAATCACCCAGCTGAGGGCATTTCCTTCAGCCGCTGAGCTGACTAATATACCTTTGTTACAAGAGCTGAGCTAATTAATATATGCCATTTTGTTACAGCACTCAGCTGACAAATGCACACCTTTTTGTTATTGTAACTGAACTAATGTTCATCCCTTTTTAAAAAATAGACGATGAGACAACACACACTCCCTGGTTCCAGCAACTAAGCTAGCTAATACACACCTCTTTATAGTAGCAGCTGGGCTAATATGTACCCTTTTGTTACATCAGCCGAATTATTAGATACGTTTTTGTTATAGCAGCTGAGCTGACTAATACATACCCTTATTGGAAACAGCTGAGCTGTCCATGTTCAAACTGCCCAGTAGACTGGCCTCTCTCTGCTCCCCCTGGATTTCGCCTGGGATTCTCACTGTTTATGGTTCCAAGGGCTACATTTCTCATGGAGCACCAGTGGACAAATTCTGTCTTATGGAAGTCCACTGGCATTTTGTCCTTTACTTCCTTCACAAAGATGCCTAGAGAACTTACTCAAACATTTCAAAGTGGGCCTTCACTGCCCCCCATGCTTACAGCAATTCCCAAGCAAATGAAAGTCACTTTTACATTATGGAGTCGGACCAAATTAGCATTTAGCAAAGAAAGGAGTTTCTTCCTTTTTTCCCCCCCTTCAAATCATATAACTCTAAATTACCTTCAATTTCCTAAATGGAATTTGGCTCCAGATTCACTCTGGTATGGAGTAGTCTGTAATGAGATTATATTATGTTTGGGGAAAAACATTCAAATGACCAAGATAATTAATTTTGCATAACAGCCAACATCTATTGAGATCCCAAGTTGTAACTCAAAGCCCCAGACCTCCAGAGCCCCTGGGGGTGGCAATATTTCTTTCAAAATATAGCAACAGAGACAGTTCTGGAGACCCATGAAAAGCTGAGGGGCAAGGCTGGGAATGTTGGGGGTCTGTTTCGCTCTGCCCGCATCTTCAGGTTTTCTTGTTCACTGTTGTTCCTGATAGGAGCTCTCCTGGACTCGGAAAGATGAAACAAAGCTGGAAAGATGGCTCAGTGGGTAAAGCATTTGCTGCACAATCATGGAGACCTGAGTTTGAATCCCCCCAAAGCCATGTAAAGCTTGATGGAGTAGCTCACATATATGTAACCCCAGTGTTTTTGGGGTGAGGTGGGAGGCAGAGAAAGGAAGATCCTCAGAAGCCCCTGGGCTAGCTAGCCTAGCAGACACAGCAGCAAAGAACAAAAGAGGGACCTTGTTTCAAACAAGGTGGAAGGCTAGGACTGACACCCAAGGTTGTCCTCTAATCTCCTCATACATGTGGTGGCATGCATGCACCTGCAAACATACACAGAAAAACAAACAAACAAAACAAAAAAACATTATCCTGGGAGTGGCTAGGGGAACCCTTCTAATATTAAAAATGGTGGTGCTATCTCAGGGCTCAGCAGTGACTGTGCGCACACATGCACACATATGTGTGGTCACATTACTGAGTGTGTACATAAATGTGCATGTCCTCATGAGTATGTGTGTAGACATTAGTGAGTGGATGCACATGAGCGTGTATGTGCACATGCCTGTGAGTACACATGTGTGTGCATGCATGAGTGTGTACACTTGAATTATTGTGTATGCACATGAATTGTGTGCACATGAGTTGTGTGTACATGAGTATGTATATGCACATAAGTCTGTGCACATGTATGTGTGCACATGAGCATGTATAGACATGAATTAGTGTGTGTATAAATGAGTGTGTGTGCACATGAGTGTGTGTGTGCACATGAGTACATGTACATGCATGCATTTGCCTTTAAAAGGAAAAAGTGATATCAAACTCATTTCCACTCCTGGAAACTGCACTACCAGGTGGTTTTATTTGTGTTTTCTGAACATCTCGGAAGGATTTGACCAGAGCAATTTTCTGGTTCTGATTCATTGTTAAAATCATCTCTAACACAGCTAGGACCTGGCAGACTGCCCACCTCCTCACACATCTTTTGGCTCTATCTAGTTCTAACATGATCCAGGAATATGTGTTAGCTTGGGAACCAAAGAACTTACACTTTCATACAGGATCTGCTACAGAGCATAGCTTAAAACAAAACAAAACCTTGTATTGTATCAATTGTACCTGAAGATCCACTCACAATGTTCAAAACAACCATCATGTCCACCAAATGGATGGGTAGGTAATTCTAGAATAGCAACACAATGGAAATATTACTAAGCCATGAAAAGCACGGAGGGAGACACACTTCAGGGTTCATGGGCTAGCTTTGAAATCAGGGTGGTCAGTGAGGGAATGCTAAGGACACAGGACAGTTCCACTCCAAATTTCTGCTTTGTAAACCAAATTCACCAAGGGGTGTTTACTTGCATCTTGGAAGTGTCATTAAAGTTGAACTTTCATTTGTGATGGACACATTTTAGCAGAGTACCACTCACCCTGTGAGCCATACCACCTGGTATTTCTACTCTTGGTCACTCTCCCTTCCTGAATCCTGATGCACTTGAGTGATGGGAATGTCCTTCTGTAAACATGTTTCTCTTATTGAATAAAACACTGATTGACCAGTAGAGACAGGAAGATAGGTAGGGCTACCAGACCAGGAGAACGCTGGGGAAAGAAAGGCAAAGAGGGCCCTCTGAGAGATGCCTTATAGAGACTGGGAAGATAGGACACATCAGGCATTCTCTGGTAAGATAAGGCCATGTAGAAATACATAGATGAGTAGTTATGGGTTAATAATTAACAGAGAGCTAGCCAGTAAGAAGCCCTAGCCATTGGCCAACAATTCTATAATTAATATAGCATCTGTGTGTTTATTTGGGGTGAATTGACTATGGGACCAGGCTGGAAAGAAACTCCAGCAACACTTTAGGTTGGCTTTAACCAGCTAAAGTAATTCTGTGTAACCCCCAAAGGTGGACTCTGACATCATAGGGGTGCCTTCTTCAGACCCCAGATACTATGTGGTGACCAAACCCAGGCTGCTTGAGGGATCCTATGGATAAGACCCAAGCCACATGATGAGCAGCCTGGGACATGCCAATCCAGTGGAATTTCCAAATAATGTCTTTGCTGATGCATGTATGTAGAGACCCACCTGACAACTCACAGACCCCTGAACTAGCTCTGAGTAGGTGATTGCTGTTCCCAATGGTGCCTTACATAGCTGTGGCTACTGAAGACAGTTCTGACTGCAACCTTGGTTTGCAGCCATCTTTACCCTATTCTCCACATCAGGCCCACCATACATGGCTGTGTTGCATGCCTTGCATTTGTTGGAATCTGGCTCCACAGCCTGGCACATGGGGAGGATCTCTGTAATGGTTTGTATTGATTGTCAACCCTTGACAGGATCTGGAATCACCTAGGTGACACACCTCTGGGCATCTCTGTGAGGGAGTTTCTAGAATGACTTCATTGAGGTTCCACCCAGAATACAGGCAATGCCATTCCATGGGCTGAGGTCTTGAACTCAAGAAAAAGGAGATATCAAACTGAGGACTAGCTTCCATCTCTCTGCTTCCTGAGTGCAGATGTGATATGACCATCTTTGTCATGCTCCTGCTGCCATGCCTTCCCAGCCTTGATGGGCTGTACTCTCAAGTCATGAATCAAAGTAAGCCCACCCTTCACTAAATTGCTTTTGTTGGGAATTTTGTTGCAGCAGTGAAAACTAACTGATATGGTCTCCAAATTCCCCTCTGTGTCTGATGTGTTTGAAATCTCCATGGCCCAACCTGAGTCTATTGGGAGTTCATGGCCAGGAACATTGAGATATCTATCTGTGTTCTCCACAGACACAGAATCAACAAGATGAATGTATGCGTGGGCACACACACCTATGTGTGTAAATGCATATGCATGTTACATATAGATACGTGTGCATGTGACACACACACACACACACACACACACACACACACACACACACACAGGTGTATTTTAAGAAATTGGCATGTGCAGTAGAGACTGGTATACCTCCCATCTGCTGAGCTGATGGGTGGGCTGGAAGTTCTGGGAAGATCTGACGTTATGTCCATAGTGTGGACAGCTAAGAGTGTCTGCAACAGGGCTTTCTCTGCTTTAGCAAAGTCCATGGTTTTGTCCTGTAAGACCTAGAGCAGGGGGTGTTGGGGTGGGAGGCACACCACAGTATGGGAGCGAGGTATACGTTCTGTAAAATCTGTTGATTTATGGAGATGGCTCATCAAATAAAGTGCCAGCTGCACAAGTATGAGGACCTGAGTTCAATCCCAAAGAATCCACATAAAAAGCCACACAGAGAAGCATGCGCTTGAAATCTCAGTGCCAGAGAGACAAATGCAGGAGGCTACTCACTCTAGTCAAATTAGTGAGAGACTCTTCACCAAAAAATAAGGTGAAGGGCCTGAGAGATGCTTCAGTGGGTGAAATCACCTGCTATCAGGCTTGCACAGAATCCCCAGTGAGAGGAGCTAGAGGCATGGCTCAGCAGTAGAGCACCTGCCTAGTATCCATCAGAGAGGGGCTGGGGTGTGATCCAGTGCATACCTTAGCCTGCACAAGACCCTTGGTTCAATGACCAGCCTTAGCAAACAGAAATAAACACATATCAATTCTCCACTGAGACATTCTGAGCCTCCCCACAATGAAAAGGCATGGCCCAGAACACTCTGCTGGGTACGTGCTGACTTCATAGACACACATGAAGGTGTGTTGGTGTTTAGTGATGAATGCGGAAAATCAATAAAGGCAAGTTAATTAAAAAGGAACAAGCTGTTGCCTGGGGCAGCAAAACTCAAATGTTTATGTGACTGAGAGTTAAGGTGCAAAGAGAATTCTATGTTGTTCTCTGTGCTTCTTCTGGGCCTCTTGAATCAAGGCAAATAATGAGCATGAAGGCCAAATAATGTGTGGTTCTCAATTCATGGTCACAACCCCACAGGGGTCACATATCAGATATTTACATTATGATTCATAACCGTAGCAAAATTACAGTTGTGACATAGCAGTGAAAATAATTTTATGGTTGGAGGTCAGGTCCCCACAACATGAGAAACTGTATTAAAGGGTCACAGCATTAGGACGGTTGAGAATCACTGCTCTAGATAGTGATGTGTGTGTGTCTTAGGCACACATGTATAACTGGCCCTGAATTTGGGGTTGGTTACAGTTGAAATGTAAAATGTCTCTATATTCATTGCCATTCTCCCTATTGTGACAAAAATACCTGATAAAAGCAATTTAAGGAAGAAAGGAGGGGTTTCCTTTAGCTCAGTGTTTGAGGGTATAGTCTGTATTGGTGGTAGAAGCAGGAGCATGAGGCAGCTGGTCACACGGCATCCACAAAGACAATGGAAGCTGGTGCTCAGCCCACTTTCGTCTTTCTAGTCAGTCCAGGACCCTGAACTACAGAATGGTGCATTCCAAATGCAGGGTAGTTCTTTTTAACCTAGTCAACCTAATATGGAAAATCCCTCACAGACATCTCAGAGAGTCATCTCTATGGTGATTCTGAGTCCCATCAAGTTGACAAGATTACCTAGCACAGTCCCCAGTAAGCTCATGTGTTTGGACACTGGCTCTCCCACAGGAGAGCCTGTTTGGGGGATTGGGGAATCTTGTAGACATAAGTCCTAGTTGGTAGGACACTAGGGGTGGGTCTTTGTAGCCAGTCTTATCTCAACTTGACAAACAAGCTAGGGTTATCTAAAAGGAGGGACTCTCAATTGGGAAAATGCCACCATAAGATCCAACTGTAAGGCATTTTCTTAATTAGTGATTAATTGGGGGAGGGACCAGCCCATTGTAGGTGGTGCCATCTCTTGACTGGTGGTCCTGAGTTCTATAAGAAAGCAGGCTGAGCAAGTCAGTAAGCAGCTCCCTTCCATGGCCTCTGCAGCAGCTCCTGACTCTAGGTCCCTGCCCTGCTTGAGTTCCTGTCCTGATTTCCTTCGAAATCAGCAAGTGTAAGCCGAATTACCTTCCATCATACACACACACTTGCTGTTTTGGTCATAGTGTTTTATTGCAGCAATAGAAACCCGAACTTAGACAGTAGCTCTTGCTGACCTCTGGTTTTAGTCTTGCTTCCTGTCTTATAAAATGTGAGGAAACCCAGACACTCATTCCCACTGCCATGCCTTTCCTGAAATGACAGACTCAAACTCCCCTGAAACCATGAGCCGAAACAAACCTTTCTTCTCTTTATCTGTTTTCATCAGGCATTTGGTCACAGCAGCACACAAATAGCAACCTCAGAATTGCTGGTTTGGAAAACTCCACAGACTGACTCTAAGCCCCTGGAAAATCCAGGAACCATGAGTAGATCTTTCTCATGACACCAGAGCAGACACAGTGCCCAGAACTTACCAGGAGTGTCCATTTCTGTATACAATGCCAGGAAACAAAATACTGTGTGGATTGAAAGATGTCCCCCACTTACAAGTCAGGACACCCCTAGGTCTCAGAACATCAACATCTTGGTTGAATTCACCTCTGTTGTGGGTGAGCTTCTTCTGGTGGCTGCAGTCCCAGGGTGTTACATGCTCCAGCAAGAGTTGGGTTGCTGCTATGGAGACAGCAGCATTCCAAGACAGACAGCACCTGTGCACATACTCTTGAAGCCTAGCCTCCTGACTGGCTTGCCCTCATTTCTGCTGCATCCTATTGGCCATTGTAAGTCACATGGCTAGATTGGATTCAGTGGGTTCAGACTGGTGGGACCTGCTGGCGGAGTGCTACAGGGTCCCAAGGCAAAGGGCATGGGATCTAGGAGGGCTGGAGAAGTGGGAACATTTTGCTCTCAATCCCAAGGATTGCTACACTTTTCATTTTGAATGTAAAAGTTTGACCTTAAAAAATTAAATCATTTGCTATCCGATTATCCACTAATGGCCTTTGGGGGCTGGGGGAATGACAGTGGATAAAGTGCTTGCCACACAAGCATGAGGTAGCAAGTTTGAGACCCAGAATCCACTTATAAAGCCAGGTATGGTGGTATATGTTTCTAATCTGGTGAGGGGGAGACAGGAGGATAGGAGTTCTCCAGACAGCCTAGCCTAGTTGGTGAATTCCAGGTTTGTGAGAGACCCTGCCTCAAAAAAAAAAAAAAAAAAAAAAAAAAAAAAAGACTGATGTTGCCTGAGGAATGACACCCAAGATTATCCTCTGGCCCATACACCGGTGTAAGCAAGCAAGCAAGCAGTGCATGTATGCTTACACACACACACACACACACACACACACACACACACACACACACACACACACACACGCACGAATGTGTGCACACTTGTAGAGACTTGGACATACATATGCATATGTGCACACACAAAGCAACAACAACAAAATGATACATTGCTGTACAGGGTAATTCATCTTAGGCTCTCCCAATTCCAGAACTTTCTGACTTGGTTAAGGAATCACTGACACATAGTCACTCCTAGCTAGGAAAGAGGAGGAGTTTGGAGGTGGTGAGCAGAAATGCTGAGTCAGCTATGCAGCCACTCGTTGAAGGTAAACATACAGGATTGATCTACAAAATTTCTAATGATTCTCTGGGTATCCCTGGAAATCTATATGTGTTAAATAACAGCGGCAAAAGCTGTTGCTGCTATTGATGCATAAAAAAAAAATAGATACAAAACTTTGGACTGACCAAGATAAGATAAATAATAGAGTATTTTCTTTAAATTTGCCAAATACAACTGGACTGGACAGTGTGAATGTAATTCTTATCTGATAATTGTTCTTATTGTTTATAGGTTTAGTACATTAGAGTTAAAATCTTTCTGTTTTATTTAGACAAAAGGGGAGAAATGTCACAGAATATTTGTTCATACTGTGTAAAAATATGTCACTTTGACTGATTTAATAAAAAGCTAAACAAAAAAAAAAAAGAATCCTCCAAAAAAAAAAAAATAACAGTGGCGATTAGCCCCTTGATGAGGCCCAAGAGAAAGCCTACTCAACTGCTGGGGTTGATTTCAGACAGGTGTAGACTTGCCACTTTGTAGCCAGCATGGCAGACATGAAAATATTCTAAAAAGTCACTCAAGCTGACCATCAGACTATAGTCATAGCAGACCCCAAAGAAAGGGAAGCATTCCTAGAAATCTCACACTGGGAGAAGAAAAAGACCTCACCCAGAGGAGGAAATGTGTTTCCAAGAATGTTTTACACAGTACTAACAAATTTTCAGACCACTTTACAAGGTTAAGACTAAAGCCCAGACAAGGATGGGCCAATGGTGGATGGGATCACACCTTGATTGGTCTTGCTTAGATATGCATATCCTAGGCCTCTGTTTAAACTTTGATCTTATTTTAGGGCCTTGAGGACAGACTGGGGACTTCCACCAATCCCCACTGTCCCTATTCCCAATGTGTCCACATTGAATAATCAGTACATCTCCTTTCCTCCTTCCCACTATTAATTTGGCTCTTCTCTTTTTATTGATTTATTGAAGATAGGGTGGCCAGACCTGACTTAGGGAACAAGTTATGATCCCCCAAGTTTAATAACAACTTCTCAGAAAACCTTCAAGCCTGGTCTGGGGTCATATATCAATGGTAGAACACCTGCCTAGAATCCCCCAGTGAGTGGCTAGGGTATAGTTCAGTGATGGAGCACCTTCCTAGAATTCCTCAATGCGGGACTCGGGTGTGGCTCAGTGGTAGAGCACTTGCCTACCATGTTCAGGTCACAGAGTATCATCCCCAACACCACAAAGAGAAACAGAGTAAGAGGAAAGAAGCCATTGGCAGGCATCCATCCTAAAGTGGGTGATCCCTGCTCCTGTTTGGGTTGCCTTCCATATCTGTTCTCAAGGCAGCCTCTCCCCTTGTGCATCCTCCTGTGAGCTCTGTTGTTTGTAGGATTAGAAGCTTCAAGAGGGCAAGGAGCTTTGAGGGTTATCTGCCCAGCACTGGTGAGACCCCTAGAAGTCTCTGCTGATGTATTCCCTGCTTCCTTCCCTAAAGTACAGAGCCGATTGCTCTCTGGGAAATAAATGAAGAATAACCTTGTTGAGCTAAGTACAAAGTTCTTCCTTGACAGCCCTATTTTTGGGGGGTAGCCTTGAAAAGAGCCAGAGATTTCTTTACAAGGAAATAAAAAGGCTCCTAATGGGCACAGAGCCACCCTGTGAATCCAGCCTTTAACTTGCCTGCCAGGGATTTAGAGAGACAGATGGTAGAACTATGACAATCTTTGGAGGTTGAAACAAATACAATCCCTAAGGTCCTAGATCCAAGGGACTCCCTTCCTGGGGGACCCTGAGCTAATAGCACTTTGGTATAGAGCTTTCCTTGAGCCCAGCTTTGTCCTACTTGACGTCTCTCAACAGCTCTTAAATACGTGAGCAAGTTCCTTTAACAATGGTAACTCAGTTCTGATTGCTACTCACTGGTAGAACACGGCAAATTAAGAGAAACAAGATTCATAGTTATTTTCAAGCATGTTGCAATGTGAGCAAAATTAACTTTGGTGCATAAGACCCTCCTGACAAAGATGGGGATGTTAGAAACTGCTCTGGACCCTGAAAATGAAATTCAGTGGCGAAAAAGAACCAGCTGGCAAGAGTAGAATGGGAATTTGGTGGATGCTGGTGTGGTGGGAGCGACGTGGAGGCAGAGAGCTGCACACTGCTCTCCCAGGAGTACAATACAATCCGAGGATTTATTCTTTTCTCTCCAGCATCTTTCAAAGAGAAGTTTAACAAAATGCCCCACCTCTAATTATGGACTTCCTGTTCAAATACAAGCAGAAGTTTGTAATTTATCAGATGGCTGAAGTTGGGAGACTCACAAGGGTCATATGGAGATGGACAACTGGAAATCCAGGGGAGCAACGAAGGCACTGGGGACCAGGAGCAGAGTGCTCTGGGGAGAGGTATAGTGCCAGAGGCGTCTGGGTGTTATCAGGAAGCTAAACAGACACATTCAGAAGCTTTAGAACCAAGAAAGGACATACCCCCGCCCGAGGGAAGTGACTGGAAAGAGAAGAGGCTCAGGGTCAATTCTGTGTGGAGATATGTGACATGTGGGGACAATACCTGAAGGACATGTTGTGGTTTAAAGGGCAACACAGACAAGAAGCCAAAAAGTATTTGGTGGCAGTAGACAGAGGCCACCAGAACAGGTATCCCAAAATGAGGAACAATGCTGGGGGGGGGGGTGGGGGGGGGAGTGGGGGGTGGGGGTGGGGGGTGGGTCGTGACCAAGACTGATTCAAGACAAGTGCCAAATCAATTCTCTGGGGGTTTGCTGGCGAGTGTATGCCAGTTGGGGCTAGGAGGGCCAATCAGCTTTGGGTGAGAGCCCATTCAACAGAGGGCATTGGATTGATCATCCATCCATCCATCCATCTATCCATCCATCCATCCATCCATCCAGTGAGTCAGGGTCCTGTGTAGCCCAGGCTGGTCTCCAAATTCCTGTGTAGCCAAAGATGAACTTAAAGGTCTGATCCTCCCACCTCTACTTCCTGAGATTAAAGGCATGCAGGACTGATGCAGTTTGTGCCAGTCCTAGACATGAAACCCAGGGCTTCTCTCCCTCCCTCCCTCCCTCCCCCTCCCTCCCTCCCTCCCTCCCTCCCTCCCTCTTTTCCTTCCTTCATCTTTCTCCCTTCCCTCCCCACTCTTTTTCTTCCTTTCTTATTTGCTTTCTCAGCTAAGAGGAACTCTGCCGTCCACTTTAACGTTTCCAGCTCTTCCCAGCTAGTTTCTTTTGAAACAGCTGGAAGACCAAGCAGAGAGCATCAAGGTCGGGCTGGGGTAATAGCCACAAGGTGACTGTTCATGTTGGCAAAGAGAATTACGACCTCCTTTTCTACTCGTCCTCCCCTGATGGCCAGAGAAGATGGAGATAATATTTACTATTTTGTCCTCACACACACGGCAGAGGCAAGCAACCATATATTTGAAAAGCAGGAACCTGATATCTTGAGATGGGCAGTTTGGGCCAGAATGCAAGTGGACTTTGGTGTTATTAATCTATTTATGTGTGACACATGGCAGGTCTTTCTCCTAAGGAGCTCAATGTCACACCTGTAAAATGTCCTGAGCAGGGAAAAATGCCATCGTGAATGACAGTAAGCCTTAGTTATGGTGTGTCTGTGTGTCTGTGTGTCTGTGTGTCTGTGTGTCTGTGTACCTGTGTGTGTTTGAAAGAGAAAGAGAGAGAGAGAGAGAGAGAGAGAGAGAGAGAGAGAGAGAGAGAGAGAAAGAGAGAGAGAGAGTCTTCAGGAGTCATGTATTTTGGTATCATGGTAGGGTTTAAGGTCTTTTTATTTATTTGGCTGTGCAGTGTATGTGTTTGTGTGTATATACAGACTACAGGGCAATGTTGGGTGTCTTCCTTGATTGTTCTCCATTGTATTTTTTGAGACAAGGTCTTTTACTAAACCGGATTTGAAACAGGGTCTCTCACTGAACCTGGAATTCCCTAAGCAGACTAGGCTAGCTAGCTAGTTAGTCTCAGGGTTCCTCTTGCCTCTGCCTCCCCAGCACTGGAATTACAAGTGTGCACCACCATGCTCATTTGTTGTTGTTGTTGTTATTTCATTTTGTTTGATGCTTTTGCAAGCTTCAGAAGCAGAGGTGGTATTGTTCTAAGGGCCTGGGCTCTTCTTTGGTTAAAGGTGGTCTTCAGTGACAGCTCTGCCCCTGCTGTAGAGCCAGCATGACTCCAAGGTGGACTCTTTCCCATTCAGCAGACTTAGAGACTGTCATTTTGCACTTTTTTTTTTCACATGTTAGAAGCCTCCCCACTCCTTCTTGATAACTTGTGACATTTCCTTAGGAAATTCCTGACAATAGCTAAGTGAATTTTTCCTATCTTGGTTGCCACTCCTGTGGGAGCATTCCTTCTGGCACTGGGGTGACACCTCCTGAACTGCCCACTGCACGTGATACTGTTCTCACCTTGAAGAAGGGCAGCTCAGACCCAGATCCTTTTCTCTGAATCCTCCCAAGCCATCCTCCCACCCTGGCAGCAGGTCCTAGAACAGGTGCAGACTTTGAGCAAGTGCATTTTGCCAAGAACTCTGAAAACCTGCATCCCACTTACTGGCAGTGATGGATGAGCCTCTCTGCCGGGGACGAAGCCCTGGTCATGGACCACTGATGTGTTAGGAGAAAATTCACAGTGTAACATTTACTTTCCAGCAACTGGGCTGGGAACAGAAGGCCGCAGGAGCGGAGGGGAGGTCACCTCCCCAGCAGGTGGCTTTGGCTTGATCTGCTGTTTAGGGCTTGGATGCATTAAAAACATTGAAGGTCTCTGGGTGCTCAGATGCCTGTCTCATGTCCCCAGTCACACCCAGGGTCTGGAGCAACAGTGACATGTTCAGTCAGTGAAGTTGGTCTTGTAGACACTGGCAGAGATGCATTTTCTCTTGTGGCTGAGGAAGTCTTTGTCATGGGTCAGCCAGCCACAAATGACAATGACAAAAGAAGCAAGCCTAGAAGTTGCTAAGGGCTGATGAGAAATCGTAAGTCCCACCCTCTCGGATGTTTGAAGGACTCCTTCCCTGGGTCATCTCATTCCCATAAGAGGTTCCCCTGTGAGGACTTGTGACAGGAAGGGGTGGGAAGGACGCTGATGTAAGCTCTTTGCTTTAGCTCCCCTCTCTGTGCAGTCGGGTGGCCATGACTGAACACTCCTACCTGGGTTGCAGGCATGTCCAGCCTTTAAACATTGTCAAGAGACATTGTCAACTGTAAAGTTCATGCTTGAGAATTGCACTGTTGAGTTAAAAGGGAGGTGGGGTGGGGGCAGTGGGAGAAGACTCAGTGGTTAAAGCTCTGGCCACAGAAGTGTAAAGACTCACATAAAGATAAACTCGTCTGTAGTGAGAGGGGAGATGGAGGCAGAAGGATGCCTGGCAGCAAACCAGAGACTGCCTCAAAATGAGGTGAAAGGTCTCCATGGGAGGTCCCTCACCTGACTTGAACACTTGGTCCCCTGTGGTGGTATATTTTTGTGATTTATTAAAGCTTCTCTAAGGATTCAAAAAGCAAAGTCAGCCTCAAGCTATAGAGGTCAGGCAGTGGTGATACACACCTTTAATCCCAGCAACCAGAAGCTAGGATGTGGTGGTATGCACCTCTAATTCTAGGACTCAAGGTAGAGGTAGATGTATCTCTGTTAGTTCAAGGCCACAATGAGCTACATGAAATATATCCACTCCTAAGGAGAAACAGCTCACACAAAGATGATCTGAGCACTTAGGATCACATGCCTTTAATCCCAGGACTCATGAGAGGTATATAAAACAGCAACAGGGCTCAGTAACAGGGATTCATTCTCCAGCCTCTTTGAGGATAGGAAGAAATTCAGTCTCAGGATTCCCCAGCCACACTGAGGAGAAGCAGCAGGATCAGCCCATTCAGCCTGAGAAAGTGGTAAGAGTTATGGCCCATTACTTTGCTTTTCTGATCTTCATCTTGAAACTTGAACCTCAATATCTGTCTCTGGGTCTTTTATTTTACATGCAACAGTACCCGGATGGAAGATTTAAGAGGCAAGGCCTAGTTAGAGGAGGTCGGGCAGCGAGACAGGCCATTGAAGAGTACACCCAGACCCTGTTTCCTGTCTGTCTTTGTGCTTCCTGTCCTCCGTGAACAGTTCCTCTGTCACTCATTTCCACTACCATCCTGTTCCCCCCACATGCACAGAGCCAATCAACTATGGACTTAAAGCAGAGGAACTGTCATCCAAGAGTAATTCCGCGCTTGAAGCTGTTCAGTGTTCCTCGGGTATTTGTCAAGATGATGGTACAAGTCACTAATACAGGAGTCTGGGAGATGTCTTAGGGGGTAAAGTGCTTGTCTCACAAGTATGAGGACCTGAGTTTAAACCCTCAAAGCTCATTTAAAGCTGAACCCAGGAGTGCTTGTCTATACACCCAGTGCTTCTATCACAGGATGGGAGAGGGAGACAGGAGAATCCTTGGAATCACACAGGCTAGTTAGCCTGATGTGTGCAGCAGCAAATAAGCAAATAACCACAGGACCCTGCCTGGAACAACATGGAAGATGAGGATGGACATCCAAGGTCATCTTCTGACCTCCATATGTCAAGCCATAGCAGGCATGCACTTACACACACACACACACACACACACACACACACACACACACACACAGTCACTATACATTTGAAGGTCAACTTGTCACCCCAGCTCCTGCCCTCCTTCACACAGACTCTTGATGTTAGCTCAGAACACATGTCAGCAATATAAACCTGAGATGCAGCCCAGGCACACAGTAGTGACACTCCACCTGTTTCAGGGGATATCACTTTTCCCTTACAGAGGTGGCAGGGTCCAGCCCAGCATGGAAAAGCACATTTGTTCTCATTCCACCAGGGGCCCATTTACTAAATCCTCCCAACCCATGAGTTGTGGCCTCACTGGGAAAAATGGCTTCGAGGTGTTTCTCCAGACCCTCATCTGTTTGTTAGCAGCCGGGCAGTCAATCTCTCAGAGCCTTCAAAGTATGGAAACTCATTGTGTTCTTTCTTTCCTTTTGTGTTTACTTTTTAGCAGCCAATGGGAGTGTGTCACAGATTTCCCATGAAGTCCCCAGTTGCAGGGTTTTGCTAATTGATGAGTGGGCTAATTAATTAACCTGATAAATATTTATATATGGTATTAGATCCTTTCACACCACTATGACCACAGTACCTGACAGAAAAACAATGCAAGACAGGTTTGATTGATTTATATGTATTTTTTTGTTGGTGTGTTGAATGTGTGCATATGTGTGTATGTGTACGCGCACACAGGAAGGCCAGAGGTTGACATCTGGTATCTTTCTTAATCAGTCTCTGTCTTAATTCCTGAGACAGTGTTCCTCACAGAACCTGGGGCTTGTTAGTTCAGCTAGACTACCTGGCCAGTGAGCTCCAGGGATACTCTTGTCTCTGCCTCCCCAGAGCTGGGACTATAGCTGTACACCACCACCCAGAGCTTTATATGGGTGCTGGGAATTAGAACTCAGGTCCTCATGTTTGTGAAGCCAGTGTTTTACTAACTGTGCCATTTCCACAAACCCAGGAAAGGGTTATTTTGCCATCGGGAGGGCTTTCAGTCTATCATGTGAGGAAAGGCCTGGCAGGAACAACTAGCTCAGCCTGAGGCGTTAAAAGCGTGAGGTGAAGCCTCCTTATGTCCTCTCAGAGCAGGAAGTAGAGAGAGCAGGTGAGAAGCTCTGTGCTGCAGAGGGTGCTGGCTTGAGTCACATCCACCCTCAGAAAAGCAGTATGTGGCACCTGTCCAAACAGGGCACAAGGGTAGAGATGCTGTCTCCAGCCTGAAGACAGTTCTGGGTGCCCTGTATTTCCGGAGTCCCCTCTGGGTTGCCCAAGGCAACCACTGGAGCCTTAGAGGGGCTTAATAGCTACTTACTAATCCTGTATCCACCCCCTCCTTTCCATGGAAGAGAGGAGGAGGGGCCTCTTTTAGATGTAGTTATGTGCCCATCAATGCTGAAATCCTAACCTGTGCATGCAGCCTTATTGGGAAATAGGTCCTTTCCACATAACCAAATTAAGACAAGGTCCTCGGGCAGGCCCAGAGGTGGTTCATCTTAATTGTCAACTTAAGGGAGTAAAAATCACCACTAGAGTGGAGGGGGGTGAGTGGAGCTCTGGGCATGTCTGTGAGGGGATTTCTAGATTGGGTGAACTGACCTACCTTCACTGTGGGCAGGGCCATCCTATGGGCTGTGGTCCTGGACTGAAGAAAAGGACTGAATGTTAGCTGAGCATCACCATCCATCTCTCCCCATGCAACACCAGCCTGATATAATCTGGAATCGTATTGTAATAGAACGAGGGGTTAGCTAGATCAGGTTGGCTTGTATTCGTGTTGGTGTGTGTGTGGGTGGGGCAAGGATGGGGTTGTCTTGATTGCCATATCCTGTGCAAAGACCCAGCCTGGAGGTGGCCAGAATCATTCCCTGGTTTTGGAGCCTGGATGTGTAAGAGTAGAGAAAGCCAGCTGGCTGCTAAGCTCATTCCTGTAGTCATTTCTCTCTCCTCTCAACTGTGGGTGTGATATGACTAGCTGCTTTATTTACGTTCTTGCATTGACTTACCGGCTGTGACAGGCAGAACCCTGGAACTGTGAGCTAAAATAAAGCTTTTCTCCCCTAGGTTGCACCCAGCAAGGGTCATCAAAGCTTGGTGGCAGATGACCTGGAGATGGGAAGACCCATCTCTTCCTTCCCAGTCCTCAGTAGGAAATAAGCTGAGACCTAGATCTTGCTCAGGCCTCCACATCATGCCATATTATTCTTGAGCTGCCTGGCTGGTGATACTTTCTTACAGCCGGCAGGGTTAACTAGCTCAGGACTCAGGAGACGACCGGTGAGAAATTGTAGATAGGTCACATGTCTGTCATTTTTCCTTCACTTATGTATGTGTAAACATGTGTGTGTACATGTGTGGAGGCCAGGGATTGGTGGTTAAATGCCTTCCTCCATCAGTTGTTCTCTACCTTAGTTCTTGAGGCAGGGTCCTTCACTGAGCCTAGGGCTCATAGATGCAACTAGGCTGGCTGGCCAGTGAGCCCCAGGGATATCCCCCCATCTCTCTGTTCCCCAGTGCTGGGATTAGAAGTGAATGTGATATATATATATATATATATATATATATATATATATATATGGCATTATTTATTCTTTGAAAATTTCCATCATGTCCCCTTCCCAACTTCATGTCTTCTTAATTTGTTATAACTGTTAGTGTAGCTCATATCCATTGGTATGGGTCTGGAGCAGTGGCTATGCCTTTGAAGGAAACTGACTCTCCCTCTCCTTGCAGCCATCAGCTGCCAATCATAGATGGGGGTGGAACCTATGAGCTCCACCCCCATCCATGCTGGAATGTCGACTTGACTTGGCTTGACTGTTTTCAGGCAACCACAGTGGTTGTGAGTTCACAGGTACTTCAGTCATGTCATGTCCAGAAGCCAGTGTTCCAGAGCTCTTGTCCTCATCTTCTGCCTGGCTTCCACGATGTTCCCTGAGCCATGGAGGAGGATTTGGTATAGATGTCCCATTTAGGCCTGAGCACTTAGAAGTCACTTTTTCTAAGCACTTTGATGTGCAGTATGGGAGCTAGGGATCCGAACTCAGGTCCTTTCACTTACACAGGAGCTGAGCCATCTCTTCAGTCCTTAAAAGGATGCAAAAACAAAACAAAACAAATCTGTTGCTGGGAAAGGAAGAACAGTCAGACAGTCAGGTAAGGTTTGCTCATTGCCAACAGCCCACAGACTTGATGTGCTTCCTGTGCTGCCTGTGGGGTGGGGTGTGTGGCTTCTGTGCACCAAGCTAGGAAGCCCGATGGAGCTGGAACACCCACAGCTGAGGGACAGGTGAGAGCAGACAGGCAGTGTGCAGGCTGCAACCCTGCCTGCATTAGCCTGCTGGGTGCTCTGTCCCCTCGTGCTTGCCCCAGACCTATGTCTCAGGAGGTGACAGGGATTCAGGAGGGCAGTGGGAGCCGAGTGCATCGTAACTACCATTTCAGTTACGTTCAATGTGTGCAAAAAAAGGGAGACTTGGAGAAGGAAACATAAAAACCTGAAAGCCTTTTCAAGCCAGGTGTCTAAGAAGAATTCAGTCCCAGGGGCAGATGCCTATGTGAGTGTGTGTCACCATTATTAAAGTTACAATGGCTCCCTCTTGGAAGAATTTAGAATGTCACTAGAACATTCTAAAGACAAAAGCCAACAAAAGAAAAAGCCAGGCACGACAGCATGCGCCTGTAATCCCTGTACACTGGAGGCCGAGGCGAAAGGATTGAGAGTTTGAGGCTAGCCTGGGCTACGTAGGAAGACTGTCTCAAAAAAGAAAAGGAAACAAAACAAAACAAAAAGCGCAGCCAGCCGTTATCTCTGGACCTGAATAAGGCTTAAAAATGATGATTAACATAATCACAAAAGTATGATTTAATCCGTGCAAAGTTATAAATATTAATTGGGAAAAAATGTTATATCGGGAATGTTATTATACACTATCATGTTAATTTTATGAAAATCAGTCCGCACAGCACGCATACTGTTTTTCTTCTCTTTACCTTTCTCCTCAGCTTTTGCTGGCAGTCTCAGTCTTACTGTGTGGAGGATCACTTCCTGTTTTAGCAGCTACCTCTGCCTGGGGTGGAGGGTGGGATCCTGACACCACAGGGCCTTGTGATTTCCCACAGATAAGAAATAGAGGATAAAGAGGTTGCGCTCCAAGCTTTACACTTGTAACTGTGATTGTGTGTGCAGGAGTGTGGGGTGTGGGTGTGTGCTTGCATGTGTGTGGGTATGGGCACACTCATGTGGAGGACAGAGGACAACCTTAGGGGTTGTCTTTACTTCCTGTCCTTGATTATAGATGTGGAGTCTCTCACTGGCCTAGAAATGTCCAGGTAGGCTAGGCCAACAGCCAGCAAGCCCAGGTATCCACCTGCCTCCACCCACCACAGCTTTGGGGTACACGAGTGTGTCACTCGACCAGGCCTTTTCTACGTGGGTGCTGGGTATCTGAACTCAGATACTCAGGTTTGCTCAGCAGGCACCTTACTGGCTGAGCCATCTCCCCAGCCCTTATGACAGGGATTTGATTTACATCTGTACCTCTAGAAAGACCCTAGACTTCAATGCAAGGGAAAGCCACTTCAGTACGAAAGGTAGGAAACAGGCTGCTCTAAAACCCAAACCCTCCTTAGTGCTGGGCCCTGCTGTGCCTTAGTGCATAGTCTCCTTAGTGCTGGGCTGTGTTCTGTATCACCTTTAATCCCCAGCCTCCCTGGTGGTGGGTTGTGATCATCATATTTTACAGGTGGGGGGGGCACAAGACAGAAAATAATACAACTATAGACATGCCCAGATGAAGTAGCTGGCAGGCATCGGAACCCAAGGGTGCTGAGCTGTGTGGATCAAAATGTTAATTGCCAAACTAGGGGTGCAGTTCAGTGGGCAGAGTGCTTGCCTAGCATGCACAGAGCCCTAGGCTCCATCCCTAGCACTGCCTAATGGGACATGGTGAGGCTTGCCTAGAAGCACTGGGGAGGTGGAGACAGGGAGATCAGAAGGTCTAGGTCATCTTTGACTACACAGTGAGTTCAAGACCAGTCTGGGCTACACGACACCTATCCAAAATAGATAAATCAAATGTCAGTTGCAAGTAGATATGGAACTGGAAGCTTCAGTAGGGGAATAATATGTGGCATTCACTGATATGCCCTTGCCCATCTAGAACTATCCATACCCTAACTGCCCCTTCCCAGAAACCCAGGAGGAAAGCATAGCTATATTTTCAGCAGCCAGAGGGATACGTTCTGAAGGCATCTACACCTTTTTCTTAAACCTTTATTAACTGTATGTACTCTTCAACACACTGTTTCTAGTTTCCACGAGATGGGCAAGTAGGTGAAAGTCCTTTTTAACTAATTAATTAAATTAATTAAATCAATTGATTAATTAATTGTAGCATAATGACGCCACACGAAGAGGGTATGGTCAGTGAAATCAAACAGGAAGTTACATTTGGAACCCATTTTGGCTTCCACAGAAAGATCTGGAAGCCTGGAGACAAGTCCGTCACTGTAATCCGGGGAGAGAGCTGCAGGATCGCTGCCCGTTTTTCTAATTTGTGAGCTTTGAGCTGAGCATGCAGCCTTGTTAGGGAGCTAATATGGGATGAAGCAGGACACGGCAGTGTCAGGGAGAACACGCGGTTCCTTAGTGAAGGTCTGAAGAGCGATCAAGCTGAATTAATTTCTAAGCGACCCCATGACAGATTCTTGATTATGATCCTCAATTAGGGAAAGCTCCCGTTTCGCTTTTGTTTAATGTCAGAGAGTTACGAAGCTGCCGGCAGACAGCTGTGGCTGCGGAGCGCGCCTGGGCAAGGGGTGGGGGTGGGGAGCCTCATCAGAGGCTGCAGCTGTGGGGTCTTTCTCAGGGCCCTAAAGAGGAAGTGTGAAGGTGGCTGGGGATGGTGGCTCTGTAGGTAAAGCAGTTCCTGGTCAAGTGTCAGGATCTCAGTTCAGGTTTCTCCGGATTTGGGTAAAGCCAGATAGGGGTTGTACACATCTTCAATCCAAACTCTCCTAGTGTAAGATGCATAACAGAGAAGAGAACCCCCAGAAGATGATGGGCCGGTGGCGCAGGCAGCAGAGAATGAACTAGTGACCGTCTCAAAGATTGTCACTGAGGTAGTCCTCTCCTCTCCACATGCATACACACCCATACATGTCACACATACATCGAAAAAAAACTTCTCAGCTCTGTCAAGGCCCAAAGGAGGAAGCACAGAGGTGTAAGGCAATGGATCTGCTCTGTGAAAATGGCGGGGGGGGGGCGGGGGGGGGAGAAACAAAAAAGCAAAAACAACAACAACAAACCAGCCAGGTTTGGTGTTTCAGGGCTGCAACCTTGGCATTTAGGAAGTTGAGGCAGGAGGATTGCAAGTTCAAGGTCAGTTTAGGCTACATAATGAAACCCTGTCTCAGAAACCCAAAGCCAGGCATAGTGGTAACATACCCAGCACTTAATTTCCAAACTTAAGAGGATGCAGCAGGAGGATTGCTCTGAGTTGGAGGTCTGATTGGGCTGCATAGTAAGACTCTTATCTTCAAAAACAAAATAATGGGAAAGGCAGAGACTGGAGGACCCCTAGGGCTTGTTGGCCAAGCAAGATAAACTACTTGGCAAGTTCCAGGGTCAGTGAGAGGCCCAGCCTAAAAATAAAATAAAAAATAATAAACTGTAAGGTAGACCACTGTCTGAAGAATGCCAGCTGAAGTTGATTTCTGGTTGACTTCTTCACACATATGTACACATACACAATACAACAATAATCAGAAGTGTATCTACATACAACACACACACACACTCTCTCACACACACACAAACCAAACATGGCAAAGGAAACAGTCCTAGAGCAGATAAATGTGCATTTGTGAATGGGACAGCAAGGCCAAAAATTCAGATCTTGTAGGGTTTTCTCCAGATCATATGAGAAGTCACTTCTGCCCAGGTGATTACAAACCACACCCAGGATTCTCAGTGTGGTTACAAGATCAGAAAAACTTTGAGTTTACCATAGCTTTGGATTAGTGACCTCATCTGGGAGCCTGGGCCCCTTCTCAACACCTGAAACTTCCCTCCTTCAAATCAGAAAAGAACCAAGTGTGATAGCACAGAACTGACTTTCCAGACACTCGGGAGGCTGAGGCAAGTCTTAGAATGAGTCTAAGACCAACCTGGGCAATTTAGAGTGAGACTCTATCTCAAAACAAAAAGTAAGAAGAGGGCTGAGGGTGTGGTTCAATGGTACAGCACCTACCTAGAATCCCCCAGTGAGGGGCTAGGGTGTGGCTCAGTGGGAGAGCACTTGCCTAAAATTCCCCAGTGAGGAGCTGAGGGCATGGTTCCCTGGCAGAGTTTCTGCCTAGCATATAGGAGGCCCTGAGTCCAGTCCATAGAGAGCTGAAAGGCATGGAGGAGCAGAAAAAAACAAAAACAAAACAACACAACAGTTCCCAGCATTGCAGTCAGTGGTACATTCTGTTGAATGTACCATAGAAGAAATGTTTAATCACTTTCTGTCTCTTGGGGGCTTGCTGGAATTGCATAATCAAAGTGCAGCCTTGACTAGACCTCAATTTGGGACAGCTTGCACATAATTCCCTAAATATGTCACTGTTAAAACCTCATTAGAAAAGAAAATTGCCTTGTGAGAGTACAGTGTCCAGGTTCTGAAGTGTCACTCAAGTTCCAATGTGCAAGAAAAACGCTCATCTGTTCAGAGACCTCCCTGCCCCGCCCACCGTGAAAGAGACTGCAGGGAATAGTTTTTGCTTATGTATTTTGAGGTAGGGGAGGGGGACATGTGTCTAGCCAAGGTGTTAAAGTTTTACAGAACAGCAAATTACTGTGCTCCTTACCTGTGAAGAGATGTGGTGCCAGTGTCTCTAGCTTTAATTACACAGCAGGAGGTGACAGGATCGATCTTGTGTTTCCTGAACCAAAGACTGTCTTCTCATAGCTTCAGGCTTTGCTGGGTATTTTTAGGATTCCGGAATCTACTCCAGGTCCTGGTTTTACTGTGTACTTCCAGTGTGGGATTTCAGAAGGCAAAGAGCTAGAAGCCAGAGTTCTCCCAAAGAGCCAAGGAGCTGTGTTCAGTGAGTGTGCCTGTGTCCCAACATGTGAAAATTGAGGCAGGAGAGTTGTGTGCTTCAGGCCAGTCTGGGCTACATAGCAGCATCCTGCCTTGAAACAAAAAGAGTGGAAAAACCCAAGGTGCTAATGAGTCTTGGTGGCTGATCTTGCTTGTTTTTTTTTTTTTTTTTTTTTTGTTCTTTTTTTTTTAATTACATCTATTTAGGACAACTTACAGGAGTGGGGCCTCTCCTTCCACTGTGTGGGTTCTGGGAATTGAACTCAGGTCATCAGGCTTGGCAGAAAGCTCCTTTGCCTACTGAGCCACTTTGCTAGCCCCTTGCCTAATTTTTCAACTTGTTGTTGTCTTTGTGTGCCTATGTGGGGATGTATGTGCTCACCCATGCATGTATGTGTCTTCACAAACACACATCAGGAGTCTTCCTCAATCACCAGATACTTTATTACTAATTTTTTGAGACAGTGTTTCACATTGACTCTGGAGCTCACTGCTTCATTTGGACTCACTGTGCGGTGAGTTCTGAGGACCCTTCAGTCTCTTCCCATTAGTGCTTAGGCAGATTCTACATAAAGTCCACTGGAGCCTTAATCTTGAACCTGGAGCTCTCAGTCAGTCTTCCAGACCAAAGGACCATCAGATGTGTAATCCCAAAACACCTTCCAGTGGGCATCTCTGACTGAATCCATTTGAAAATGCTATCTGCTAACCAGTTGTTGGTGGCACACACCTTTAATCCCAGCACTCAGGAGGCAGAGGCAGGCGGATCTCTGTGAGTTTGAGGTCAGCCTGGTCTACAGAGTGAGTTCTAGAACAGGCTCCAAAACAATACAGAGAAACCCTGTTTCGAAAAACAGAGAGAGAGAGAGAGAGAGAGAGAGAGAGAGAGAGAGAGAGAGAGAGAGAATTCTGTCTGCCTTCCCAGTGTGATCTGGCTTGCTTCGAAAGTGAACACAAATTAGAACATGGTGTGAACCAAAGTTCCTTGAAAGATTCACACCTCTTGCTGAGCCTTCTGCAAGGCTGACAGGCTGATTAGAGCATCAGTGATTGTGGGGAGGTTGGGATGTTGCAGGTCTGGAGCTTAGTTACATTTATCTCATGATGTCTCCAGCCCCCTTAATAGCCATCCCTTGCCCACCTCTATGTTCAACTTGACATCTTTGTGACTAATAGATAAGACCTTTTGGCTATGTTAACAGACCCCCAGCTTCCACCAACCAAAAGGCTAAGTAAGTCTATGTTCAGATAGTACCCCAGGCCTATAACAGAGGTTTCTCTGCTTTGCCATAACTTAAAAAAACTCTCTGCCACTTCCACCAATGTATTTGAAAAGTGCCTTGATTTATAATTTGTCATTACAAAATTTCATCTAACTATTTCTGTACTGTTACACAGACTTGGAGATAACTTAAATACATGTTCCCTAGTCATGGCCACTCATATTTGCCTCCAGAATATACTATCTTGTCCCCTTTGTGTCTGTAGTGACTTTTTTGGGTCTCCCTGAGGCAGCTGTCATCTTATACAAGAGCTTGGGAGTGGCAGAGGATGGAGGATGGGTTTAATTTTTTATTTTATGTATATAAGTGTGTTGTCTACATGGATAGATGACTGCACAACACTCAAGGCATGTCTGGTGTCCACAAGGGCCAAAAGAGATGGCATATCCCTTAGAACTTGAGTTACAGATGGTTGTGAGCCACTATGTGGGTTCTGGGGACTGAACCCTGGTCCTATGCAAGAACAAGTGTTTTTTTTTTTTGTTTTTTTTTGTTTTTTTGTTTTTTGTTTTTTGTTTTTTACCACTGAGCCATCTCTCTCCAGCCCTGAGGATGAACTTTTGAGCCCTTTGATCATCAAAGCTTCCCTAATAGCTCTTCACAAACTGATAATATAGGATCATTGCTAAAGATGACACCTATACAACTCATTGAACATATAGAAGTCGAGGCGGTGCTTACATGGAGCCTTACCTCCTATGTTCCAACGTCTTTGGTACTCTACATGCTCTCAAAACACAAACATAAACGCCAAGCCAGTCACCAACCCTTCATCTACAATGATAGACAGCCTGCAAGATATGCTAGGACAATGGTGGCACAAAGCTTGTAGGAGTAACCAACCAACCAATAATTAATTTGAGTTACAGCCCACTCCATGAGATGGAACCCAAACCTGACACTACTTGGGTGACCAAGAACTGAATGAGATAGCCCAGGCATCTAGGATAAAACTAAATAACACTGGTCTTAAAAAAAAAAAAACTACAGAGAGAAAATTACTCCTAATGATATTCTGCTATACTCATAGATCAGTGCCTTGCTCAGCCATCATAAGTTTCCTCCTATAGCAGATGGGGACAAATACAAAGACATGCAACTAGACTAGAGTGAGAGACTCAGCCCTAAATGGGATGCCTCTATCAAATCCCTCCCCTCAGAGCTCAGGGAGCCCTGCAGGAGAGGAGGCAGAAAGAGTGTAACAGTCAGAGGGTATAGAGGACACCAAAAAAAAAAAAAACAAAAAAAACAAAGCCCTCTAAATCAACATAATTGAAGCTCAAACAAACTCACAGAGACTGAAGCAGCATGAACAGGGCCTACATGGGTCTGTGTCTCTGTGTATTTAGTATGGCTTCCAGTTTAATGTTTTTATGGGACTCCTGAGTGTACAAATGAGTGGGTTTGTGTTTCTTGTCCCTTTTCTTGGGCTCTTTTCCTTCTGTTGGTTTGTCTTGTCACCTGCCCCCACAGTGAATGAGTGAATGAATGAATGAAAACCTAGCCATGAGGATTAAGATTAGGAACTGAACTGTCATTTATACCTGCTAAGTATCTCCAATAGAGTGATAGTGGATATACCAACCATTCCAGGACAGGCCTCATGTTCAGGAGTAATTGACCAAGATATAATTGAACTTCACTTTTTTTGTGTGTGCTTTTATTTGGTATAGTTTTTTACATCTATTTTTTAAAAAATCTTTTTGGATGTGGTTTTATTTTTGTTTTCTTGTATGAATATGCTGATACACACTGCAGGAAGATTGCCCTGAGTTTGAGGTCAATCTTGGCTACAGAGTGAGTTCAAAGCTTGGCTGGGCTACAGAATAACCCCCTATCTCAACAAATAAGCTTTAAAAACCATAGCCATAGGGTAGTGTTTCTCAAGGCAAACTAGCCTCTAGAATTTCCCATCATCACCAGGCTCATGCCATACTTGAAATCATGTTCCAAGCGAATCTGTGATACCTGTCTTTTCTACTAAGGATAAGAGACATGTCTGTTCCATTTACCGTCATTCTGCTAGCATCCGCCATGGTACCTGATGCAAAGTAGGCAAAAGAAAAAAAAAATGTGTTGGAATGGGAGGAAAGCAAAAAAAATTCTGTTTCAGTAAGTTTATCAGTTTCCTTTCCCAGGTGTACAGCATTGGATAAGACATAGCTAAAAAGTTCTTTAATATCCTTTCTTCTTATTATTTTCATTGAGGGGATTCCCAGGACCTTTGTGCATTGTGCCTCCACCAAAGGACTCCAGGGAACAATGACACTCTTTCTCTATGGTACTCATGCAAGTTCTAATGAATCTGCTGGTGGGAACACAGGGAGCCTGAGAGAGGAGGGGGGGGAAGGGGACGTGCAGGGAGGGGTGTGCCAACCCTGGGAAGACTTTCATTCTTTCAACTCAACCAACAGACCTCACTGCTCTTAAAACATGATCAGTTCATGCGTATATGGAAGCCAAGCCTTGTATTCTTAGTTCAACAAATATTTGTTCCCTGAATATGTATAAAAGGCTGCTTCCGTAAAAAGCTTGATCCTTTCTCAGGCCCATGAGGTGAATACAAGAAGAAGAAAGGCCCTACACCTCCATCTTCATCCTCTTTCTGTCTCCGTTCCATCTAGTCAGTCATCTGTTGACCTCTGAGTGTGAGCATATTGATCACTCCAGGAGTGTCTGTCTCTCTAGGTAGCCTGTATCCTTTCCACTCAAGGCTGAAGGCACCAAGATAAGAGTACGTAACCAAGAGAGTGGAGAGATGGATCTGTCAGTAAAGTGCTGGCTCCATGAACATGAGGACCAGAGTGTAGATCTCCAGCACCCACTTAAAGCTCCATATAGTGGCACAGGTCTGTCACCCCAGCACTGGATGGGGAGGCACAGGCAGGGGGATAGCTGGAACTATCTAGTGAACTCTCAGGTCCAGTGAGAGACCCTGTCTCAAAACATGAGGTGGGTGGGGCCAGAGTAAAGGTGCTTGCCACCACCCCTAACCACCTGTATTTGGTCCTCAGGACTCACATGGTAGAAGGAGAAAACTGACTCTTGCAAGTTGTCCTGTGACTTCCACGTGTATATCATGCTGCATTTCAAACCCGTGCCCCTTCCCCCAACAAATAAATAAATTTAATAGGAAAAAATTAAATGAATGAGGTTTAGCATGACTGAGGAAGATAGCTAACATCAAACTCTGCTACACACACACACACACACACACACACACACACACACACACACACACACACACACTTGCTTCAACTGGACCACTTAGGAGCAGACCAAAGACCTAGGATCTACCAGCTTTAGAACTGTGGTGGTGGCCATCTCAGACATGCCCTTGTCCCAAGAAACACAATTTCTAAGACAGGAGGGAGAATTCATCCTTGGACCTTCTCATGCTGGGGTAGAGACCCCTTCTTCCATTTTGATGCTATTACAACAGATCTGTTAATGAACAGATGCCCAGGGACTGCAAATGAACTCAAACATGTCTGACTTCCCTGGGCACCACACACCTTCCTGGATGTCTATGGTTTGCCTGAATAAGTTAGACTATGTAGGCGCCACTGAGATGGTTCAGCAGATGAAGGTTCTAGCCACCAAATCTGATGACTGCAGTTTGATCCCAAGACCTACATGGTGGGAGCAGAAAAATAACTCTTGCAAATTGTCCTCTGACTTCCACGTATGGGCTGTGGCACTTGGACACAAACATGCACACACATACACTAAAAGTAAATAAACATGATAAGATGGTGCCGACCTAAGCTTTAGTGATTTTTGTCATTTTAAGTAAGACCTTTAATAGGCCTTAAATATATATTTTTTGTGTGCAAGCAATAGAACCATGTTGGGGGAAATGAAGCATCACACACATGCCAGCAATGGAAGGAGCAAGCATGAAGTAACAGGGATGCCAGGCTACTGAGATACCTGTGCAAATGAAAATTGATTTTCTTGAGAATTCTTCACGTGAAGAAATAAATTAAATCTACATTTACTTCTATTTGTTTAAAAACCTCTTCGTTAAAATAAATACAGCGCTATGTAGACGAAATCTAATAAATTAGAGAACAGCAAATCATAGCTAACATCGTTTTACACAGGCAGCGTTCACCCAGGAAGCTCAACAGAGTCACGTCGTGAAGCCACTTAAATGTGTAGATTAATTCTATTTATATCAGTGAGACTGACGGACAGATGTGTCTGGGCCTCTTTAAGTCAGTTTTCTTATAGTCTTTTCCAAAGTAGTTTTATTATCATTTTAATTTGGGAAAAAACCCACAAAAATTACTGAATTTCCACTTTGCCTCAAGACAGACACTTTTAACTGGCTATTAAAGTTAATGCAGCTCAAATGATACACAAGACAAGTAGGAATAGAACTTTTCTGTTTTTTTTTTTTTTTTTTCTGAAACCAGTGATTGAACCCAGAACTTTGCACATAGGAGAAAGAGCTCTGTCACTGAGCCACACCCCCAACCCCTCACTGGGGGATTCAAGGCAGGTGCTCTACCACTGAGCCACACCCCAGGCCCTCACTGGGGGATTCTAGGCAGGTATGACTGAGCTACAACCTCAGGCCACTTTTTACTTTTTGAGTCAGAGGCTCATTAAGTTGCCTGGATTGGACTTAAACTTGCATTTCTTTTGCCCCAGCTTCCAAGTAATTGGAGTTCCAGGTCTGTGCCACCATACTTGACTTTGCTGTTTGTTTTGTTTGTTTGAGACAAGGTCTCCTTATGTAACTTGTAACCCGCTGGCTTGGAACCCAAGCTCTCCTGATGTCCTTTCTTGAGTGTTTGCATTGTTATGAAGAAACCATGAAACCCTGGGACTCAAGTTCTGTTTCCACTGACTGTGGGCGCTCCCTTCACTTCCCTTTCCCTATTTTTGACTTCTGCCTTTCCAAATTCAGTCTCGGCTGTTCTTAGAAAGGGGAAGTTCATGCTCTCTTGACCTCCATGCTCCAGGTCTACCTGGTCAGATGAGTCTGAGCATAAACCTAACCCAGATTTTTTTTTTTAAACTGGAGACTCTTAACTTTGGAACTGAAAGCCCATGGGGAGTGAGTAAAGCTAAGGGAAGTCACAGAGCTTAGGTACACAGTGTGCTTCCACCTTCTGACCCCAATGTCTCATTTGCTAACTTTCAGCTCGTGTCTTCTGTATCCTCAGGAGGATCTGTTAGTGTCACCCTGCAGTGAACAGAGGTAAATGACACACTGGCAGGAGTTTACAGTACATAGAGTCTGGTGTCTGAGTACCAGTCAGTGAGGGGAATGCCCTTGAAACCCGGGGTGGGGATGACTGGAAGCCGAGTCCTGAACATGAATAACATGGGAATTGTGCAGAAGCCAGACTGCAGGGAATCTCTGTGTCATGGCAGGGCCTTTAGCTTTGTTCTGGGGACATCAGGTGATCCTGGTTGGGTGCCAGAGGCATATTTGACTATTAGGAGCTATCTTAGTTACTGTTCCATTGCTGTGAAGAGACACCATGACCAAGGCAACTCTTATGAAAGAAATCATTTAATTGGGGGGTCTGCTTACAGTTTTAGTAGGTGTGGTCCTGGAGCAGAGGCAGAGAGAGAGAGAGAGAGAGAGAGAGAGAGAGAGAGAGAGAGAGAGAGAGAGAGAAAGGAGACAGAGAGGGGGGAGAAAGGGAGAGAGGGATGGGGAGATACTGGTCCTGATGTGGTCTTTGAAACTTCATAGCCCAGGGACATGCTTACTCCGAAAAGACAACACCTCCTAATCCTTCTCAATGGTTCCACTAACTGGAGACCAAGCATTCAAACATATAAGCCTATGTGGGTTATTCTCACTCAAACCAAAATAGGACTGTAGAGGGGGAGCTGGCATTGTCACCTGTTGCTCTTTCCCCAGGCCTTCACTGGGATATCCTAGGCAGGTCCTGTACTACTGAGCCCAGGCCTCTAGGTCTTCACTGGGGGAGCCTAGGCAGGTATCCTATTGATCCTCAGATCCTTACTGTCATGAGCCACACTTCTATCTCCTCACTGGGGAATTCTAGGCAGGTGCTGTACCACTGAGCCACACTTCCACCCCCTCACTAGGGGATTCTGGCACTGAGTCATACTCAGCCCTCTTATTGTCAGATTCCAGGCAGGGGCTCTACTTCTGAGTCCGAGTCCTGATTCTCTCACCGGCAGATTCTACACAAGCACTGCTATGGGTGTTAAGGGAGGCACAGGTGGTTTGGATCCTAGCAGATGCAGAGGGTGCATGGAGAGAAGCAGGCACGGTTTGGAATACCCTTACCCTACTCAATATTCTCTCTGTGCTTCTTCAGTGAGGTCTTGCTATGCCCCTTGTGATCAAGAGAGTCCACCACTTTTCCATTTGGATTCAGACTGGACAATTCAATATGATGGCTAAAACCAAAAGAATGTGGCAGGTGGTGATGCTGAGCCATCCCTAAGGCCAGGTAAGGTAAGGCCATGCACCTACCTGGCTCTCTGTGGATGGCCACTCTGTCAACACCCCCCCCCCCAGCCTGTCCTACTGGGAACTTACTTCTGAGATGAAGAAGCTCAAGGTGTGTGGAGAAGCTGGCCTTTAAGACCAGACAGGGATTGGACGGTGATGTGTGAGGTCTCTGGATGACCCTGGTCCTCAGCACCAATGACAGCTCCCCATATGTTGTGGTTTAAGTGTGAAATGTCCCCACTAGACTCATGCGTTTTGACATTTGGTCCCCAGCTGAAGGGGGTGTAAGAAAGGCATAGGACTCTTGGGAGTTAGAGTTTTGCTGGAGGAAGTATGTGACAGGGGCAGGCTTTGAGGTTTATAGTCCAGCATCATTTCTGGCCTCATTTCCTCCCACTGTGCCTTCCCAGCACCATAGACTATGGAGGCAAAGTAAACCATTCCTATTTATGCTACATTTCATCTTATGGAGTCCTTTGGTCACAGCAACAGAAAAGTAACCAACACAGTAACAAAATTTATGCAGAGTGATACTGAATAAATAAAGGGCATTTAAGGTTTACAGAAAGATTAGGAGCCTCCATCTCAGACCCTCCACCTCTCCCCAGGGCCTGCCCTGGAAGCTTACTCCTGGCTTCCATCTGCTCTTAAGCTATGGTAATTCAGGCCAGGCCTTCCCAAGCCCTTGTAAGACTGATTGTATGACTTCCCTGCAAAAGGCTAACCTTGTATTTTCCTTGGCTTTGTAGGAAACTCCTCCCAGGATGTGTTCCAAGGTGGGAAGAGGTCCAAGTTGTTTTTTTTTTTCTTTTTTGTTTGGATTTTGGCTCATGAGTTTTATTCTGCATCACATACATATTTAGTTTTGTGTGAGAGCACCAAACATATTTTGAAGTGGAAACCACATTTGGCCAATTTTCTCAGCTTCCTCCACTACCTGTGCCTCTCTCTCTGGTGTTTTGGGAGCAGGGTTTTGCTGTGTAGCCCAGGCTAGCCTGGAACTTGTGGAGGCCCTCTTATATGACTTCTGAGATTACAAGTATGTGTCACTGTGCATCTACTTCTGACACTCTTGGTCACAGCAGCTGGCTACATAGTTAGCCACACAGTTGCTTTCAGCTTAGTGTCCTTTAGTGTAGTCTTTTTTCTTCTCTTTTTGTTTCTTTCTTTTTGAGTATGGACATATGTATGTGTTCATATGCATGTGTGTAGGTCAGAGGTTAACATTGGGTATTTTCCTAAATCATGCTCTACCTTTAAAAACATTTATATTATTTTATTTAATGTGTGTGTGTGTGTGTGTGTGTGTGTGTGTGTGTGTGTGTGTGTGTGCCTGAATGTGTACATGTGTAGGAGCCCACAGAGGTCAGAAGAGGCTATGGACTCCCTGGAACTGGAGGTAAAGATAGTTATGAACAGTCATGTAGGTGCTGGGGACTAAGCTTGGGTCCTTTGTGAGGACAGCCAGTGCTCTTGACCACTGAGCCATCTCTCTCTAGCCCCCCCCCCCACTTTACTTTTTAATGCAGAGTCTCTAAGTAAGCCTGGAACTCACTGGCTCAGCTGGACTGACTATCCAGCAAGCTCCAGAGAATCCTCCTATCTCCACTCCTCAGTGCTGGGGTTATAGGTGCACACAGACATGCCTGGATTTTTACATCATGTGTGCTGGGCTCAAACTCAGGTCCTCAAGTTTGCATTGCAAGCATTTTACCTACTGAGCCATCTCTCCAACTTAATTCTGTTTTTCTCCCCCCAAAGATCTATTTTTATTAGTTTTTTAACATGTATGTGTATATATATGTGTGTGTGTGTGTGTGTGTGTGTGTGTGTGTGTGTGTGTGTGTGTGCTGCACATGAGTGTGGAGACAGAGGACAGTCTCAGGAATGCAGTAGTTCACCTCCTTTGAGATAGAGTCTCTCAACTGGTCTGAGATTTACCATTAGGCTAGACTAGCTAGCCAGTGAGCCTCTTGCCTCCACCTCCCAGTACCACCGCATCTGGCTTTTCTAGATCGGTGTTTGGGGAACTGAATTCAGATCCTTATGCTTGTAAGTCAAACATTTCACTAACTGAACTCTCTCTCTCCTTTTCCCTCTCTCCCACTCTCCCTCTCTCCCTCCTCCTACACACACACTTTTTCAAAAGCTGCTGCTGACAGCCTCTGAACTGTATTTTTATAGCCCAACAGCTCTGACCAGCCACAAACAGATTGGAACTAATTTCTGCATTTGCAGAACTTCCATTCCATTTCCCTGTGGTTGGAGAGCAGTAGGAGATGTTTTTGACTATAAAGAGTTAACCTGTGGAAAGCAACCAGAAGCACTGACTGACGGATGTGTTTCCCATGGATCTGTTGAACCATTCTGTATGGTGAAGACCCTTGCTCCCTCCAGGGGTTCAGCAGGGTCTTTGTCTAGAGAGGAGTGTTTGCACAGATGCAGGATGGTGTGAATGGAAGGACAGTGTGAAATGGAGGGGGGGACAACAATTGTGTGTGTGTGTGTTTGCACACTTGTGTGCACATGCATGCATACTTGGTTGTGTGCCGGTGTCCATGCATGTGATCGAAGGTGTGCCTGGAGGCCATTTGTCAATCTTGGGTGTCACTCCTCAGGATGTTTCCTGCTTTGATGTTTTGAGGCAGGATCTCTTTCACTGGCTCGGAGCTTGCTGATTCAGCTAGGTTAGTTGGCCACTGAGCTTCAGGGATCCGTCTGTTTCTGCTTGTCTAGAAATTGTATTACAAGCATTCACCACCACACATGGCTTTCTTTTTATGTGGGTTCTGGGGATCAAATTTAGGTCCTCATGCTTGCACAGTAAGCACTTTATAATTTAGTCCTCTGTTCTGTCCCCAAACGATGCCATTTCTTTCTTTCAAAATTATTTTATTTTGTATTATTGATGCCTTGTGCAAGTGTGTGCATATGTGTGTGTGCATGCCATATTGTGCTTATGAAGGTATGTTGTTAAAATTTCTTCCCTGGGGAAGATGTAAACAATGGCTATCCATCCTCCTATGGTTCCAAGGAAAAACTAAGGTGTTATCTACCAAAGTTCCCTCTGGGGAATCACTGGGTTTATTAGACTTACCTATAGAAAACAGGTGAGGGAAGTTGTAGGAGTTGGCTAGACACTAAGGTTCCATGACCCCTCCCTCTCTCTCCTTCCAAAGGGTGAGGTCAGCCACCAACAAGCCCAACTGTGATGAGCAGGCCCAGGCAAACTCAAGATGGCAGCAGTTGGCTCGGAGAAGAGTCCTGCTCAACAAAGCTGGAAACTTTTTTTTTTTTTTTTTTTTTTTTTTTTTTTTTTTTTTTTAGTTCAAGTTAGGGAACAAGCTTGTTTCACATGTAAGTCCCTTCACCCCATCCCTCCTCCCCCACCCCAACCTACCCCCCACCCCATCCACCCACCACTCCCCAGGCAGGGTAGGGCCCTCAACGGGGGCTCTGCAAAGTCCACCAAATCTTCCTGTGCTGGGCCTGGGCCCTTCCCCATGTGTCCAGGGTCAGAGTGTATCCCTTCACGTGGGATGGGCTCTCAAAGTCCCTTCTTACACCAGGGAAAAATACTAATCCACTTCCAGAGGCTCCCTGGAGTGCAGAGGCCTCCTTATTGACATCCATGTTCAGGGGGCTTGGTCAGTCTTGTACTGGCCTCCCAGACAGTATCTGGGGTCGATGTGCTCTCCCTTGTTTCTGGGGCCAACTGTTTCTGTGGGTTTCTCCAACCTGGTACAGACCCCTTTGATCTTCATTCCTCCTTCTCTTCAACTAAATTCCAGATTTCAGCTGAGTGTATTTCTGTGGATGTCTGTCTCTGCTTCCATCAGCCACTGGATGAGGACTCTAGGATGGCATAAAGAGTAGTTATCAATCTCATTTTAGGGGAAGGGCTTTTATCCTCTCCACCATTGCCTGGATTGTCAGATCATGTCATCCTTGTAGGTCTCTGGAGAGCTCCCTAGTTCCAGATCTCTTCTCGGACCTATAGTGGCTCCCTCTAATATGGTATCTCTCATCCTGCTTTCTCTCCTCTATTCTTCCCCCTACTCAATATCTCTGCTCCTCCATTTCCTCTCCTCTACTCCTCTTCTCGTGCTCTTATTGTGACAGCACCCTCTCCCCTACCTGGAGGACAACTTTTAGGAACTGATTTTCCTCTTCCACTCTGAGTTCTGTGGATTGAATTCCAGTCATCTGGCTTACGAAGTAAACACTTCACCCACTGAGTCACTTCTTTTCTTTTCTTTTCTTTTCTTTCCTTTTCTTTTCTTTCTTTCTTTCTTTCTTTCTTTTCTTTTCTTTCTTTCTTTTTTTTTTTTGGTTTTTCGAGACAGAGTTTCTCTGTGGCTTTGGAGGCTATCCTGGAACTAGCTCTTGTAGACCAGGCTGGTCTCAAACTCACAGGCATCCACCTGCCTCTGCCTCCCGAGTGCTGGGATTAAAAGCATGTGCCACCAATGCCCAGCCCACTGAGTCATTTCTAAAGCAGATCTCACCTATGCACTAGACTGTGAATAGGTAAGTTCCTGTCCTGACTTTATCGCTGTCTACACCTGTAGCCTCCTGTAAGAGGGTTGGACCTTGGCAGCAGCTGAAGAGAATGACCAAGGGGCATTAGTATGAACTCCACCATGCCTATGTACCAGGCTCAACCCAAGTGTGAGAGAAGAAGTATATTTTGTCTGAGAGGAGGCATTTCTACCTGTAATAGCTAGGCAGGATGCCTGGAGCTCAGAGGATGTGGAGTTTCTGAATCGTGGGTGTTGAGGCTGAGAAGGTAACACGACAGAGGTCTATATGTTCTCACCAGAATGACCACAGTCCTGGGCTGGTCAAAGCAGGAAAAGCAAATGCATGCTGGGGTTTCCCAGTGTGGGTATTAAAGGACAGGAAGTCATCAGTGTGTCAGTAAAAGGAGATGTGGACAACAGGATGGGGTGTCTGACAGCTGTGGCTGTTATCTCTGTCTCCATCTGTAGACTCCTGTAGGAGGACTGGACCTCAGCAGCAGCTGGAGAGAATGACCAAGGGGCAGATGTAGGGTCCGAAGATTCCAGATGTGGGTCTGAGTGGCAGCTCTGATGCAAACTATCCAAATTTGAACATTTTGCTTATTTTCTTAAAGTAGAGATCTCTCCTATGGACTGGGGAGATGGCTTGGATGGTAAAGTGCTTGTGTTGCAAGTGTGAGGTCCTGAGTCTACATAAAGTTTAGTGTGGTGATGTGTGCTTGTAATACCAGACCTAGGGAGACAGAGACAGGGGATCCCTGGGAGGGTGGTAACTTGACAGATAGCCTTCAAGGTGTGCTCCAGGCTAGTGAGAGAGATGCTGTATTGAAGGAAAGATTTGAAACACCCAAGGAATGGCACCCAGGTTTGTTCTCTGGCTTTTACATGCATGCACGTGTGTACACATATAAGCATTTGTATATGCACACAAAGAAATTGCTCCTGTGAAAGGCAGACAGTAATAGCTGCTATGAAGGGCCATCTGAGAGTTAGCAGAGGGTATTGATGGGAACTGGCGATGTAGCTCAGGGGTAGAGCTCTTGATCTGGCTCCAGTCCTTAGGACCACCTTTTAAAAATGTTATCATTGGTCCTGGGAGATGGGTGGTCACTCACTCTGTTCTGAGTGGAACTCAACTAATGGCTATAGAGACACATGAGAGAAAGGTTACTGCTGTGAGCAAGCCAGAGACACAGCAAAGGAGGCTGAGGCTCCAAGTAGTACTCTGATGGTGTGAGAAGCTGGAGACAATCAGAAAGGAACCATGGAGGTTGGATGTCACATGCTGGGGATTTGCTGCAAATCTTTGTGCGAGTGTCCATGTGAGGGTGAAAGTCCCTGAGAAGAAATGCTGTTAGGTTGGGTGCACAGCCTGTGATCCCAGCTACTTATGAGGTGGAGGCAGAAGGACTGAAAATCCCTGGGATAGAGAGTGAGTTCAAGCTCAGGTTAGACAATGTAGTGTAAGACCCTGTCCTAAAATAAAATGGTGTCTGTTTTAAAGGGTTAGTGCTATATCTCAGTGGTCAGCAGTAGAGCACCCACCTAGAATCCCCCAGTGAGGGGCTGGGTGTGGCTCAGTGGCAGAGCACCTGCCTTAGAATCCCACTGAGGAGCTAGGAGATTGGCTTGATGGTAGAGCGATTATTTATTTAACGTGCTTGAAGTTCTAGGATCTGTCCCAGTAATAAAGTAAGCTAAGCTAACCAAAGTGAAATAAAGGAAAATAAAAAGGAAAGATAGACTCAAGCAAAACTGACTAAAGATCATAGGTCAGGACCACAAACAGAAAGAGGCCCTGGAGGGCATGGTGCCATGGAAAGTCAGTCCCATATAGCGTTCTCACGGCAGCTCCAAGAAGGTTCCATACTAGGATCTGCAGCCTGGCACAGCTCCTCCCATCTTGAAACAGGTGAACTTGTGATAATGGAACACTGTGGAAAAGATAATGTGTGTCTTCAGGCCAGATACTAAGGTACCTTGCAGGCTCTCCCTTCTTCTCTTGAACCATCACTCTGGAAGAAGCTGGTCACTAAACTGTGAGGATATTCAATGGTAAGTCCCAAGTGCTGAGGAGCTGGAGCCTCCTTCCCAGAGCCACCTAATAGATTAGCCTTGGTATGACATCATCACAGTGGTGGCTGGCCTTACTGATCATGGGCCTTTAGATACAGCACCCCCTGCTGACATCTCCAAGGTAACTTTGTGTTACCTTGGAGAGCCACCTAGGGGAGGAACACCCATGTTCTGGTTAGTTTTAACTGTCAACTTGATAGAAGTAGAATTACCTGGAAAGGGAACCTCAGTTGTGGTTTTCCAAGATCAGACTCACCTGTGGGCATGTCTGTCCTGATAGTTAATTGAGACAGAGAGTCCCAGCCCACTGTGGGCAGTACCTTTCCCTAGGCAGATGGCTGGCCCTGGGCTGTACGAAAGAGCTAGTTGAGCAGCAAGAAGCATCCTTCATGATTTCTGCATCAATTCTCTGGCTGTAAAGTGAGTTCCTTGGTTGGAGTAATGTAGTGTGAACCAGAAAGCAATCCAGCCTTCAAGTTCCTGCCTTGACTTCCCTCAGTGGTGCTCAGTGACCTGGAAGTGTAAGTCAACACCTTTCATCCCCTGAGCTGCTTTTGGTCAGAGTGCATCAACAGAAAGGAAATTAGAATACCCACAAACTCCCAACCCCCATAAATGGTGCGACCAATGTTTTGTTACATTTAAATGACTGAGTTGGGGAGATGGCTCAGTGGGTAAAGTCCTTGCTGCACAAGCATGAAGACTTGATTTCAGATCCTCAGCACCCACCTGAAAGTGGGACATGGTGGTGAGTCTCCATAGTTCTAGTCCTGGGGTGGTCAAGACAACTGGATCCTGGGGTCTTGATGGAGAGCCAGTCTAGCATTAGTGAACTCCAGGTTCAGTGAGAGACCATGTTTTAAGAAAAGATGGAGACTGATGGAGGAAGATATTGGAAATTAATCTCTGCCTTCTATATATGTATGTGCACAGGTGCCCACATACAAATACCATTACCACCCACCTACATTCACACACACACACACACACACACACACACACACACACACACACACACACACACAGAGAGAGAGAGAGAGAGAGAGAGAGAGAGAGAGAGAGAGAGAGGGAGAGAACTGTGAAGATTGCCTGTTACATAGTGATGGGAGACTGTTATGGTGTAACCCCATTGACTCTGTACCAGGTAAGGCCAGCTCTTTGTGTAGGGCAGGGGCATAGGCTCCAGAAGGGAGAAGGTAACTGCTTGCTTAAAGAGACAGGCACTGGCTGCTGATCTTGGAGGTCAAGGCAAAGGTATTTGAAGTGTTACAAGAAGCTTAACCTGCAGGCACACCACTAGCAACATCACAGAAGGAGGTCAAGGCAGGAAATCAAACAAAAACTTGAAGCATAAACCATGGAGGAACATGGCTAGCTGGCTCACTCACAGCTCAGGGCTCACCTGCCCAGGGAATAGTTCCACCCACAGTGGATTAGGTTCTCCTGTTATCAATCAACAGTTAAGACAACCTCCCACAGACAGGCCCACAGGCCAGCCTGACCCAGGCAATCCATCAATTGAGACTCCTTTCCCAAATGTCCCTAGGCTATGTCAAGTTGACAGCTAAAGCTGATTAGGATAAAATGTAAAAAAGTTTGGCATGGTGGTGTGATCTTATATTCCCAGTACTGATGAGGCAAAGACAAATTCATGGGGCTTGATGGCTGGCCACCATAGCATAATAAGAGAGTCCTATGTTAAAAATCAAGATGGATAGTGACTAGGAAATAATACTTGAGGTTTACAAGTGACCTCCACATGCATGTACAAACATATGAACATATGTACCCAAGCACATGTATGTACCTTCACCCATATGAACACACACACACACACACACACACACACACAAAGAGAGAGAGAGAGACCACATACAAAGTATTAATCTCCAGAGTTGAGGCATGCATTTCTAGGGATCAGACCCAACAGGACCTCTCAAAGCCCTGGAGCTGGGGAACAGGAAAGGACCTGGGAGTTTAGAGGAAACACTGCCTTGTTACAGATCTGCGGCTTCATCCACAGAACACGCTCTATCGATTTCTGTTTAATAATGACAGATGCAGCTTGTGAGCCCTTCCTCTGATGGATCCAAGCTGTCAGTCAGGTGGAGAGCAAGGGCGAGTGTGAAACATTGCTGTTGCATTGCTGTTCACTGGACGAATGGGAGACTGCGGCATCCGTGAGGTGGTCAATGTGGAGATGGCACAGAGCCTCCAGGTAAGAGGGTAGCTTCCACGACTTGAGTCCTGTTTGTAGATCCTGCCTGTCCATCCACCCCCAGGTCTTCCTTCTCTTGAGCCCTCATCCTCAACTCAAGTGAGACCGTTACCATCTTTTAAACCTGCTGTCCTCAGTATCTTCCACAGCACCATCAACCACTCCCCTCCCTCCTCATCCACCTGTCCCACCCCCAGAAATGAGACCAAGATCTCTGACACTTTGTGTGTGTAACTCATGTCTTTGCCAAAAGGAATGTGTACATGTGTGTGTGTGTGTGTGTGTGTGTGTGTGTGTGTGTGTGTGTGTGTGTGTGTGTGTGCATGTGTTCTTGCACATGTGGAAGCCAGATGTGAACTTGCCATGTATGTGTAGGCGTGTGGAGGTTAGGAGATAATTCTCTTTCTATCGTGGGTTCCAAGGACTGAATTCAGCTTGCCAGGCCTCATCCTAAGTGATTTTATCTGTCATTAGCTATGCTTGACTTTTAAAAAGAATTCTTTTTTCTTCGATGTGTCGGAGTGTTTTCATTGTGTGTCTATGCACCACAGGCATGCAGTTTCTGTGAAGGCCAGAAGAGGGCATCAGATCACCTGGAACTAGAGTTATGGGAGGCTGTGAGCCACCACAGGGTGTTGGGAACCCAACCAGGGTCCTCTGCAAGACTGACAAATGATCTTAACCACTGAGTTGTCTCTCCTGGTTCCCACACTTAGCCTTTTAAGTGGGTTCTGGAGACTGAACTCAGGTCCTTATGTGGTTAGCACTTTACTGACTATGCTATTTTTTGAGCCTCCTCAACTCCTCACTCCCCCCCCCCAAGATAGGATGTCGTCACTATGTAGACCAGGATGACCTGGAACTCACTATGCTGTGTAACCCAGAGTGAAGTCACAATAACCCTCCCACCTCAGTTTCCAAAGTGCTGGGGCTGTAGGAGTGTGCTTGTATGATGGCAAAAGGATGTATTTCTTATGCTGTGGGGCCCAGTGGCTATTGCCCACTGAGAGAATCAAGCCGAATTTCCTTATGTAGAATGAGAGATTTCCAGAGTATATGCATTAATGTCCAAATGTCCCAGAACTATTTATAGTGTCACCAAGACCCAGATGTGGGGAGATGCTGTCCCTTTCCCTAAGTGAAAGTCAATATAATTGTGACTGTGTGGCTCCTGTTGGCCACACACAGCTCCTGTCTCCCCTACACCAACAGCACTCTGTCCTGAATTAGGGCGGAGGCTCATGCATCCTCTTAGGATGTCCCAAAGCTTGAGGTTTCTGTCTGGGAGGTGCTCATCCCACTGAGGAGTGTAGGGACACTTGAGAAGAGGGGACAAAAGCATTTTCCTACCTGGTGTTTGGATTGTTTCTCTCCAGCACAAGGACATGTGGTCCAAGGACCAACTGACTTCTGGGGATAAAACTCAGGTATCAGTTTGTGTGTGTGTGTGTGTGTGTGTGTGTGTGTGTGTGTGTGTGTGTGTGTTCACATGTAGGTTATCATGCACATGTGGGTAGGTAAGAGGCTGAAGTTAGGTATCCTTATTAATCACTTCCCACCTTATTTTTGAGACAAAGTCTCATTGAACCCAGGGCTCATCATTGGCTAGGCTGTCTGACCAAAAAGCCCACCTGTTCTCTGCCTCCTGAGTGCTGGGATTATGGACATGCAGAATTGCTGCCTTTTTATGTGGGTGCTGGGGTTGTGAGCTCTGTTCCTCATGCTTCTACGGCAATCACTTTAGTGACTAAGCCATTCCTCCAGTCCAGTGTTAGTCATTTTTAAAGTTCCCTAGGCAAAGGGCCTACAAGGTGACTCAGGTAAAGGCACTTGACACCAAGCCTGGCTACCGAGTTCAGTCCCCGGAGCCCACAGGGTGGAAGGAGTGAACCCAATTCAAGAATCTGTCCTCTATCATCCACATGTGAGCCATGACAGGCCTCCCAAACAAATAATTCAATGCAATAAGGCTATTTCCCCAAGAGGAGATGGGCATGGCAGGGCAAGGTCTCTTATCCAGGCACTTGGGAGGCTAAGGCAGGACACCCAGCTCAAGGCCCAGTTTGGGCTAAAGAGTGAGATGTTATCTCAGAAACAAAAATAGGGACGAGGAGGTGGCTTGATGGGTGAAATGCTTGCTGGACAAGCATGAGGACCTGGGTTCAATCCACAGCATCCATCTAAAGCAGCTGGGTGTGGCGTTGTGGGTTTGTGATCTTAGCTTTGGAAAGGTAGTCACAGGCTGGTCTCAAGGGCACTGGCCAGATAGTCTAGCTTAATCAGCTGGTTCCAGGTCCTAGTAAGAGACCCTGTCTCAAAAAATAAGGGAGATGGATTGGCTAGGCATGGTGGTACATGACTTTAATGCCAGCACTTGGGAGGCAGAAGCCAGCCTGGTCTACATAAGTTCCAGGACAGCCAGGACTGTATAGAGAGATCCTGTATCAAAGAAGCAAAATAATGATGATGATGATGATGATGTAAGATGAATGTCTTCCAAGGAATAAGTCCGTATAAGGCTGAAAAGGGGTGTGAACCCTGTTTCAAGGAAATTCCATCATGTTCCTCGAATGCCCTTCTTCCACCACTTTCACTCAGGAGACATCCTCTCTTCATTCAAGTTCTCCCATAAAATGAGCTCCCCCAAATTCTACCAGAGAGACACTCCCTTCAGAAGCCCACATGCCCTAGAGCTGTGCTTCTCAACCTTCCTAATGCTGCAGCCTTTTAATACAGTTCCTTATGTTGTGGTGAACCCAACCATAGAATTGTTTTGTTGCTACTTCATAACTCTAACCTTGCTACTGTTGGAATTGTAATATAAATATCTGATATGCAGGATATCTAATATGTGACCCCCAAAGGGGTTATAACCCATAGGTTGAGAACGGCTACCCTAGAAGTGTGGAATTGTCTTGTAATGAACCTACTAATTCCTTTCTTTGTCTCAGCCCTGAGTTCTTTATTTGATGGTGATCACAGTCTGTCAACATTCTGTAGGGGTTTCACTGCCAGCAACAGTCTCTGTTAGTCTTCTTTCTTGTTAACAAACACTCAGAGCAACTCAAAGGAAACAGGATTTTTTTTTTTTTTTTTGACTCACAGTTTGAAAGGGTTCAGCCCATCATGGCAGCGGGATTGGCTCACATTTGTGGCATTGTTGCTGTGAAGGAGCTAGTCACAACAGGTTGACCATTAGGAAGCAGAGCATTAAGGCACAAACAGTGTCAACCTGTGACTGACCCTCAAGGCCTGCTCTCAGTCACCCAGTTCTTTCAGGCCCCCAGCTGGGCACTACAGGTTAAAATACATGAGTTTGTGGGGGGGTATTTCACATGCAAAGTGTAATACCATCCTAGGTAATGTCTAACTGTGAACCCATGAGGCACTCTGAGCTGTTTTTAGCCTCCAGACCCTGCATGACAGTAAATAGCTACTTGTTAAGTCACTATGTATTGGAGAGATATAAACACAGTTGTTGAGAATATAAAAGACGTTGCTGCTTTTCTCAGAATCCATTAAACTCTGAAAATATGTGTGTGTATGTGTGTGCATGCATGCATGTACATGCTTGTGTATGCACACATATGACAGGGTGAGGTGAAGGAGACAGGTAGATCCAGAGAGCTTGCTAGTCAGCAAGATTAACCCAAATAACAAGCTTCCAGGACAGCAAGAGATGGTGTCTCAAGGCAATTAGGCAGAAAGGAATAGAAAAAGGCACCAATGTCCTACTCTGGCCTCCACATGTGGATCCATGCCTATGTATGTCTGTGTACTCACATGCATGTACCACACACACACACACACACAAATAAAATCAAATAAAACTCATAAAATGATAAAAATAGATCTGAAGGAGCAAAGATTTCCGAACTGTTTCAGAAGCTAGGTTTTGAGTCTGGGGAGCAAGCAAGCTCCATCAGTAAAGTACTTGCCACACAACCACGAGGACCTGAATCGGATCCCAGGTAAAAAGCTAGGTACAGTGGTGTGTGTCTATAATCCCAGTGCTGGGCTGTGTGCATGGAGACAGGAGGACTCTGGAGTTCACTGACCAGCCAGTTTAGTCAAATCTGAGCTCCAGGTTCAGTGAATGACTCTATCTCAAAAATATAAGGTGGGGAGTGATTGAGGAGGACACCTGACATTGGCCTCTGGCCTCCACACAAGAACATTCACACATGCACACACACCACAAATACAGAAGAAAATACAAGTGTTTTTGTTGCTTTCTTTCAGATTTGCTAACACTGTAAAAAGAATAGAACACAAGTCTGAAGAAAGAAGTTAGGTGTACTGGCAGCATCATTGTGGTACCCAAGCTTACACCTGTGGCTCACCATCATTGAGAGCATCACTATGGTACCCAGGCTTATAACCATGCTCACCATCACTGGGGACATCACTGTGACACCCAAGCTTATTCCTGTGGCTCACCATCACTGGGAGCATTACTGTGGTACCCAAGCTTACACCCATGGCTCACCATCACTGGGAACATCACTGTGGTACCCAAGTTTACACCTGTGCCTCAATGGCATCTCATTGAGATCCTTCTTTCTCTTCCACCTTGTCAGGGTTTTCACAATCTGTGTTCTTCCATGACAGGAATCTAGGGTCATTGCCTCCCAGTACTGATATGCTAACAAAGAGCTGGCATGGATACGCATTCATCTCCCCTCAATTGCTCTTTCTAGAGTGCTAGCTGGCAGAGACAGACACATTCTACATTTCAATCACGAGGGCTGTGGGCGATTTGCTTTCGGATGAGAGCTCGTGACCCAGCCCTTTCTGCCTAAAGTTTCACTCAGGAGGAAAGAGCTGAAGCAACCATGTCAAAGGTTACAAAAGCCTTTACATAGCAAGCAACATCTTGCTTAGCAATTGAAGGAAGAAAAAAAATAAAGAGAGAGAAATATTTGCTTCAGGCTGCAGCCCTGTATTGTATCATTTGTATAAACTGGAATGTGTGTTTCTGTTTTGTAAAAAGAAATCAAGTCCAGTCGATAAGGGAGAGGCCATTGTCTCATTTGCATACAAATTAACTGGTGCTTCATCATCAGAGGAAGGACGAGAGGGTTTCTTGTTCTAGGAAGTAGCAAGTCTTGTCAAAGCAGCTTATGTATTTGTCAGAACATTCTGGATGCAAGTGACAGAGACATAACGCAACTCCATTTGCCTTAGTAAAAGATATATTTTTTTAAATCTTCAAAATTAAACTATCAGAGTAGACAAAAATTGAGCTTAGGAAGGTGATTAAAGGTCCTCTTGAGGTCTAGGAGTACGGATTCATGGGTAAAGTACCTGCCATGTAAGACTGAGGACCCGAGTTCAGATCCCCAGCACATAGATAAAAGGCTAGATAAGGTTGTGTCTGTAGATACAGCACCAGGGAAGGGTGAGGACACAGGGGTGTCTCTGGAACTGATTGGCTAGGCAGACTAGCAGAATCAATGAGAGACCTTGTCTCAAAGATTAAGGTGTGTGGCTGAGGAGGTGGTTCAATGGCCAAAATGCTTAACCCACAAATGTGATGACCAGAGTTCAGATCCCTAGGAACCACATAAATCCTGGGCAGGTATGGTGGCTCACCCGTAATTCCAAGAACTGAAGCAGAGACCATGGAGGGGCGGTGCTCACTGGCTTGCTCCCCATGGCTTTCTCAACTGCTTTTTATACTGCCCAGGTGTGGCATTGCCTCTAGTGAACCAGGCTCTCCCACATCAAATATTAGTTACGAAAATGCACTACAGATTTGCCTATAGATCAAACTTATGATGATATTTTCCTCAGTTAAGATTCTCTCTTCCCAGATATGTCTAGGTTTGTGTCAAATTTGCAAAAGCCAATTAGCACAATTGACCACTTGTCAAGTTGACATATAAACATATCACTATTCAATCCTAACCCAATAGACAATTAATACAGTGATGTCCTACACGATTCTCATAGCCACTGTAAAATGTAGTTACATAGTTTATTCTGAGATTAGTTGTAGAGGGAGGTCTATGTAGTCTTAAGGACCCAACCTAGGCAGAAACTTACAGACTTGAACTTGAGACCACACGTACCAGATAGTGTAGAGTGCTGCCAATGTATTAGGCTATTGTTTGCTAAGCACAAAGACACCTGTATGTACTCTGTTATCCTTTAGTCTGTTTATTTTTATAGAGGTAGTTCTATAAGGCAAAATTATTTTCTGCATGTGATGCATACTATTTGGATTCCATGGGGTATCTCTTGTGCCTATTAAAACTAACACATATCATACAAAAATATGACCCTCCTAAGTTCTTTTTTCTTATTTAAAATTTTAGTGTGTGTGTGTAGGAGATTGGGAGACAACCTGTTGGAGTTGGTTTTCTCCACCACATGTGTCCCAAGAATCCAACTCAGGTCATTGGGTTTGGCAGTAGTTGTCTTTACTGCCTGAGCCATTTCTCTGGCCCTGTTCTGATGTTTTACATGTTAAACAAGCCAAAATTCATTGGTGACAAAGAAAGGCAGAATCAAAATCATACAAATTCTTTCTTTGTCTTTGCAGTAATTGTGTGATTGCCTATGCTGAATCTACTGTTAAAGCACAGAAATGTGTTATGCATGACAGTTGAAGACCTGAACCATATACAGAAATGAGCCCAACAGCCCAGAATCTTGGCGAGCGTCTGTTTCATAGGAACAATTCACAGCTGAGCCCCCCATGTATGGAGCTCCAACTGTGTACCTGGGACTTCTCCAAATTATCCTCCACAACACATTGTTTATTGAGAGGACAGATCACACAATGTGCTAATTGGAAGCTGTATAGTTACACTCATCTGTAACTGCTACACTGTGTGGAACTTAGAACAATGAAAAGATTGGGGGAGAGAAACAGACGACATTTGTGGCATTGGGCAGATTCGCTGGCACATGGTAGTAATAAAAAACAAATTGACTATTAGTGGGTTTTATTCCTGTTTTAATGTTCTGTACAGATGGCTGGGATATAGCTAAGTTGGTAGAGCACCTGCCTTGAACCCCCCCCAGTGAGGGGCTGGGGTGTGGCTCAGTGTAGAGCACCTGCCTAGAATCCCCCAGTGAGGGACTTGGTTAGTAAGACCATAGATATGTGTCCATAATCTCAGTACTGGAGAGGCAGAGGCAAAAGGATCAGAAGTTCCAGGTTAGCGAGCACTACATGGCTAGATCCCGTCTCAAACAAAATCAGCCACAACTGAGGCATTTCTTTTTTCCTGTCCCTCTACTCCTTTAGATGACACTCCATGCTTGAATTGCTGTGTGCTGGCATCCACCCACATCCTGCATCACACAGATACAGTTCAGGCCAGGACAGGCCAAGGCCTTCCAGTGCCAACCTCCAGCTTGTGAGACCACATTGGATGCTCTGGGGTTACAGCGCCATTGTCTATGCAGAGTCTTTAAAATGCATTTAAATATTTCACATCGTCTCTAAATTTTTTAGAATTCATAAATTTGCAATGGTAACAAGATCATAAAAGGAAAAGCCTGCTCCCAACCAACCAGGGCACAGAACCCACTTATTTATATGTTGATCATTTATTTTTCCCCACCTGGAGAAATCCAGAGATTTTATTTCTCATTTTACAGAGAATCTATAGACAGATAGCTAAAGACAGAATCTAAAGACAGTGATAAGTAATCTTTATTTACACCTGTTCAAATGACCAGCAAGATACTAGTCGTTTGTCCTTACACACAAATGTCAATCTAAGGGACATGAAATAAGAAATATCCCCACATGCACACCCATGGAGCATCTCACTCTGGCACTGGAAGGCAGACAACACAGGTAGGTGTTGAATTTGAATTCACTACATAGGGAAACTCATGTGGAAGCTCCTCCCTTAAAGGTCTGGCGGGCTGAGTACAAAATATTTGGGATGATGCCTGCTTCCCCTCTGCCTGTGTCTATCAAGCAGATCTTGAAAATCTTGTTTAATTAATAATAAACATAGAGGGATTACTTTTTCCCCCCATTTGAACTATGTTTGAAACGAGACGGCTGGATGCTTCTTATAGAAATACTTTGAAAACGAAACCATGTCAGAAATGAGTGATTTCTTATCATTTGGAATGCTGGCAGGGGAAGTCTCAGAAGAAGGGAAGAATTGATGTCGCCTCCTGCTGCTGTTTCTCCCACAGAGGCAGTCCAATCTACTTTCTTCCTGGACCCATGCATGGGGGCAGCTTCTGTAGGCAGCGCGTCTCTGTACTGTCAGAAGCCTCCTTTCTTCTTTCTGCCTGGGGTTTTTACAAGCCTTGGGAGGCCAGATGTTCCTTAGGTGCAGAGCCAGGCAGGGCTGGACAGAGCTGGGTCCTTGGGGGCACACACCACAGCACAGATCTGCCCTCACCACACTGCTAAAGTCTACATTCAGGAGAGTGAAGCTCTCTGTGCCTGGAAGACTTCAGACATGACTGGGCTATGCTGTGAACTATGTGTCGTTGTGGAGCTCTTGGTCAAGGTTCCTGAGCAAATTTTGCCCGAACCACAGGGAAGCTCTGTTTGCTAGAATTTCCTGTTAGGAATATTTATTGGGTCATTACCACATACCTGAATGCTCCTAGGCCCTTTACATGACGTTACACTTCTTTTTTTCTTTTCCTTCAAGATTAGGGATTGAAACCAGGGGCTCAGCCATGCTCAGCAAATGTCCTCTTTCTGAGCCACATCCCAGCCCCTCACTGGGGGATTCTAGGCAGGGGCTCTACCACTGAGCTCCAACCTCAGAGCTTTTTATTATTATTATTACTTTTTATTTTGAGATGAAGTGTCACTTATTTGCCCAGGCTGTCCTTGAGCTCCCTCTGTAGTTCAGGGTGCCTGGAATTGGATGCATTCCCATTTAGCCTCTAGAATAGGTAGGACCAATCCATAACACAAGACTGGTCTATAGTGTTATTTCAGGGTTTATAGGTCACTGTAGTTTACTCTAATACACCCAGCAGTGCCATCTCCTGTCTCCCCTGCCCCTTGTGGTGCTTCCCCTCCTCCCTCCATATAGCCTTCCTTCTCCTTTCATACACACGTGCACACAGAAGACAAGATATTTATCTTTTGGAGGCCAACTTATCATTTAACATGATGATCTACAGTTCCATCAATTTTCCTGCAAAGGACATAATTTCATTTTCCTTTGTAGCTGAATAAACTCCCACTGTGCATAGATGCCACATTTTCTTTACCCATGCATCTGCTGACAGTCATGTAAGCTGATCCTAAATCTTAGCTATTGTGCAGTGTAGTGGTAAACATGACTGCTGGCCATAGAGGCTGGGCTCATGCCTATGAACCTAGCACTGAGGAACTGAGGCAGGATGACACTGCCTGGGCTACATGGTGAGTTCCAGGATGGCCTGAGCTAAGAGTGAAATTCTGTATAAAAAAAATCTAGGAGACAAGGCATGGATGTTCAAGCATGGTTGTGGTGTGCTGACTTCAGTACACACCCAGGGGTGGCACAGCTGGGTGTGTTCAGTAGTTGTAGTTTTTGTTTTTGAAGAACCTCCATATAAATTTGCACAGTGGCCACTCTAGTTCACACCCCCAAATTCTGTCTTTCTTTCCCTTTCTTTTTCTCTTTTTCTTCTTTCCCTTCATCTCTCTTTGTACCTTTCTCTCTGCCACATTCTTTTTTTTCTTTTTCTTGAGACAGAGCCTCAGTTAGTCTCTAACTTACTCTGTAGACAAGAATGTAAATGTCCATCACCAAAGGAGAGAGGAACACAGCTGGAGAAGTCTGAACAGCTGGATTGCATAAACAAGACCAGCATGCAGCGATGCAGTTAATCACCAAAATATAATATCAAGAAGTGAAGGGGGAGCAAATTCTAGGAACCCATGCAGTCCAACAATAATGTTATAGATTGTTCAATGATGACCAAGGACACACACCCCATTCAGGAGAGCGTGTGGAGGGAAAGACCCTGCAGATGGGGCGGATCTGTAAAGTATGGTTTTGGTGTCAGATGGGGTGTGAGCAGGGTCTCAAATCTGTAGTCCAAGCTGTCCTAGAACTCACTATGTAGCTGATGGCTGCCATTGAACTCACTGTAGCCCAGGCTGGCCTGAAACTCACTCTGTAGCCCAAGCTGGTCCAAGCTTTCTCTCCTTTCCTTTTTGTTGCTAGGGATCAAATCCATAGCCTTGGATATATGAGGCCAGCACTGGGCTAACAGAGCTACATGTCTAGCCCCTAACCTTGAACTATCAATCCTTGAGCCTCAGCCTCTTAAGTGGTGGCATTGTAGGCCTGTTCGTGCACCACCATGCCAACCTTATCTATTTTATATTAAACAAAAACAAACAGCCTTAAAGTGAGGGTCTGGATTTTGTCCATTTCGAGTACCTGGAATTTGTTCTGTTATCCTCTGTACTTTTCTGTGTTTTCAAACACTGCTGATACACAAAAGCCAGTGAGAAACTACATCCTGGAACCATGTGGTCTTCTTCTTCAAAGGACAGTGTACTGTCTCAAGGCAGGGGTGACAGCAAAAGGAGACAAAATCGCTCTCCTTAGACAAGCAGCTTTGTGGTCAACACTCCTTCCCCTGGCAAGGCAGCCCATGCATGGGGTAAGAGTTGGCTTGGCTTAATAGCTGAACCCGAGAGATTTTAAAAATATCTGGACACTGTGGACCTTATTGATCACCATAGCCACAGAGGCGTGTGAATGGGGGTGAGGGGTAAAATGCAATTCAATCAATACACGCCTTTCTTCTGCTCCTGACCTCAAATAATGTATGTGCTGATTAAGGGGCCTGTCACTTAGTTTTAAAAGCAGTGTTAAATATTAATTACGAGTCGTATGTCTCGACCCTGGGACAGGTCACCATCTCCTTCCATCGGGGATTCTCCTGGGACTCTGAAAGAAACCCCACCTCCACTCCACCGCTGGGAAATGGAGATTTCGATTAGAAGTCACCACCACTCTCTGTTCCCTCTCCCAGCGTTAACTGTGGACAGGACAATTACGGAAACAGAATTCATTGTTCGAACAAGCTGCACTCATAATATTAGTGTGGATTTAAAATTTTTTTTTTTTAGTGGCCAGGAATTAAAAATAGCTCCCTCTCTTCCTCCCTGCCTCCCACCCTCCTGTTCTCTCATTGCCAGATTTAGAAGCTGGGAACCTTCATAGGTTATATCCTAGTTAGTATTCCTGAGGCAGCGTGGCTGAGAATCATTTTATTTTAAATACCAAGTCTTCACCAGGTTCCTGCCAGGGAGACCTGGTGCACGAGCCTCTGTGTTGTGTGCAAGGAGATGGAATCAGAGGCAAAACACCTACCTGAGGAGTCTGGGAGCTGACTCAGGTACAATACCTGTTTTAGGGTTATCATTGCTGTAATGAAACACCATGGCCAAAGCAATTTGGGGAGGAAAGGGTTTATTTGACTTATACTTCCCCATCATTGAAGGAAGTCAGGATAGGAACTCAAATAGGGAAGGAATCTGGAGGCAGGAGCTGATGCAGAGGCCATGGAGGGGTGCTGCTTACTGGCTTGCTTCTCCTAGATTCTCAGTCTGCTTTTTTATAGAACCCAGGACCACCAGCCTAGGGATGGCACCACCCACAATGGGCTGGTTCATCCTCCATCAATTACTAATTAAGAAATTGCCCTCCAGGCTTGTTTTCATACAGTGGGATCTTATGGAAGCATTTTCTTAACTGAAGTGCCTTCCTTTCAAATGATTCTAGGTTGTGTCAAGATGACATAAAACTAGCCATATACTTCCCAAACTCACATCCATGTCCCCAAATCTGCATGCTCAAAGACAGAACCACCAGCTCCTTCCCTCCTCAGCTGTCTCCACATCTGACCTCTGGTGACTCGTCTACTACCTTAGAACTAAAACCAAAACAGATTTCATGGCCTATGGAGAGGAGGGGGAGCTCTGTGCTTTCTCTTCAGGTGTGAGGAACTGAGTTCACACATCCCAGAACCCCTGTAAAAGCCAGGTGTGATCATGCACACTTGTAATCCTAGCTCTAGATGGCTAGAGAAAGGAGGTTCCTAGGGTTCCATGGCTAGCTAATCTAGCTCATTTGTGGAGCCCGGGGCCAGTAAGAGATCCTGCCTCAAAAAACAAGGTGGAAAAGCAACTGATGAAGACACCCAAGGCTCACCTCTGGCTTCACATGTGTTTCCACATGCATGTGTCCCTGTTGACTTCACTGCATAGGCCAGGCTAGCTGGCTGTCCAGCTTCTAGAGATCTCCCTGTTTGCCTCCACTCTTGCAGATTTAGGGTTATAAGTGTGCATCACTGTGCTTGTAGCTCCTTGTCAACTTTGACTCTCAGTAACTTCCTGGTTTCTCCTACAGAATGGGAAGTTTACTAACAGTCTCATGACATTGATGGTTGAGGGTGAAAGAAACTAAAGCTTTGGGCCAAGGTGTGTGTGTGTGTGTGTGTGTGTGTGTGTGTGTGTGTGTGTGTGTGTGTGTGTGTGTTGGTTTGCATATATGTGGAGACCATAGAGTGTCTTTCTCAATTGGTCTCAACCTATCACTCTCCACCTTAATTTTTAAAAATAATTTAAAAGATCTATTTTATTTTTAATTGTATGTGTGTCTGTGTGGAGATGTATGTATGTTAGTGCAGGTAACCACAAAGGCAAGAAGAGGGGGTTAGATTTGCCTGGAGCTGGAATTATAGGCACCTGATATGGGTGCTGGGAACCAAACTCAGATCCTCTGCAAGAGCAGCATATGCTCTTAATGCTGGCCCATCTCTCCAGCCCTTCCACCTTCTTTATCTTATGAAACAAGCTTCACTGGACCTGGATCTCCCATCTCAACTATGCTGCTTGGCTAGTGAGCCCCGGGGTACCCTCCTGTGCTAGGGTAGCTGGCATGCACCCCCACACTCAGTGTTTAACGTGGGTTCTGGGTCTCAAACTCCAACCCTCATGTTTCTGCATCAGACACTTTACCCAACAGAACCATCCCCCACAGCCAAGCTCCTCTCTTATGTGGCTTCATTTCCTTTCCACACTGGGGAACTATGGGACTTCAATGGTGATGTTGAGCTGTGCCCGGATACCTTCTGGGTGGCCTCTCCAATTCTTTGATGAACAAACATCTGAGCTTCCTAATTGGGCTACTACCGAAGAGAATTACTTTATTATTAGAGATGATAGGATCTGCACTAAACCCTGATGGTGGTACTGGCTTTGTTTGGCGCTCCTAATAACTGAATTTGCCAGTATTTCTCTTACAAGGCCCACTTTTCCTCCCTGCTTAGATAATCAGTGTTCTCTGCTTTATTCTTATAAAAGAGTTCTGTATACATCTGCTCAGTTTCGCTGATGTCTTTCTTTTTTGTGTGTTTGACACACTATCAGAGGACAGTAGAAATCTTTATGTTCAAGGGCTAGGGGAACAACGCTCAAAGCTCGGATACAACTCAGAAATTATAAGAGGAAATAATTATTACAATAGGGAAGAAATATCACTCCGGTCTGCGCTAATGCACTTAACTGTCAAACAAAGGGGTCTTTAAGATGATGAAGCATGCACCGCAGGGGAGAAAAATGAGAAGGGAAAAATATGGCTGCAATTTATTCAGCGGGTAACTCTCATAGGAAGAGGCCCATTCTGTGTCGTAATCACTTATGGAGGAAATCGGTGTGAACTGGGGAAGGAGAATGGGCCTAAGAAAATCAACTTGAGGGCGGGGGTCACCAGTCTCACCCACCAGGGTAGAGTAAAGACGAGGGGCTCAGTTGGGAGAGCATATTCGGAGGTGGGATGTTTAAACACCTTCAAGGTCAATGGCAAAAGCCTTACTACTTCTGAACATAAGACAGGGCTGCTGCTGGTGGGGCAATAGCAAAGTGCTTGCTGAGCAAAGATGAGGACCTGAGTTTGATCTTACAGCACCCACGTAAAAAGCTGCATATGATATCATGCATCTGTAACTCCTCTGCTGGAGATGCAGAGATGGACACATCCCTGGGGTTCACTGACCAGCCATTCTGCCCAATAGGCAAGGTCCATTGAGTTTTCTGCTCTTGCAGGGGACCCGAGTTCAGTTTCTGGGCAGCTCACAACCACCTGCAACTCCAGCTCCAGGGCGTCTGAGACCTTCTTCTGCCTCCACCAGTACTTGCATGCATATTTGTAAACTGCTCCATACACACATGAACACAATTCAAAAATACCATAAAAGCTTAAAAAAAAAAGAAGAAGAAGAAAAAGTGGATAGCAATTGAGAAAGACACCTGACAAGTTCTGGCCTCCACCACACATTTACCCATTTACTGGCATGACCTCATCTGGAGTAAATGAATCCTTCATTCATTCTAAGTTTGAAAAAGTGTACTGGAGACCAGGCATGGTGATGCTCACATGTCAACTTAGCACTTGGGAGACTGAGATAGGAGTACGGTCTTGCCTCAACATTTTAAGGGTTGATCATGTAGCTCAGTTGGTAGAGTGTTTGCCTGGTGTGAGCATGAGTGTCGGGTAAGACTGAATGTGGTGGCACGCATCTGGAATCCCAGTACTTGGGACATGGGAGCAGGAATATCGGAGACTCAAGGTCAAGGTCATCTTCAGCTACATAGTGAGGTCAAGGCCAGCTTGGACTACATGAGACAACGCCTTTAAAAGAAAAAAGAAGTAAAACTGGGTGTTTCTTTTTACATCACAAAAAGTCAGTGTGAGGGTTTCTTTAATGTATGTATGGGCTAATGCTCAAAACACAAGTTAGAGAGTCTGGAGGGGAGGAAGGAAAGGAGGGAAATGATGAGGGAGAGAAGAAGGAAGCAAGCTCTGCGTGATGGTCACAGTGGGACCTCTTCCCCATAGGCTCCTTTGTTGGAACACCGAGTCCCCAGAGGGCACAGCTGTTTTGTGAACCCCAAGGAAGTGGATCCCTGGAGGATGGGAATCAAGGTTTATAGTCCATGCTGACAAGAACACATGACTTCCTAGGCCATCTCTCCCCTACCAGGTCTGTGATCAAGCAGCTATTTGCTCCCACATAGGATACACCCCCCAGTTCGAAGCTGTCCTTGTCCTTGCTCTAGCCACGTGACCCAGCAATCCCCCGTTTCTCTATTAGAGTCAAGGGACTCCCAGGCTAGCCTTGTTCTGTCCACTGCTAGCCAAAGCATGCATATTTCAGTCACCAACCTGATGCCACATCCCTAATGACTCTAGATTGTCCGCTCTGACATCTCTGCTTGCAACAGCTGCTCCCTCCATCTGCTCATGGAGCTGAGTTAGTGTTAGTTACTTTTCTCCTTTCTATGACAAAAGAGCTGACAGAAGCAGCTTCGAGGAGGAAGGACTTATTTGGGCTCACAGTTAAAGGGTATGTAGGACCCCATGACAGAAAAGGTGTGGCAGTGGGATTGGCTCTGTATGGGACTATAGGAGCCACAGACCCTGCAGGCTACAGGAGCCACAGACCCTGCAGGTTGCAGGAGCCACAGACCCTGCAGGTTGCAGGAGCCACAGAACCTGCAGGTTGCAGGAGCCATAGACACTGCTTCTTCACATCTCTTCAGACCAGGAAACAAAGATCTTGGGCAGAAATGGGGGCAAATGTAAAACCTCAATCAAATGATCCACTTCTTCCAGCTAGCCACCTCCTTCTAATAGTTTGCTAAACTCCCCAATTAGCAGCATCAACCACGTGAACCTATGGTGATCGTTTCACTGTCAGCTCACAACACTGAGCAATGCACAGACTCCTCGTATCCATGGGCATCCATCTGAGCCCAGCACAATTTCCACCTACCCCTCATTAGGGACCCTCTCTGTCTAACAGAGTCCAAAGTTCCCAGCAGTTTTTACTGGTTTTACCTACCAGCCGTCTGTCTCTATAGGATGTTTCCAAGAACTTGGCATCTTTTTTAAAGAATTGAAGAAGTGTGCAAAAAGAGAGAAGCAGGGAGGGATTTTGTTCAGAATCAAAGTGAAGGCACAGGATGGATAGGAGACCGGAGAGCTCTAAGCAAGCACACAGTTGAAGGACACCCTGGTGGCTTCTGGGCTTCCTGAGGGATTGATTGCTATGGGTGGAGTGAGGGTGGTTTTCTGTTTTGATTGACAAGCTTGGGTTGTGTAAGTCTTTGTGTAAGCCTTTCCTAAAATGCATCTGATTTTAAACATATGAACAACCAATCATGAGTAAGATGGCAAATTAAGGACTTTTTCCTAAAAGTTCACCCAGAGGATCTTTTGTCTTATTGTATGTGCACCTAAAACCAGTCCAGGTGGCATTGGCCCACTGCTGCATGTTCCAAAACATGCCACAAAGAGAGACTTTCTAGGGAGCTGTGGTTTTGGAGTGAGCATGGACTCCTGTAGAAAGAGGGTGTGCATGGAGCTTGAGGAAGGTGGGGTTCCCAGGTTGTAAACACACGTTTGGGAAAAGGGTGCTTGTGTTGTTGAAGCCAAGTGGGATTCCAGGTTGCTAAATTGAGTTTTAATCCTCTTTTAGACTAAAAGGGGAATTGTAGGGAGACACCGTAACCATGCCTCCTAAGGGCTGGCTACAGGTGTGCCCACCACGCCTGTCAGGGTGTGGTCAAGGTGATGTCAGGGTGATGTGGTAGGGTTTTAAAGGGACAGACAAGGCAATTGGTAGCTCTCTTGCCTTGCTGCTTTGGCACGCTCTGGCTTGCTGTCGGTTGGTGTTTATCTATTAAAAGTCATCCTAGTCCATCAGTTATTAACCACGATACTAAGTTTTCCCTATGCTTGCCTGCCTCAGTAGGATCTCCATCACCATCGAAGCCTCACTTCCTCCAACCCCTCTTCCTTTCAAGGCCAGTTTCTCCCAGCCTCAGCCCCTCCTGCAATGCTTTCTCTAGTGCAAGCACCCACAGATGCAAACTTGTGCCCCAGGCTGCCCTTGAACCTCCCTCTCCTGAGGAGCCCTTCCAACCCTCTCTGTCCCTTGCATTCCATTGGCTGAGCTTCTCTAGGTCCCCAGGTGAAGCCTGTAGACACATTTCACTGTGTTGTACTTCCTTCTTTCTGGCCACTGTGGTGTGGACCCAAGAGAGGACAATGCACATCTCCTTGTGTCCCCTGGGCCAGCGTTCCACCTGGCAGGCAGGCCTGCTGTTTTCATTGCACTTAGAATTTGTTTTTGTCGCAGATGGTGAGACATGCTTTCACAGAAATGATTGCCCCAGAGGAAGATTATACTCACAAATCCCCAGGATGGGGAGGCAGGGAACGCTGCAGGGCATGCTGGGAAGCGCTCACACTGGTCAGGAGGGCCTTCAATGTGGCTTCAAGAAATGGATGGGTAAGGCTTGGCAGACAGGTTTAGCATTGGCTATTTGCTTTGTTGTTTTGCTTGGATATTTTTTTTTTTCAGTGCTGGAGATCAAACCTAGGGTCATCAGGATACATGCACTGAACCACATCTGTAACCCTCGGGAATGACTTGTTTCAATGATTCCAGTATGCTCTGGGACCTTGACACTGTCCCTGTTTTGTCTGGAGTTGGTCCTGAGGTGGCTGAGATAGACACTCTTCTTCTGGAGACGTGAGAGAGGGGCTGACAACAGACTTTAGAAACTGCTCATCCAGGTCCAGCATGGTGGACCTGTGAGTTTGCTGGGAGCATGGAGGGGTCAGAGGCAGCTGAATCACCAAAAGCCCACCCCCAAACACACACACACACACACACACACACACACACACACACACACACACACACAAACACAAACATACATATACATACAATCACACACAAATACACACGCATACACACAGAAATATACATATACATACATACACACAAACACACATGCAAATATACATACACACAAATATACACATACACACATGTATGTGCACACATACATATTCTAGGTTCGTAAGAAGCAAGGCTTTAAAAATATACAGGTTGTCATTGGTGGAGATACAGGAGGTTTAGACTGTGAATTTGATCAGGAAGCTGAGAATTCATCTCCATCAGTTGGTTGCTGGGTGACAGCTGTCTGGGAAGGGGTGTTGACTCCGGGTATATTAGTTACTTTTTGTTGCTATATCAAAACACCATGACATAAAGAGAGTTAAGGGATAAAAGGTTTATTTGGGCTCATGGTTCCAGAGGGGGAGTCTATAGTGGCAAGAGAAGTACAGCAGTAGATGACCAGAGCAGGAAGTTGAGAGACTACTACTACTACTACTCGCACAGGAAGCTGAGAGAGTGAACTCTAAATGGAGTGAGGCTATGAACTCTCAAAGTTTACTTCCTCCAGCAAGGCTGCACCTCCTAAGGGTTCCAAAACCTCCTAAGCAGCACAGCCAACCAGGACCATGTGTCCAAACATGCGAGCCTGCAGGGAACATTTCTCAGTCAGTCTCCACAAGGGGATGTGGTCTTTACAGGAGAAAGGGCTCACGGGGGAAGGCTTCTTACCCATTGAGCCAACCCCAGATGGGGTGGAAAGGTCCTCATGGAGGGCCATTGTAGGGACACCCACTGCTCACTATTGCCCACCCCCCTCAACAATAAGCAGCTTCAACTGAGTTTGCCATTATTGTAACATCCCTTGTTTGCTTTCCTTCGCTGCATTGGTTTTTTTGCCCACTCATTCTCTGTCTTTAGCATATCACTTTCCCATTTGCTTTTATTACAGGGTATGCTAATTGCTGTAGAGAAGGAAGACATTACATGGAGTGTGTACACACACATCCTCTAGTGGGTTCATTAAGTGTTAAATAATTAGGTTATTGGTGTTTTAAATGCTCTGTTATGCAAAAACGAAATACTTTGTGGATTGTTAGGCGGATGTTAGAGAGAGTTTTAGTAATTTTAGGAAATTGCTGGGGGTTCTGAATGAGCTGGGAACATAGTATTGTATCTTCTTGCTTAAAAGGTGCAATATAGAGGCAGAAGCAAGAGGATCATGATGTCTAGGCCAGCCTCGGCTTCAGAGGAATATCCTGCCATGAAATATTGAGGACTGGAGATGTGGCTCAGTGGTAGGACACCTGCTAAGAACCTTCCACTGAGAGGCTGGGGGTACAGCTCAGTGGTAGAGCACCTGCCTAGAATCCCCCAGTGAGGGGCTGGGGTGTGACTCAGGGGTAGAGCACTTGCCTTGTGTTCACCTGGCCTGAAGTTTAATCTCTAGGAGAACTCTACGACCACAACCAAGATTGAAAATAGTTTCCCAGAATCTAAAACCTTGCTTCATTTCTTTCTATTCCTTACCCACATTACAAACAACCCTAAAAAAATCCTTGAAGTTTTTCTATTTTATCAGTCACGTTGTTGCAGGGTGGTAAGAACCCCTTTCTCCTAATGCCACTGATGATAGCAATAGGTTACAACGAAATAAAATTGTTTTAAAAATAAAAATAATAAAAAGAAGAAGGAAAAAATTCTCCTATCCAAGTCTGCTGGGCATCTCTGGTACCTGGAAGACTGTCCACAGTGGGACAGCATGTACAATTTTAAGGGATACACATGTACAATTTTAGTGGATATTTTAAAGGCTAATTTGGTTAAAGGTCATAGAGATTCACACCAGGTAAGGGAGAATCTGGCTTTCCCAGTCTGGCCAGCATCAGAAGCTGTTAGCACTTAGAATCATTTACTAATCTAACAATGAAGAATGGTATCCTACAATCAATGTCATTTCCATTTCCCTGGGCTGCTTAGCATGGCTGAGCTCTCCCCCCAAGCTGGCAAGGCAATTTTTATTTTCTCCTCTGTGAACTGTCCGTTTGTCTTCTGGGATGCCTCCACCCAACATCTCTGTTTTGCCATCCATGAGATGGGGGACAAGAGCAAGACTCATGAACATTTAATAAGTTAGTACACATCAAAGACTTCTGCACCTAACAGCAGTGGGTATACCTATAATCCCAGTGCTTGGGAGGTAGAGGCAGGAAGACCTTGAGTTCAAGGCCAGCCAGGGCTACATAGCAAGAATCTGTCTCAAGTTTAGAAGTCACCATTGTTGTGACATATTGGGTGCCAAATATGGGGTGAATATGTAAGACAGTGGTGGTTCTGATTCTCAGTGCTTTGACCCTTTAATATAGTCCCTCATGTTAGGGTGACCCTCAAACATAAAATTATTTCATTCCTACTTCATAACTTAAATTTTCTATTGTTATGATTCATAATGTAAATATATGAAAATATATGATATGCCCTTGTGGGGGTCATGACCTACAGGTTGAAAACCACTGACTTTTTGTTTCTGGGGTGTATGTGTGGTGTGTGTGTGTGTGTCTGTGTGTGTGTGTGTGTTCCATATAATAATCTTTGGAAGAAAAGGTTCATATTAAGGTGAGAGAAAGGAGAAAGCCGTTATGAGCTGGATGATAAAGTAAGGATCCATAGAGGTTAGAGGTCCGGTTTAAGTTGCTTATCTGTTCTTGATTCAATTTTGATAAGTGATATCTGTCCAGAAAATTGTCCATTTCCTTTAAATTTTCAGATTTTGTCGAGTACAGGTTTTCAAACTATGACCTGAAGATTCTCTGGATTTCCTTAGTGTCCATTGTTATGTCCCCCTTTTCATTTCTGATTTTGTTAATTTGCATGTTCTCCCTCTGCCTTTTGGTTAGTTTGGATAAAAGTTTGTCTGTCTTGTTGATTTTCTCGAAGAACAAACTCTTTGTTACATTGATTCTTTGAATTGTTTTCTTTGTTTCCACTTTATTGATTTCTGCCCTCAGTTTGATTATTTTCTGGCATCTACTCTTCCCGGGTGAATTTGCTTCCATTTGGTCTAGAGCTTCCAGCTGTGATGTCAACTCTCTGGTGTGAGTATTCTCTAGTTTCTTCATATGAGCACTTAGAGCTACGAACTTTACTCTTAGTACTGCTTTCAAAGTGTCCCATAAGTTTGTGTATGTTGTGTCTTTATTTTCACTGAATTCTAGGAAGTCTTTATTTCTTTCTGTCTTTATTTCTTCCTTGACCCCAGGAATGGTGCAATTGAGTGTTGTTCAATTTCCATGAGTTGGTAGGTTTTCTGCAATTTGTGTTGTTTTTGAATTCTAACTTTAAAGCATGGTGGTTTGATAAGACACAGGGGATTATTCCATTTTTTTGGTACCTGTTGAGGTTTGCTATGTTGCTGAGTATGTGGTTGATTTTTGAGAAGGTTCCAGGTGATGCTGAAAAGAAGGTATATTCTTTTGTGGTTAGCTGGAAAGTTCTATAGATGTCTGTTAATCCCAATTGGGTCATAACTTCTGTTAGTTCCTTTGTCTCTTTGTTAAGTTTCTGTCTGGTGGTCCTGTCCAGTGGTGAGAGTGGAGTGTGGAAGTCTCCCACTATAACTGTATGAGGTCTTATTTGTGATTTGAGTTTTAATAATGATTCTTTTATGAATGTTGGTGCCTTTGTATTTGGGGCATAGATGTTTAGAATTGAGACTTCTTCCTGATGGATTTCTTTTCTGTGATGAATATGAAATGACCTTCTTCATCTCTTTTGGTTGATTTTAGTTTGAAGTCTAACTTGTCAGATACTAGGATAGCTACCCCAGCTCGTTTCTTGGGTCCATTTGATTGGAATATCTTATCCCAACCCTTTACTCTGAGGTAATGTCTGTCTTTGACTTTTAGGTGTGTTTCTTGTATGCAGCAGAAGGATGGATTCTGTCTTCGTATCCAATCTGTTAGGCTGTGTCTTTTTGTATGTGAATTAAGACCATTAATATTGAGGGAAATTAAGGTCCATTGAGTGTTTATTTTTGTTTATTTTTGATTTGTTATTGGTAGTGGTATTGTATGTGGATTTACCCTGCTTTTTCTTTTGGGTTTTCGGAAAGTGGGATTATCTATTGCCTATGTTTTTATGAGTGTAATTAATTTCCTTAGGTTGGAGTTTTCCTTCCAGTACTTCCTGTAGGGCTGTATTAGTGGTTACATATTATTTAAATCTGGTTTTATCATGGAATATCTTGTTTTCTCCATTTATGGTGATTGAAAGTTTTGCTGGGTATGGTGGTCTGGACTGGCATCCGTGTTCTCTCAGAGTTGGTAGAATATCTATCCAGGTCCTTCTGGCTTTCAGAGTTTCCATGGGGAAGTCCAGTGTAATTCTGATAGGTTTACCTTTATATGTTACTTGGCCCCTTCCAGACACACACAAAAGATCCAAGGCTGGGAACTGAAATGAGGGAGTGATTGCAAGGGGTGGGACTAGAGTCAGCAACATCTAATGGTCTGATGGTGGTCAGCAACTCCAAATTACTGACCAAGGGGTAGCGCATCTTCTGTGTTTCAATTGTTTGTCTCCATCTCAATATTCAGAGGGTCTAACCAATCTGCACAAGATCACATAGCACAATGTGGCAGGATGTGAATGGAAACCAAAAATTGTAACCTTAGTCCCTAAAGGTTCCTTTATCCCTTTCTTTTGTAGTAGTAGTAGTAGTAGTAGTAGTAGTAGTAGTTGTGTGTGTGTGCACTTGTGTCTGAGGATGTGGAATCCAGAGAGATCACGCTCAGTTGTCATTCCTTAGGTGTCTTCTACCTTATTTTCTGAGATGGAGTCTCTCGCTGTCCTGGAGTTCAACTCACCAAGTAGGCTGGAGTGGTTGGGCAGAGAGCCTGTCTCCACTTCCCAGTGCTGGGATTACAGCACACACCTGGTTCTGACAGGTGTTTAGGGATCCAAACTTAGGTCCTCATGTTGGCATAGCAAGCACTTTACCTACCAAGCCATCTCCACAGCCCCACTTACTCCCTTTTCTTTGCTTGGTTATTTGTTGAGAAAAGTGTCATGAACCCAGACTGACTTTGAACTTATTATATACCTAAGGCTGGACTCCTGACCCTTCTGACTTTACCTCCCAACTGCTGGAGTTACAAGGAGGAATTAATGGTGTCATGGTCTTTTTAAGAAGTTCAACTAACTGGTTTCCAGGTTGGCCCTACCCTTAGGTTCAGAAACCCACTGCTCTGTCGGGTGTGAGGCCCAACTTGCCATTTCTAGATTTCTCTGCTAGAGTTTTAGGAAGTACGTGGGAAGTTCCTAAAGCTATTGTGTGTCCTTCTGCATTTCCCTCTCAAGCAGGAGACACTGGCATGTGTTACCATGCCAATTATGGCAGAAATGAACTAAAATGCCAAGTTTCTGCAGAGCCATTCATTCGCAGGTGCCTGTCATTAGAGCATGAGGCACTGGATGCTTGTAGGCACAACCGTCTCAACTTTCTGCTCAGAAACAAGCTATGTGGGCTTCTGGCTTTCTATCACTCATGCTAATGCATGTGTCTATCTTAATGTTGTAATCTTGTATAACTATTTTAAATAAATCAATAACACAATCACCCTGTGGCAGAACAGAAATGAACTTTTCCCTATGAAAAAGAAATAAAAATTATTTTTTATTTTTATTTTTTATTATTGCTTTTTATCGAGACTGGCAGAAACTTGAAAAACAGCCATACAGAAGTGATTGGTTTTTTGTTTGCTCTCTTTCTCTTCCTTTCTTTCTTTCTTTCTTTCTTTCTTTCTTTCTTTCTTTCTTCCTTTTGTTTTGAGTACAAATAATTCTCCTCTCATAGCCAGCTGTGAACAGGGATTGAACAAATAAATAGGATATGGTAGGTTCCTATAGGTCCTGGAATGGTATTATGAATTCCTTCTAACCTAGACATGCACTTGGCATCACAAGACTTTTATGCTCAGCCACAGAACTCACTGTGTTGGGTTCTGAGATGAGATGGGAACAAAAAGAAAACGTATCTACACTCAGTCACATAGCTCTGCCTTAGAAATCACCATCCATGGGGCTGGTGAGATGGCTGGGAAGGGAAGTGCTTGCTGCACAAGCATTAGGACCCAAGTTTGGATCTCCAGAATCCACATACAAAAGCCAGGCATGGAGGCATACATCTATGATCTCAGCTCTGGGGTGGTAGAGACAACAAGAATTCCTGGGGCTTCCTGGATGGCCAGCTTAGCTGAAGAGGCAGGCAAATGTCAGGTTCAGTGAGAGACACTGTCTCTAAAAACAATGTGGAGAGCAATAAAGACACATGACATCAACCCATGGCCCCTATTTGTGTACATATGGGAGAGTGAATATATAGGCAGTGCACACTTATGTGTAGGAATACATCTCATACACAGATATATGCAAATTAAAATCTTTTTTTTTCTTTTTTGGTTTTTCGAGACAGGGTTTCTCTGTGTAGCTTTGGAGCCTATCCTGGCACTCGCTCTGGAGACCAGGCTGGCCTCGAATTCACAGAGATCCACCTGCCTCTGCCTCCCGAGTGCTGGGATTGAAGGCGTGCACCACTAAAGCCCGGCCAAATTAAGATCTTTTAATTATAAAAAAGAAGATAGAATTTAGTCCATCAATCTGGATGAACTGGAGGATTATGAATGATACAGGTGGGGTAAAGTGGCTAGATATTATTTTTCCTGGTGGACAGTGGTTATGTGCACATATGAGTGTGTGCATGTGTGTGATGTGTGTGTGTGCATTTTTAAGACTTTGAGGCAGCACCCACATCAATTATCACCAAGTCAGGGATGTTTCCACCACAGGAAACTGAGTCTGAGATTTCAGTCTTGAATTGGGAGAGGCCTTTTCTTGTCTGGCTGGGTTCTAGAGCCTTTCTGTCTGTACCTTAACTGTGTGCCATGCATCAACATCTGAACATATTGCATGACCAGGTAGGAACAGCCTGAAGTTTGGTAAGCGGATCCCCCTGAAACTGGTTATTTTAATGTTGTGGGAGTTAGTCCATGCAAAAACAAACAAACAAACAAACCAACAAAAAACCTCAGTATCTTTAAAGGTGGAGAAGGTTAGAGCAGCTGCCTAGAATACCCCAGAAAGGTGTTAGGGGTGTGGCTCAGTGGTAGAGCACCTGCATAGAATTCCCCAGTGGGTTTCCTAGCATGTCAAGGCTCTGGGTTACATCCCCAGTGCTGCATAGGACAACCATCTTTGACAACAGTCAGGAGCTGTGACTAGTTTTAGCTTTAATGGTGGATTGTGCTTAGTTTTGGAAAGATGCCTCCAGATCAAGTGATGCAATGTCCCAGTATTTGCTTTGAAAAGCTCTGATGCTTCCCTGGCATCTACAGAGGAAACACAAACCAGAATATTGGGTGTGAATTAGAAACTTGTTAAGCTGGATGAGAGTTATGTGGGAGATCAGGACTCTTTTTTTTTTTTTTTTTCCCTATTGTTTTCCATGCTCTGATTGATTTTCCATATAGAGGTATCTTTGGAAGGTCATTGCCACCATCTAATACTCCCCTAGGGGGCAGTATAGCACAGTGATTGAAATACTGTAGGGGTTCAGACAACCCTGAGTGTATGCATCTACAAGATGGGTTGACCCTCTCCCCCAAGTTTACTTTGTTATTCCTGGATTCTTTTTCCAGGGAGATCTGGAAGTTGATCTATTAGAACACATTAAAGGATACCAGATCAGGGGGCGGTGGGGATGGCTCAGCTGGTAAAGTGCTCAGCTTGCAAGTGTGAGGACATGAGTTCAGGTCCAAGTACACACATAAGAAGGCAGGTTCTCATACTGTATTATGTATCATAACTGTGCATGACTTTATTTATGAGCTAAATAAATGAATGGAAAAAAGATAGATATTATCAATACAAAATACAAAGATTCTCCAATTTTAAAAAAAAAAAAAGAAGACAGGTTCTCTGGGTGTGGCTGTAACTCTGGCACTGGGGAGGTGGAGACAGGAGAGTTCCTGAAGCTCACTGGCTAGCCAACCTAGATAAATCAGAGAGCTCCTGGTTCCCCATGATACCCTGTCTTAAAAAGCAAGGTGGATAGTGATTGAGGGAGACTCTCGGGCTGACTTCTGGCCTCCATGTGCACGTACGTGTATACACATTCACATACACACTTGTGCACACATACATACACAAACAAATACATGCAGTAGTGCACACATAAATATATAGGTGGACACACAAATAATATCCCAAGGAATGGTTGTCCAGCTTACTAGCAAGTGTCTTTACATACTGAACCATCTCACCAGTCCTTTGTTTTGTTTTTGTTTTGAGACAGGGTCTCCTTAGCTCAGGCTGGCATCAAGATCAATATGTAGCCAGGGATGACTTTTGAATTTCTGATCCTTCTGCTACCACTTCCGAAGTGCTTGGATTCCCAGCATGCACCACCCTGCATGGTTTAGGCAAAGATGGGGATGGAACTCAGGGCTCCCTCCATGCTAGACAAGCACCCTGTCTACCAAGCTAAAGCCCTGGATTTGTGTATTTCATTTCTAACTGCTAAATGAGATACAATTAATGTCTCCCTGTGATAATAGAATTCTTTCTTTTACTCATAGGAGAGGATTGAGGGTAATTCCAGGACACAGGAGCATCCTTCAAGGGTTCAGAAGCCTCTACATGGCAGCCAAGGGTGGGTGAACTTCCCTTCCCTTAGCCATGCATATGAGTATTTGGAGGGGCAAAGTCCATATTGCTTGTCCTGGTACAAGCTGCCAGGTTCTGTGGGGCCAATGGTGGATTCCAGGTAAACTGAGCAGGTGTGTCTCCATCATAGATGTCTGGATTACCTGCTCAGGTCTGAACCTGGTGCATTGGGTTCAGCCATAATGGAGGCTGTGACAAGCCAACTGTGAGGACAGCTGAGATAGGAAAGAGGCTTGGTTTAGCACTGTGAGTAAACCTCCGGCAGCTGGGCCCAGACAAGGCAGCTGTGGGTGGGGCTTTCCAGGTCAGGCAGGAGAAGTGAATCCACCTACCCCTTGGAGCTGTCCTTAAGCAACTGCAAGATCATTGCCATTTTCTTTAAAAATCATGTATGTATTATTACTGTGTGGAGGTGTGTGTGTGTGTGTGTGTGTGTGTGTGTGTGTGTGTGTGTGTGTGTGTGTGTGTTGTATGTGGTATATGTGTACACTCCTGCCTCTGTGGAGGTTAGAAGAGGACACTGAGCATCCTACCCCATCACTCTCCATCTTACTCTCTTAAAACAGTGCCTCTCACTGAACTAGGAGCTGGAGTGGCAGCCAGCAAACCTAGCAATCCTCCTGTCTCCACACTCCATAGTGCTGGAGTTTTTGTTCAGTGCTGGTATTTATTTGGCCACACCCAACTTTTTACTTGAGTGCTGGGGATTTGAATTCAGGTCCTCAGCCTTATGTATCAAGAACTCTTACCAAAGCCCCTTGTTTTGTTTCTGAAACAGAATCTCAATTTGTATCCTAGTCTGGTCTTGAACTTGTGATCCTCCTGCCTCAGAATCTTGAGTCCTGGAATTACAGGTGTGTACCACCACACCAGGCTTTATTTTTATTGTTTTAATGACACATGTTTCAAGGTAGACCATGGTAATGTGACATATGTTAGTACAAAGTGCTAGCTATCAATCTGGGCATTTTCTCTTGAGCAGCACATGGTCAGCTGTCAGGCACGAAGGCTCCTCTTTGATGACTAGGGAAGGTCACCAAGGAGGGCATTCTGGAATGAGAGGACAACCTTGAATAACTCAGAACCACTTAAGAGCTCTCCTCAAGTCCTGGTTACCTCTGAACCAAAAGCCATCAAAAGCTTCAGGAAGTCCTGGAGAGTCATATTGAAGTCCCACCTAACAAACTCCTTCCTATTTTGTTTGTTAGAATGTTTCAGGTTAATAAGGAAAGAAGAAAAAGCCTGCCCTCTGGCCTGCCTTCATTTCCATTCCTGTGACAAAATGCTCCAACAAAAAGGTTTTTTTTTTCTTTTCCTTTCTTTTCTTTCTTCCCTCCCTCCCTCCCTCCCCCCCCTCCCTCCCCCTCCCTTCCTTTCTTTTCTTTTTCTTTTTTTGTTCAGCAGGGAAATCAAGGCAGGGAGAGCCTGAAGCAGCTGATCACATGACATCCCCAGTCAAGAACAGAGAGAAATGAAGGCATGCCTGCTCACTTTCCTTACTCTCATGCAGTCCAGTTCTGAATCAGAGAATAGCGCCACCCACAGTGGGCTGGGCTAACTAACAGTCAAGATAGTTTCCCAGTATCCAGCAGGTCAACCTGATCTAGACAGCTCTCTTAGAGACTCTTCCCAGGTGACTCTAAGCTGTCAGAGTTGAACCACCATAGCCCGACTCAGCCTACTCCAAGAATGTAACCAGGAGAGTTGGGCACAAGGACCTCTTTGACTCCTTGGCAAAGTAGGGTGAGCTTTTCTTTGCTTTGAGTGGGTGGATAAAGCCTTCCCAGCATCCCCTTCCATCAACGAGGACCAAATGGCAGGCTTGTGGTTGTGATGGTGGGGTGGGGCTTCCTCCCTGTTCCTTCCCCTTTCAGTCAGATACCTCCTTCCCCTTTCAGCACACCTGGCTCTTGAAAACACCCTAATAAGTCACTCATTCAATCCCTATTACTATTAGATTTGAGTCTATTATTCTCAAAGCATCCAAATTCCTGCTTGGCTCACACAAAGGAGAGTGCTGGAAGGTGTGCCATCAGACAGCACCTTCCAGCCTGCCCTGGTGGTTCCCAGTAAAGGGTTAAGCTCCCAAAGCAGTTAGCGGAAATCAAAGAATTGCACACTCTCATTATCTCCTAACAAACAGATCAGGTTAATAGCTGTCACCACTGCTTTCCATACAGCCTCCTATCATGGAGTTCTCTGAGTGCTGACATCCGTGTGTTTGCCACAACTTGACAGCATAATAGCGGCTCCTACCAGAAGTTTTCCTTTAATGTTTTACATACTCGTTCCTGCAGGTTGCCTCAAAGGATTTGAATAATTACTGTGTTTAATGGGGGAATCCTTCCCTTGTCTAATCTCCTCCTGCAGAAAAGTTGGTGAACGTTCCAGAGTGCCCAAGGGTGTCTGACTCTCAGCATGGGGCCATGAACTCACTCATTCTTTAACTTTTTCAGTACTGAGGGTAGAACCCAAGGCCCTTTGCAAATCATGAGTGGGCACTTGACTGTTGAGCCATACCCCACCCTCATACTGGGTGATTCTAGGCAGGTTCTCTACCACTGAGTCACACCCCAGCCCCTCACTGGGGGATTCTAGACAGGTGCTCTACCACTGATCCACATCCCCAGCCCTTCACTGGGAGATTCTAGGCAGGTGCTCTACCATTGAGCCACACCCCAAACCCCTCACTGGGGGATTCTAGACAGGTGCTCTACCACTGAGCCAAACCCCAGCCCCTCAGTGGGGATTCTAGGTAGGTGCTTTACCACTGATCCACATCCCCAGCCCTTCACTGGGAGATTCTAGGCAGGTGCTCTACCATTGAACTACACCCCAAACCCTCACTGGGGGATTCTAGACAGGTGCTCTACCACTGAGCCAAACCCCAGCCCCTCACTGGGCAATTCTAGACAGGTGCCCTATGTGTCTGCCTATGTGTCTTTGCCCCCAGTATCTTTTTATACCAATAAAAATTGATTTTATTGATTTATTTATTCATTTACTTACTGATTTGTGTGTGTGCATGTGTGTGTGTGTGTGTGTGTGTGTGTGTGTGTGTGTGTGTGTGTGTGTGCTGCATGTGTGCAGGTGCTCATGGAGACCATAAGAGAAAATTCATTAGATCCACTGGAGCTGCAGATACAACCTGATGTGGGAGCTGGGAACCAAACAAGTCCTCTGAAAGAGCTGCTAGTTTTCTTAACTTTTGAGTCATCTGTCCAGCCCTTTGCTTTTACATTTTGAAACAGGGTCTCACTGAGTTGCCAAGGCTGGCCTTGAAATCCCTCTGTATGTGGTCCATTGTAGCTTTGCACTTCTGATCTTTCCACTTGAGCACCTCAAGTCACTGCCTCCCCAGGCCTGTATTGCTGGACTATCCAAGTCCTGTATTTCTACCAAGCACACACATGAAGCCATCAGAAGCTATTGTCTCTGTACCAAGGCTGCCAGATGCTTAGCCAAATGCTAAGGAGCAAGGCTGGGTGCCTGGCTCCGGTTGGCCACCCCTGCCTCTGTCTTTTCCAGCCTCTTCTCTCTCTCTCTGGCTGGTCTCCTGGAGTTTAGCAACAAGAAATATAACTCATAAGCCAGCTGTGTGGCCTTGGACAACCTTCTAAAGCTCCCAGGGCTGTTTTTCTAGGTGAATGGTGTCTCCTGGGAGGTATGTTGGAGGTGGACCTCCAGCTCCTGGGCATTCAGCTGTATTGGAAGAAATGGGTCTTTGCAGAGACAGTTATATTAAGGTTGGGCAAGAGGAAGGACAACACTGATTCAGTATGACTGCATATGTGTGCGGAGGGGACAAAGACACATAGGCAGAGAAGACAATGTGCGTGAGGGACACTGGAATGATTTGGACACAAACTAGGAAGCCAGGAGCTGCTGGGAATTGGGAGAAGCCAGGATAGGCCTGTGGGAGGATGTTGTTGGATTAGACTCCTGGCCTCTGGAACTTCAAGAGAAGAAATGTCGACTGCCCTAAGCCTCCATTGTGTAACTGCAGTCTATCAAAGATTGCTCCTCAACAGAGAAACACTGATGGCTAACTGTGATGTCATCATGGGCTCATGGGAGGTCATTGAAAACAGCAAGAGTTGGCTGTGGCAGCCAATACCTGTTATCTCAGCACCCTAGAGACTGAGATAGACTTGTCAGTTTGAGGCTAACCTGGGCTACAGAGAGGCTGAGATAGGAAGACTCTGAGTTCAAACTAGCTAAGTTTGCAAACGTCTCATGAAAAGAAATGCTTAGGGAGCTTTTAGACGTGGGGGCAGGGCAATGGGACTGACAGGGCTTCTTTCCCTAACCTGTTGAATATTGCCCTCGCCTTGGCATTGTACCACTCCAATTTTATTCCACGATATTTTATTTTGCTGGTCAGGCCTGGGAGAGAGCCAGAGAATGCAGAGAGGTACATGCAAATTTATGCGGAATTGGAAATGCTATTTAGAAGCTGAGCCAAGAGCACTGAAACTCTAATGCTCTCTGCTCTTTGCTCTTTGTATTCCCCCCTCTGTCTCACTCTCTGTCTGTCTGTCTCTCATACACCCCCCCCCTCCTCTCTCTCTCTCTCTCTCACACACACACACACACACACACACACACACACACACACACACACACACACACACAGACCTTTGGATCTGATTCCCAGCTCTTATAAAAACAAACAAACAGGAAAGCAGTTATAGTTTCCTTTGTAAAGAAACCATCACACCCTCTTGCTTCCCTCCCTCCCCCGCCTCATCCATTTCCCTTTCCAAACAGGTTCAACTTGCAAGGATTCCTAGCTTCTCTGTGGCTCTCTTGCAGCATACTAATTAAATGTTTCAAATGCTCTTTATCCATGGTTAAGTGAAGATAAAATTTTAATGATTTAATTAGCAAGCTCTAGGAAAAAAATCATAATGAAGAGAGGCATTTGCAACTGTCCTGGGCTTTATGCATTTCTGCGCAATGCTACTCTGGAGGCGAGGAAGGCTGAGCCAAAAAATGTTCTTTGCCAGACCTGGCTGGTTACCCAGGGAGTGAGAACTTGGGAGACTGGATAGGCCTCACTTCCAGAAGTTATGGGAGAAAGGTCCCACAAAGGGATCCATCCAGGGATGTGAAAGTGACAAACAGTTCTTGCATAGTTGCTCCTAAGGTGGTGTGTGGTGTATAGCTGTAACCTGCCCCCATCAGGCTAAGGAAGGAGGACTGGGAAGTTTGGTCTAGCCTGAGCTACATAGCATGTTCAAGATCAGCCGGGATAAGGCTGTTGGTTCAGTTCTCAGTATTAGAAAAAATAAGAAAAATCAAACCAACCAACCAGCTGGGCTTTACAAGCAGACTTTGTCAATCAACCAACCAAACAACCAGTCAGGGTAGAGAGATGGCTGAGTGGAAAAAGAGCTTGCTTACAAGTGTGGGGACTGGAGTTCAGGTCCCCAGTTCCCACACAAAAGCCAGCCGGTCACTGTGGCCACCTGTAACCTCAGTGCTTAAGGGATGGAGACAAAGAATCCTTGCAGCAAAGCTAATTAACCAGGCTAGCTGAATTAGCAAGCTTCTTGTTCAGTGAGAGACCCTGCCTCAGAGAATACAGTGCAGATCAATGGAGGAAGACACCTGCCTTGAACCTCTGGCCTCTCCATACATGTGTGAACATCATACATGAGGCACACCACCATACACATACAGAAGATAAATAAATAAATAAATAAATAAATAAATAAATAAATAAATAAAGCCCTGCAATAATTCCACAGATGTTCCAGAAACAGACCCCTTTCTATGCGTCCCCACAGATGCTTCACGCTTTCCCTTCTGAGAGGTGTTTTCTCATATTTGTTGGGGCTGAGTATTTCCAGTTACATTCTTGGTCAAAGTTTAGTAAAATGAAACTCGTGTCTTTGGGAAGATGGGGTTTGGATGGGAAAAATTAATTGCCTTGTTTGAAGAATTTTTGTGTTGGAAGCCTCTATAGGAACCCATCTTTCAAAGTGGAATGTGTGTGTGTGTGTGTGTGTGTGTGTGTGTGTAAGGCAGTAGGGCAGCCAGCTGAGGGTATAGGTGTAGTTCTGTGGTAGAGTACTTGCCTAGGATATGCAAGGCTCTGGCTTCATTAGCAGCAGTGTAAATAAGAAGATAAAGGAGGAATAGGAGGAAGGAGAGAAGGAACAGGGAAGAGGTGCAGAGAAGGGGAGGCAGTGCTGCTGGAGGAGGAGGGAGACAAAACAGAGGAGGAAGAAGGAGGGGGTGAAGGTGAGGGTTGGTGAGGAGGAGGGAGGGGAAGAGGAGGAAGCTGCTGCTGACATGAGAGCCTTTCCATCTAGATGGATCTGCCTGCTCTCAGGCCCCTACCCCGTGCTACCCACCATTGGGGTCCTTTCTAATTACCCCTAACAAGAGACTCACAAATTCCCCAAATGGCCTTAGAGAAAGCAGAACACATAAGTTTTATTTGGCAGAAGACAGCATGTCCTGAAAAGCCAGTGGGTAGTATCTTCCAGGCCAGTACTGGCACTGGGAAAGACAGTGTGTGCCCAGCTGCTTGGAGAACTGGCTACAAGAGGGAGTCCCTGGTGCCCATGCTTGGCAACAACCAGACTCAACCAGGAACACATTCCTGGTCTTCTTGGAATACATGGTGCTGCTTTCTTGGGGATGCCCACTGTACCTGTCTGAGCCAAAGTCTCTGACCATGTCTCACAGGTGGTAAGGACACAGCTCCAGTATACACTGCAGTTCCCCTCCCTTTGCCCAGGGTTATACAGGTCAGTGGTAGAGCACCTTCCTAGAATCCCCCAGTGAGGGTCTGGGTGTGTGGCTCAGTGATACAGCATAGCTTCCTAGTGAACAGTTGGTTGTCAGAGATGCTGCCTGCACCCACCTTTCCTGTTCTGGCCTTCTGTTTGCAAAACCACAGTTTCTGTTCTTATCTGGTGCTTTGACATCTTGGAACCTTGTTGACTTAGAAGTCACAGTCCTTGCCAGCTCAGTCAGTTTCCAGAAATGGCTCACTTTTGAGCTCATCTGTCACCTATAAACCTGTCTGTCTAGAGTCTATATGTCAGCCATCTATTTTCTTTTCTTTTTGAACAGGGGATAAAAACCTAGGACCTAGAGATTGGCCAGTTCTATGAAAATCCTCTGCCATTAAGTCATGCCCCAGCTCCTCAGTGCACATGCACACACATATGCTCAAATACACATATGCTCAATAACACAAAAAGGTGATCTTTTTCTGGGAAGGTATCATTATAAAATATCTACTTTCCCCATACAGGGCACCAACAATAGACTAATAATTCTGTTAGGGTCCAAGTTGAATCACTGAACTTGGCTGGGGAGTTACTTACAGAGCACAGGTTGGGATTACTTCCACAGCACAGGTTGGAGGTACTTACAGCTATATTACTGGAAATTCTCACTCCCTGCATGGGTAATGACTTCCCCATAGCTACAGTGATGAGCCCCCTCTCCCCCCCCCCCGCCCCTTCAGTTAACCTCCATCTCTGTATACTCTATCACTTCCAGAGACCATGAAACAGCTGGGACAGAATTACATACAGTTGGAAAAGGGCAGCAGGAGAGAGTGGGTGGACTCTCAGGTGACGGTCTAATGACCCTCTGCACGGCCTCCTTCTATGAGGAACTGTCGAGAACTCTGATCTTGAGTGTTGCTTGTGAATAGTCATGACTGCTCTTGCGAAGATGGTAATAGCTGTTACCCCTGGATGATTGAGTTCTACAACAGTCTGGGGTCTTCATGTAGTCCAGGGTAGGTTTTGTTCCTCTCAATTTTGTTTCCTGAGGGCTGGGGTGACAGGTGTGTGCCACCATGCCAGGACTTCTTTTTCCTTCTTGTCAGTTGTGTCTGTACCCATGTTTTACTATACCCGATTAAACAAATCCTGAGTGAAAGTGACAATGATGCCCACTACCTAAGGACACCCTGGCCTCTGGAGCCAAAAGCATCTGAAGTGCAATGCTCAAGGTTTTTATAGACAAATAAATATATGTATATTTGCATGTGTGTGTGCACATGTGCATGTATGTGTGCATGTCACAGCATGTGGACATCAGAGGACAACTGGAAGAAGTCCGTTCTCCCAATCTAGCATGAAGGTTCTTGGCACTGAACTCAGGTGAACTAGGCTTAGTGACAAGTGGCTGTTACCCCCTGAGTCCTCTCACCAGCCCTAAAACATCTGAGAAGGAATAAGCCTATGCATTCAGTATACCTCAGCCAATGACTGACATATACAGACACATGCATATTTAAAATATTCAGCTTATTATATTTAATATAAATACATATTCCAAATACAACATAAACATAACCATAAAACATCGCACTCAGCGTCAGCCAGTCTGAAACAGCTCAGCTTAGAGGCGTATAGTGCACCGCAGTTGACTTGCAGTTGCCACAGATGTGGATGGCTTGATGCTGTCTTTACTGAGTTCCTTCTCTGGCCACATTTTCCCACCCTCTACCCATGCTTCCTAGAGCTACCACCCAAAGAAGACCCTGCATTCACATCCTGTCTTCAGTGTCCATTTCACAGAAATTCACACAAAGACAATGAATGACCAAACACATCCATGTTATTGTATGACACCCATGGAGGGAGGTGTGCCCCAGGAATCATTGTCAGAGCAACCTGGAGGCTCATAAGCATCTTCTTCTATCCTGGATTTGGTTGTAAGATTTAAAGTGGTTCAATCAGACTTCTTCTTTTTTTAAATAATTCAAACATAGACACGGCTTATTTGACACTACCAAAAAATATTTTTACTAATTCTTAGAGAATTTCCTATAATATATTTTGATCGTATTCAACCCTCCCCCAACTCCTCCTAGCTCCATCCTATTCACCATTACCTCCCTACTCACCCAGTTTCAAGTTTGATTCCCACGCTATTGAGCTTACTTTGCATAGGGCACCCTGGCCTATGGTCAGTCTACCAGGGGTCACACAATTAAAGAAAATGAATTCTTTTTCTCTCAGCTGTCAAATGCCAATAGCTCCCCAGCTAGAGGAAGGGTTTAGTGCCTACCTCCTGGTGCATGCTGGGAGTTTGTCTGGCTACCTCCTGGTGCATGCTGGGAGTTTGTCTGGCTTGAGCTTGTACCATTTTTAGGCATGCTGCTGCAATTGCTGTGAGTTCATTTGTGCAGCTGTCCTGTTGTGTTCATAAGACACCGTTCCCTTGGTGTTATCTGCCATCTCTAGTTCTGAAAATCTTTCTCCTCCATCTCCTGCAAAGAGCCTTGAGGCTAGTGAGGAGGGGTGTGATGTGTATACATCATTTAGAGCAGTCTACAGTCTCTTATCCAGGACATGTTGACCAGTTGAGGGTCTCTATGACATTATACAACACAACTATGACGTGTGTGCTTGTGCTCCTGAGGAGGTCAGAGAACAACCTCAGGTGTCATTCATCAGGGACTGTTCACGTCCTTTGAGACAGGGTCTCTCATTGGTCTGGAGCTAACCAAGTTGGCTGGATAGTCATTGAACTCCAGAGATCCTTCTGTCTCTGCCTCCCCAGCACTGGGATGACAAGCACAGGTCCCCATGCTAGGCATTTTTATGTGGGTTGTAGGGATGACACTCAGGTCCTTATGTTTGCAAGGCAAGTACTCTGTTGACTGAGCCATCTCCCCAGTCCTTTACTTGACACATCGGTGAGAAAGGGTATTGAGTCCTGTTGATAGGAAGCTGGTGCAGAGTTATCCAGAAGAGTGCAATGCCTAGTCCTGGACAGCTGCTGGGGTATATTTTTACCTATTAAGACCCATATGCACTCTTCACAGCCCAGGAAGCTGACCTGAAGGAAACCCTAGGCAGAGCCCAGTCCAGAAGGACAGGCAAGGGAATTTGTTTCCCTACCTCCTCCCTTGTAGGATCCTGCCGGGACAGTTGTGTCCCTCCAAAGCACCTAAGATCATCTCCAAATAGCAATATCTGTAGGACATTCTCCTTTCAGTATCTCAGAATCCTAATGTGTGTGGATTATATATGCACAACAGGGTCTCACATTGTCCACACTGGCATTGAATTCCCTATGTAGCCAAGGAGAAGTCTGATCCCATGTTCTAGGATGAGCCACCACACCTGGTTTATGCAGTGCTGGTACTTAAACCCAGGGCTTCATGCATATTAGGTGATCACTCTACCAAAGAGCTGCATCTTTAGCCCCTTCTTCATCACCTAAGTCGCCACCTTTGTCTTTTCAGCTTACCTTGAATTATCTTGAGCTTAGCACACCATCTTTCTGGGTGTGTCATGACCGAGGTATCCCTTTCTTTAGCTGTGCAGGTTAGTGCCCTTTGCAATCAGACATGTGACTTTGCACTTGAGGCACAGAAAGCCACCACCCCTCAAAGCCCATACTTGAAGGCAGTGTTGGAACTAGGGGCACTCTCCATCAGGAACTGGCTCTTCTGGACCTGTTTTAACTTCCCTCATGGATCCAACCCTTTGTTTCAGAGTAGAAGACTGAAGGAAGAGATATTTATGCCAAGAAGCCTTTTCTTGTCATTAATATGTTAACAAATGCTGTCAAATAGCAGTCGCAGTCCACAGACTCTGCCGTTGGCAGAGACTGCATGCTGCCAGACAAGGTTGAGTCTGTTGAACACAAAACTGGCTTCTTCTGCCAGGAGGTCTTGGCATTGGAGGTCACTGAGTCCCGCTGTGGGACCCACCTACCCTGTCAACGGTGACAGTGTCTCATGTGTGAATAATATTTCCTCAGAGTGATGCTGAATTCTTTCTTGCAAGAGAGAGCTGGGGCACAGTCGGAGAAGCAAACACCAGTTTATGCTACAAGGAAGGGAGAGGTGGGGAGAGGAGGAAGGGAGAGAGGAAGGCCAAATGCAGGGATGAGAGGGGGTGAGGGCTGAATGGCCAGAGACAGACAGGAGAGGTGCTATGAGCTTGAGAAAGGCTCAAGGGAGATGGAAATGTCAATATAAGGGAAATTGATGGACTGGAAAATCAATGGTGGTGCTGAGGAAGGGGCTTAGGAAGTCAATACTGGAACAGCATGCAGAGAAGTTGGCAAGGTGGGTGTGGTGAGAGGTGTGAGTGAGCCAAGGATGTGGATCGGGCTCACCGAACAATTTATGGGAAGAGGTGTATCGTGTATTTACTGCTATGAAATCGCTGTTTAAGCTGTTTAACAAATGACCCCAAAGCTCAGCAGCTGAAAACAGTCATGTTGGTTTCAAGGTTCATTGGGAGTTTGGAAAAACTAGATGAATGTGATGGCTAGCTTTGTCTACTTAGTGCAATCTAGAGTGACCTGGAAAGTCTGAATGAGGGATTGTCTACATTGGGTTGGTCTGGGGGCAAGCCTGAGGCAGTGGGAAGGGATCACATTCAAACTAAAATTAGCTTATGTGGGTATATCAAGTCTACTGTGGGCAGCACCATTCCCTAGTCAGGGATTTCTGAATTGTGTGAGAGTAGAGGAAGTGATCTGAGTACAGCAAAAGAACATGTCTGCATCCACTCTTTCTGTACTCTTGACTATGGATGGGATGTAACTAGCTGCTTCAAGTTCCTGCCTTGACTTTCCCATAGTGATGGACTGTAACCTGGAATTGTGAGCTATAATGAACCTTTTCATTTCTAAGTTGCTTTTTTTGGAGGGGGAGGGATTGGTCAGGGCATTTTACCATGGCAACAGAAATAAAACTGGAAATGGCTTAAGGAAGGAAGGTTTTATTTTGTCTCACACTCTTAGGGGATGTCAGTCCATTGTAGAACTCAGTCTTCCAAATGAAATAGCCACCATCTCCATCTGATCAGCTAGGCCTGCTGCAGGATACAGTCTGGTGTAGGCATGTCGATCGTTGATGTTGCCTCAGAGGTGAACTTGAGAAGGATCACTGGACCCTAACCTGAGGTCCCAGCTGTTCTCCCCAGCCATTTATATGCAATTCTGCCCTAGCTATACATGACTTTAGGATCTAGTAGGTGTGAAAGAATAAAGGCTAGATAATGTTAACTGAAGGAACTCTATTTGTGCAGCTAAAGGGAAGCCACTATCCATGCTGGATAGACTTTCCAGTGACTCTGCTCTGCATTTTTCCATGTTCCTACCCATAATCTTCACCCACTCCCTGTAAGTAAGCACACTACACTACTTGAGTGTATTCCCTAGAGGGAACTTGAGTGGAATCAACCTTTTGTGTGATATTGGGACCTTTTGAGGAGGGGCAAATGTTGTTTTTATCTCCCCATGGAAGGAATTCTCACAACACAGACCATCATGGCAGGGAAGGCTAGATTATGGGACAGGATGGGACAGCTCTGTTTATGACAGTGAGATCTTATTAGCAGATGTGGAAGTGGAGATCTGGGCCAGAAGTGAGGCACAAAGAGAGCTGAGCTATGAAACTTCAAAGGTTTCCTCTTAGTTACCCACCTTCATCAGCCATGTCTTGTATCCCAAAGATTCTGTGGCCTCCCCAAACAACACCATCGTCTGGAGACCAAGTGTTGAAACACATGAGTCTGAGGCAGAGGGTAAGGATCACATTCAAACCACAGCAGCATGAATACAGGAAAGATGAGAGATCCATGACAGAGCAGTTTATAATGACAAGCTAATAGAGACATATGAGTGTAAAATAGGAATTGGGCTGACCTTGAATTCATGATCTGCCTGTCTCAGTTGATTGCTGGGTGACAGGTGCATGCCACCATGCCTGGCATTACCTTTTCACCTGGTTAGGTTATCACTGGGTCACAAATTCTTCCAGAGCAGGGCTCTATGGATTTCTCACTGTGACCTGACCAGTCCTGGCCTCACAAGTGACCAGCTGTTGGTGATCCCGATGCTTCCTATGAGCCACCTTTGTTGTGAGATACAGTGAAAAGAGGGGACATCTGAGTGTTCCTTTTGGAGGTCTCTTTGTCATCCCAGTATTTAGTATCTTGTAATGCTATAAATTTGTAAAAGGCTAATGTAGGGGAAGCTGTAGCCACGCCTTCACGCCTTGTGAGGGCGTGGTCAGAGTGAGTATGGGGACTGCGTTTTCGGTTTCGGTTTCTCTTTGCTTCTTGCTGTACAGACTACCACCGGCTGGCTGGTTCGCTCTGTAAGTAAGGCTTTTCACTATTAAATACCCTTATATTTCTACCTGACTCCGTATTGGTAATTTCCTACTATATCTGGTGTCAGAAGCGGGATATTGGAAACCCACACCCCATTTGGGACAGGCTGTGGGTTCCATCGGGCCCGCCGCCTAGGCCCGGAAAGAACCCTCTCTCCACAGGCGTTCCCGGCTAGCAGCCGACCCACTGCTGCTGAGCTGCTCAGAACCATCCACCAAGCTCAGAGACAGTTTCTAGCTGCCTAGAGTCCAGGTAGGCCTCGGCTTTCAGCTGTGGCTTCCCCTGGCCTGCGGGAAAGCCGAATCTGTTTCAGTGGTTGTAGCCGCAAGGCCGTATACTCTCTAAGATAAGCGCAGCCGCTTTTGTGACCTCTCTCCACCGCTGACCGACTGCTGCCAAACGCCTCGGAATAACTGAACGCCTGTGCTACCTGCTGATCAAATATATTTACTGCATCTGGAGTAGAAATCAGGTAAAATTATGGCGGAATATTTATCATTTGCTAAAATTGGTAATATTTTTGCTTATTACGTGAATTCACTGTTTGAGGAGGATGTTAATGTGCCAATTACTGGCCTATATGCCATAATGGCAGTTAGCTTGCTGGTACAAATAGTATTACTAGCCAGAGGACACAGGAATAGGGATAAGGATAACCTCACCACCTGCTTGCAGGAAATAACAGCTTTATGATTAGGTCAGACCACAATTGTGCAGCAAGTGGAACAGAAATTGGATGATAAGCTTGGCTCTGTGTCCAATACACTAAAGACAGAGCTGTCTGATGAGATACAGCGTATTTATGATAAGATAAACACAGAGAGATCCTCCATGTCTGAGGCCTTAGAGGCTAGGCTGTCAGAAGACCATGACCAGCTAAAGAATATCTGTAGCCAGCTAGAAACTCAGATAGGCAATGTTACTCATCAACTAGATGCAACGGTGCAAAATACCCAGCATAGGGTTGAAGAATTGGACAATGCCATTCAATCAGTTATTGAAGCATCCAAGGTAGCAGATCAGAAATTTGAGTCTAGATTTGAATGTTTGGAAGATAATTTACAGTACAGGGCTGACAGATTACATAGGTCCATACGGTCGATTGCTGAGGACTCAAAATCAGCAAATCATGACCTGGAATCTAGACTCCAATACCTAGAAGGCAGTTTCCATGCCATCCAGATGCTGTCTAAGGATGATCGTATGAAAGACCTAGAAAAACATGTAGATGAGCAGTTAGACAATTTACAGATTCACTAATGTGCTTGGAATCTTTTATGATTAAGGAGATTGAAACTTTTCAAAAGGATATCATTGCTAGGCTTAAAGATCAGTGGGATGCCTCAGAAGCAGAATCACTCCAATCCCAGGCACCTACTCCACCCAGGTATCGTGACTATTCTTCTAAGGTTGTTACTCGTACACCATTAGTGTACCCAGCTACCATGGTAGAAAAGCCAGCTTCTAAGAAACACCCTCATGGACGAATGGTTTATGAATGGCAACCTATACAGCCAAAGGATCTTAAGAATATTAAAGAATCAGTTGTCTCATATGGTCTCCATAGCCCATACGTAAAACAGCTATTACATTCATGGGCAACCTTTAACAGGGTGACACCCACAGATTGGGAACTATTGGTAACAGCTGTACTTGAGAATTCATGCCAAATCCAGTGGAAGGCATTGGTAAGGGAAGAGGCAAAGCTCCTTGAACGTCAGGGCATAAAGGAAGGTTTTGAAGCCCCTCTAGATAAGCTTCTTGGTCAGGGTATTTATGCTGACCCACAGGTTCAGGCTGAATATGATGACGATATACTGTCTCTTTGCAGGAAAGCAGCATTAAATGCCTGGGATAAGGTTCGTGAGCCAGGAGAACGTCTAGAAGCTTATACCAGAATAGAACAGGGACCTACAGAACAGTTCCAGGACTTCTTACAAAGGTTAACTAGGGCAGTAGAATTACAGGTAACAGATCCAGAAACAAGACAATCAATTATATATACAATAGCTTATGAAAATGCAAACCCTATATGCAAAAGAATACTTTTGCCTTTAAAGATCAGATCAGCTCCATTAGAAGAATGGGTTTTGTATGCAGCCAACATTGACTATAATGTGCAAGATACTGGAGCTTGGGTAGGAGAAGCCATCTCCAAAGGTTTAAAATGGCAACAGGAAATTAAAAGTTCTAGAGGTGAGGATGTAAGGGCTTGGCAAGGAGAAGCACCTTACAGAGGTCAACATAGGTACCAAGAGGCTAGAGGTTACTACTACTATGAACCAGAACCTTGGGGAGGAAGAGCCTTCCCCTTGAGACCACGAAGGCGCCAGGAACCTAGATGTTTCAACTGTGGTAAAATGGGACATACTAAGAGAAATTGTAGACAAATGAATTCTAACAATGCCTCATATGGAAGGCCACTGCCTTCTGGATTGTGTAGAAGATGTGGTAAGGGCAGACACTGGACCAATGAATGTAGATCAACCAGGGACATACAAGGAAACCCCTTAAGGTCGGGAAACCCCGAGGGGGGCCTCAAGAAGTCCCCCACATCAAGAAAGGTCAGGTCATTCCCAATAGCAGTGGAAGACAATCTCTCACAGGAACAATAGATAGTTCTTTGCCTATTGTGAAAAAAGATATTGCTCTAGATGGTAGTTTGAATAATGATGAAGAATCAAGTGTGAATGGACAAAATGAGAAACGCTTATTTTGGCAAGCTTCTATTAATGATAAAAGGCCTCAATTAAAAGTTAAAATTAATAATAAAGTTGTTTCTGGCTTAGTGGACACTGGGGCAGATGTAACTATTATTACTCAAAAGTCTTGGCCTCAGAAATGGCCTCTTAGAAAGGCAAATGTACAATTTTTAGGAATTGGAACTCTATCTAGAGTTCGACAGAGTGTTAACTCAGTGGTCTGCATTGGACCGGAAGGACAGAAAGGGATACTGAAACCATGTGTGGCAGATATAGCTATAAATCTCTGGGGTCGTGATCTCTTACAGCAGTGGAATACTCAGATTAATATTCCTCCAGTGTCAGATACAAATTATGAAAAAGATCTGGTAAGACGCTATGGAAAACGGTTACCAACCATCCATGCTGTACAGAAACTAGGTACAAATGATGGACCTTCAGAGAGCCAAAGGCCCTGCCATTGAAGTGGCTTACAGATGAACCAGTTTGGGTAGGACAATGGCCTATGACCTCTGAGAAGCTAGAGGCTTTAGAAAAGTTAGTACAGGAACAGCTAGATGCTGGACACATAGAGGAATCTACCAGTCCTTGGAATTCTCCTGTCTTTGTCATCAAAAAGAAGTCAGGTAAGTGGAGAATGCTGACAGACCTGAGAGCTATAAATAAGGTAATTCAACCAATGGGCTCTCTGCAACCTGGAATGCCATTACCTTCCTTAATACCTAAAGGATGGCCTATCATAGTCATTGATCTAAAAGACTGTTTTTTCACAATACCGTTACAGGAAAATGATAGAGAAAAATTTGCATTTACTGTACCAACTCTTAATAATTCACAGCCAGTTAGGAGATATCAATGGAGGGTTTTGCCACAAGGAATGCTAAATAGCCCTACTTTGTGTCAACACTTTGTACAGCAACCTTTGGGAATAATTCGGAAGAAATTTTCACAATCTCTTGTTTATCATTACATGGATGATATTCTTTTATCAGATTCTAATAAGGAAACTTTGGAACGTATGTTTGAAATGGTGAAGGAAGTTCTGCCTCGTTGGGGATTACAGATTGCACCAGAAAAGATACAAAGAGGAAATTCTATTAACTATTTAGGTTACAAGATAGACTTACAGAGAATCAGACCTCAAAAGGTACAAATTAGGAGAGATCGGTATCAAACTCTTAATTCTCTTCAGAAATTATTAGGGGAAATTTCTCAATTACAGACAATTATTGGTGTAGAAGGACATGACTTAAAGCATTTAAAAATGGCCCTTAAAGGTGATAAGGACCTAAACAGTCCTAGAATATTATCTGATGAGGCAGAAAAAGAGTTACAATGGGTAGAAAACAGAATATTGAATGCACATGTAGATCGGATAAACCTTAATTTAGACTGTATTCTGGTTATCTTGCCATCCAGAGAATACCCTTCTGGAATTCTGATGCAGAGGGAAGACACTATATTGGAATGGATATTTCTGCCACATAAACAGAATAAAAAGTTAAAGACATATATAGAAAAGATTTCTGATTTGATTTTAAAGGGTAAATTAAGACTTCGCCAGCTGACTGGAAAAGATCCAGCAGAAATTATAGTACCTTTAACTAATGAAGAAATTTCTTCCTTATGGAAAGATAATGAATATTGGCAAATAGCTCTTACTGACTTTTTGGGAACAATTAGCAACAACTATCCCAAAACTGACAGAATTAAATTCATAAAAAAGACAGTCTGGATTCTTCCACGTATTGTAAGACAAACTCCCATTTCTGGAGTTCTTACCTTCTACACTGATGCCAACAAATCAGGTAAGGCAGGTTATAAAGCAGGTGAGGTAAGTAAAGTAGTTCAAAGTCCATATACATCTGTACAGAAGGCAGAATTATATGCAATTCTCATGGTACTTAAGGATTTTACAGAACCTCTTAATATAGTTACTGATTCTCAGTATGCAGAGAGAGTCGTGTTACATATTGAGACTGCAGAATTTGTTCCTGATAATACAGAATTAACTTCTCTGTTTTTACAATTACAGGAAACTATCAGAAACAGAAGTAATCCTATGTATATTACACATATCAGATCCCATACGGGTCTGCCTGGCCCACTAGCACAAGGCAATGATGAGATTGATCGTTTATTAATTGGAAGTGTGCTAGAAGCCTCAGAATTTCATAAGAAACATCATGTAAATAGCAAAGGTTTGAAAAAGGACTTCTCTATCACTTGGCAACAAGCCAAGGAGATAGTGAAAAACTGTCCTACTTGTTCCTTTTATAATCAAACTCCATTGCCAGCAGGTTGTAATCCTAAGGGCATTCGGAGAAATGAGGTTTGGCAGATGGATGTCTTTCACTTTGCAGAGTTTGGAAATTTGAAATATGTGCATCATACCATAGACACATTCTCAGGGTTCCAATGGGCTACTGCTCTTAACTCTGAAAAAGCTGATTCTGTTATTATACACCTGCTAGAGGTGATGGCAGTTATGGGTATACCTGCACAAATAAAAACTGACAATGCTCCAGCATATGTCTCTACGAAATTGGAACAATTTTTCAAATATTATAACATAAAGCATGTTACTGGTATACCACACAATCCTACAGGACAAGCAGTGGTTGAGCGATCTAATAGAACACTTAAGGAGATGCTCAACAAACAAGCTTGGAAGACTAAACCCCCCAAACATAGGTTGCATAATGCTTTATTAACACTAAACTTTCTTAATGCCAATGAAAAAGGACAAACAGCTGCAGAAAGACACTGGACTACGGAAAAAACTGCTGAACTCAATCAGCCAGTATACTTCAAAGATGTACTAACCTCTGCATGGAAACCAGGACATGTATTACGTTGGGGTAGGGGTTTTGCATTGGTTTCTACAGGAGAAGAAAAACTTTGGATACCATCAAAGTTGATCAAGATTCGACTGGAAAAGGAAAAACCTCTCGACAAGGACAAATGACAGGTATTCTACTAAGGTATATCTTATAAACTAAATAGAAACCTCCCAAAGGAAAGGGAAGTGTTTTGCTTTTATCTTCACAGGAAAACTCATCTTCAGAAGGCAAAGGACACTGCATGGGTAGATACTTAAGAAGACAAGGTAGCTATAACCATCAAATAGAAGGAATGTGCCATACAGTAAACTTTACAGCTGTCTCTCAAAAAACTCTTTATTTCCTAGTCCCTATTCAATTAAACCAATGCTGGATTTAGAGGTGGATTTGGCTTTCCTCCTCTAAAATCCAAGCACATTATTTAACTAAGCTTTAGTGTTTCTGTGTTGTATCAAGAAGCCAATTGATGTAATACAGAATAAAAGAAGAATTTGGGGACTGTCTTTGTCTTTTCTTGGATCTTTCTCTCAAGGTGTACACCCTTTCATAATTGTTATGCTCTCATGGTTGCATTCCCTAGCATGTGTACATACACAAGCAAACATTTCTCTGCTAACTGTTTATGTTTGAGTCCCACACAGCCAATGAAGACCTGCCTGACAGCAATCCCTGGACACCCTGGAAAGAAAATGGGCCACATCTCCTCGACTGCACTGGATCCAACTTGCTCCATTTCAACTGACACTCCGGCCAGAGGTTCGGGTACTGACTTCAATCAAGTTGAAGTGAATCCCATCTAACATGGACTGGATACTAACATTTTCTTTCTACAGGACCCCATATGACTATCAACGTCCCATTTCAGCAGGAAGTAACTTGGAGAATGCTACGCCCCCTTTCCCCATTGTTGTCACTTAGGATAGTGTATATACCTTGTTAGGAATAGCTTCCTATTGTTTATGGTTCGGTTTGGAAGGAGGTGTTCAGGCTTGGACACCTCTTTCAGATGACTTTAGGGTTTAGTTAAAATAGATAGTTATCTTCTTATATTTTACCTTTATACTGTTAAGTTTTAATCCTCTTTTAGACTAAAAGGGGAATTGTAGGGGAAGCTGTAGCCACGCCTTCTTAGGGGCTGGCTACAGGAGTACCTGAGGGCTTGTGAGGGCGTGGTCAGAGTGAGTAGGGGGACTGCGTTTTCGGTTTCGGTTTCTCTTTGCTTCTTGCTGTACAGACTACCACCGGCTGGCTGGTTCGCTCTGTAAGTAAGGCTTTTCACTATTAAATACCCTTATATTTCTACCTGACTCCGTATTGGTAATTTCCTACTATAGGCTAAAGAATGGATTGTGAGGAGGCAAAACTTTCAAATTCCTTTAAATCTGAGTAGAGGGTTTGAACAAATCTGATAGTGAAGTGCTAGTATCTGAAAATGTCTCTAATTATAAAACAAAACAACCTTGTGGGAATCAAGAAGAGGGAAATCAATGTAGTTTCAAATGCAAACCTTTCCCTATATGGGGTCCTATGTAGTCCAGGCTGGTCATGAACTCACTATGTAACTAATTAAGGATAATCTTGAACTTCTGATGCTCCAGCCTCCACCTCCCAAATGCTGGGGTAACACACATGTGTCATCATGCTCTGATTTATGCATTGCTAGGGATGGAGCACAAGTTTTTGTACCTACTAGATAAGCACCCTTCCAACTGAGATACATCCTTGGCCCTAGATATTTTAAGAGGAAGTTTTGTGTCTATGCTTATGTGTGCATGTGGATACATGAACATTCATGTACCTGTGTGTAGAGGCCAAGGAAGACCTCAGCTGTCATTTCTCAGATGTTGATAACTTTGGGGCTCTTGAGACAGAGCATCTTACTTGCCTAGAACTCACTGATTTGGCTCATCTGGCTGGCCAGTGAGCCCTCAGAGATCCTCCAGCCTCTGCCTCCGTAGCACTGGGAGTATAAGCATGTGCCACCATGCCCAGCCCTATCCTTTTTTAAATGTAGGTTCTGAGGATCAAACTCTTGTTCTCATGATTGCAAAGCAAGCTCTTTACCAACTGAGCCATCCCTGCAACTCTTAAAAGGAGGTTGCAAAGCTCCCTTTATTTACTCACCAGGTTCTAAGCCTTAAAACATTTACACCCAATGGCTGCTTTCCCCAAAACTATAGTTTCTGTTCTTGTGTTTTCTCTATAATGAATTTATGACTTGGCAACAAGAACTCATACCAGATGAACCTTTGACCTTGAACTTTCAGGTCCAGACCCAAGAGGTAACAATGGAGTTTGCTCTCTGCCCTGGAGCATTGCTGGGTATAGCCCACATGAGCAGAATCCTAGTGTACTCCCACAATGCATACCTCACAATGCCCCATCCCTAGAGAGGCACACTGTCACAAATAATCCATTAAACTATACTTATGACAAATTATTCCAGTGTTGGATTTTGTTACTCTTAAAACATTGAAGAAGATAAAATTATGTGTCAGCTTTTCATCACTGTGACAAAAAATACCCGAGAAAATAACTTAAAAGAGGAACGAGGCATGGGGAGATGGCTTACTTGATACAAGCATGAAGATGTAAGTTTAATTTCCAGCTGAGCATAGTGGTGCTACTTGTAATCTGAGTGCTGGGAAGGCAGAGACTGGAGGACCCCTTGGCCTCACTGGCCAGCTGTGTAGCCTGCTTGGTGAGTTCTAAGCCACTGTCTCAACAATCTAGGTAGGTGTTATTCTGAGGAAGGAGAGCAGATATGGTTCTCTGCCTTCACATACAAATGTACACACATTTGGACACACACATGCAACTGCCCATACATGAACACACACATGCAAGTAAAGGCCAGAGCAGGATGTCAAGTGTCTTTATCTTTGCTCTTCACCTTATAGCACCATTCAGAGTTTTTCAACTCAACCAGAAACTCACCATTTCAGCTAGTCTGGCCAGCTGATGAGCTGTCCAGATCTGCCTGTGTCTATCATTCAGTGATGGGGTTACTGGCACACACAGCCATGTCTGGCTTTTGATGTGGATGCTGGGGATTGAAACGCTGGTCATGCTTGCAGAGTAAGCACCCTTATCCATTGAGTAGTCTTCCCAACCCCTGACAGCTCTTTAAGTAGTCAAAAATAAAACTCCACACTTTCCACTATGAAAGGTGTCTCTTGTTTTGTCTCTCTGTGTATATGCATATGTATGTCTATATGTGTTTGCATGCATACACACATATGCCTGTGTGTATGAGTGCATGCATGTGTGCCTGTTTGTGTACATGCAAGTACACCTGCTTATGTGTGTATGCATATATGTATGTCTGTGTTTGCCCACTTCCCTGCGTGTATGTATACATGCATGCACATGTGTGTTTGTGTGTATGTGCATGAATGCATATGTGTATCTGTATGTGCACACATGTGCCAGTGTGTGAATGTGTGCATATGTGCACATATGTGCCTTCAGAGGACAACCTTGGGTGTCATTCCTTAGGTGTCTTCCTTATTGGCCTTATCTTGGGTCTTTCATTGGCCCTAAGCTTCACCAAGTAGGCTTGGCTACTGGCCAGCAAACTCTAGGGATCCACCTGTCTGCCTCCCATCTCACCATCCCTGGCAGTACAAGCATTTATCAGTGTGCTTGGCTTTTTACATTGGTTTTGGGGCTTGAACTCGGGTCCTTGCACCGTCAAGGAGCTTCAACTCTCCTGTTTTCTTACTTTTACCCTCTTCCTAGACCAGACTGGGCCATTCTGGGAAGGCTGGAGGACTCACTCTATGCTCCATGCTCCTCTCTTTCATCCTCCCTGGGAGTCCTGAGAAAGGTCTTTTGCTTGTCATTTAGATCCCTGGACCCTTCTCAGGTTGCCCCTTTGAAATCCTAATTGGATACTTGTGGCCAACAAACAAAATTCTTCACTTCAGAACATCCATCACAAACTGCCTATGGATCCTGATAGTGTCGGGTGTTTCGGATTAACCGTGAACAACTAGCTGTAAATTTTGCTCAGGGATTTTTTTTTTTTTTTTAATCAGGGATGGAGCCATGTATTTACAGGCTGACATCCGGCTTTTGGAGTGTCCTTTGGAAGATTTTGGCTAGGCTTCCCATCTGTTTAGCTGTTGCTTCTCAGCCTCCTGTTGCTCACGGTAGGAAATTGACTCAGAGACCACAGTCAATAAATTAGGAAGTGGGGACAACCTGTTGTCTTTGCTCCACTTAAACTAACATTTTACTCAGTCCCAACCCCACCTTGCCCTACTCCCTCCCCTACCAAGGATGGTCTTTAAATAGTACTTAAATGGGGACAGAGCACTGAGGTGCCTCCTGATGAGATAGGATAATAGGATGAAGTAGATGTGGAGATTTCTGGAATATACATCCCCCTGTCCATTACTCATTTCATCAATGGGACCCAGGGGTGTTCTACATCTCTGTCAGCACTCCCAAGAAAGGGCTGCTGGCGTTTCCTGCTTTGATACTTGCTCAATTCACAGCCATCATCTGTCTAGATGACATAAGGATGGAAACTGGGAAGGTTCCAGCAGCTCAGTCCCCTTGGTTGCTCCTGGCTGTCAGGGTTCAGGACCCATGCATGCTTCATCAAGGGGGCAAGTGGCCTGCAGAGGGACTTCCTGCCTGCATTGACAGAAAATGCAAAACAGGCTGGAGAGGCTGCTGGGAGGATCAGGGCCATCCTCTAATGTCCCTGGGGTCACTGTCACCTAGGAAGGGGCCATTCATCTTGCTGGCAGACCACCATAAGCTGAGCCTGATGCCCCGGGCAATTGACAATTTCATATTTGTTCACTTGTGAATTCCATGGCAAGGAAGAAAAAAAATGCTACAGTGGGAGAAAAGAAGCCAGATCTGTATAGTTAGATACAGACCTCTGACTGTATGCTAACTTGGGTTGCCTTCTCTCTTCTGAGTTTCTGTCATCACACTGTGTGAACACACCGTAGTGTGAGTTTCTGCTAAAGGAGCAGCTGGGCTGAAGCATGAACATTTCCTGAATAGAGCATCTCCCCTCAGTACAGAGGAGGCATGGTCCATGTCCTAACAAACACACATGGGCAGGGAAGAGGTGGCATCAAAACCCCAAGTGCCACCACTCCTGGGAAAGCCTTGGCTCAAAAGCAAAGAAAGACGAAAGAAATCGATGGTTGGCTTTAAACTCCTAAAGGTCCTTGTCAAGCATAATATTGACTCTCTGTGATTTTTTACTTCGCAGGACTTTGGAATCTAAGCAACAAGGAAATGCACATCTCTGATTTCAACCACTGATGGTCACCTCAAGTGCCCTGGCATTATAATGTGGGATACTGGTGAGACTCAGTCTCAACTATACCAAAGACAAGGGCTGGGGGAGATGGCTCAGTTGGTAAAGTTTTTGCAATACAAGCATGAGAGCCTGAGTTCAGATCCCCAGCACCCATGTAAAAAGTCAGGTGGGGCTATACACACCCATAAATCTACTGGGCACACACCCACTGGGCAGGTAGTGACAGGAGGGTCAGCCAGACTAACTCAATGAACAGCAAGTTCAGTGAGAGGCCCTGAGTGCTAGTTTAATTCCTCATTGCTGTGTTCAAACCCATGAGGTTATGGGGGCCATTTTACCTTCAAACCACACTACTGTGTATCTGAATTTCATCTTTGTTGCTATGATAAATATGATAAAGTGCCCTGACAAAAAGGACTAAGAGGAGAGAGGGCTTGCTCAGCTCACAGTTCATCACTGAGAGGAAATCAGCCTGGAACTTAAAGCAGCTAGTCACAGTACATCCACAGTTAAAGGAACCCACTGCATGTATGTTTGCTTGTGCTCATCCCCTCTTTATACTCAGACATTTCAGAAGCCAAACCAAGGGAATGATGTCATCTACAGTGGGCTGGGTCTTCCACATCAGTTAAGGCAACCCCCTACAGACAAACCCACAGGCCAACTTGATCCAGACAATCCCTCATTGAGAGCCTCCTTTCTCTCTGGTAATTCCAGATGGTGTCAAGTTGGTAATTAAAACTAACTATCATAGCCTGCCAATAAAAGATACCTAACATTAATATCACACACACACACACACACACACACACACACACACACACACACACACACACGTAACAGCGGTGAAGATATAGATGTTACTCTTAGGAGGATACACAAGTATTTTCAGCCATCTCTGGGTCAGAGGTCAGGAGAGGGAGGCAACTTCCTCTTTCTATATATGCCCCTCCTTGTGCTATTTGAAAGTTTTACTCCATGCAAGCCCAATTAAACATTTTCTTTTGTTCCATGGGTGGCAAGGTTATTCTCGGCTCATGAGCTGATTTTCAGTTTGTACAACTGGAGGATGGATTTGGTGATTATTAAATGAAAAAGGGAAAAGCAATTTCTTGCAAATTGCTAGCTGCAGGGAGTGGGGGCGTATAGGCTGTTTTTTTTAGGGGGGGCGTTCTGTGATGAGAACAGAAGCCAGCTTACTCTTTTCAGTGGGTCAACACAGGTTTGCAGGGGTTCCTGGAAATTGCCTCCTGTTGGGTGCTGTGGGGTGCCCTGACACCAGTAATGAAGCAGCAGGCGTTTATTTTGAGTGGGCAGATGTTTGCTGCTGGCTGCAAGCACACATGCCACACCTTGCCCCAGCTTGAATGAGGGACACAGGCTGAGAAGTGTTGGCTTCACCCCCCAGAACTCTATTGGAGAAACTAAGCATATTCATTGGTAATGTTTGTGTCTCTGCAATCTCATCTCAATTCTGTGGGATGGGGAGTTCATGACTGTCTTCATTGATGGATGGGGAAAACTAGGCAAGGCACTTTAAATAGCTTGTCAAGGAGTCATGAGCTCTTGGTGTTAGAGTGAGCAAGTCCTCTCCCTTTCCCCAGGTTTCCCACTGTGTCTCTGTGTTTCTTTGGAGTGGGATAGCTATAGAAGATGGAGAACAAGCCAGTAGGGTGTGCATTGTGGATGTCAGAGAAACTTGCCCAATGTTTTTTGACACAGATAACATATTTCAAGGATAAAATGTCCCTTTCTGGGTCTCCCTTTTATGACATTTCTTCCCATGACCCTCATAAAAGTGTGTGTGTGTGTGTGTGTGTGTGTGTGTGTGTGTGTGTGTGTGTGTGTAAACCATGATACAAGTGATACTACACTGACATCAGGTCTCTTGAGAGTGCTGATCCTTCATCAGTGCATGTATAGGAGGAAGTCCTGATACCTCAGCTTCTGATGAACCCGGAATAACCTCACCACAGCTTCAAGGATGCTTAACCACAATGGGGCATCCTCACCCATAGAAGATACTGCTTTTTTGACTCCTAACAAGCTCCTTGCAAGCCAGTATCACTTCCTTTACACAGGAAGTGATAAATGGAGCTGGGAATCAGACCTGTTTTTAATGCCGTTTTAACCTGTGTTTTGACACAGTATACCCCTTATGGAGCAATTATAGGGGGTTCTTCTCAATGAGGCTCAGATCTCCTGCTCTGCTTGGGACCCCTAGACTTCTCCACATTGCACACCAAGCCAGACCCCAAGTCCCTACACACTTTGAGTTCATGTTCCCTGTGGCCACATGGTGGCCTGACCTTTGTCTGAACCTTTGTCTCTCCCATCTCCCTCTCCAGGGTGTTGATGTCCTTGATCACTCAACATGTCTCTGCCTTCTTGACTCCCTAAAACCTCCTCCTTAGATCCCTGACATCCTCTCCTTGGTTCCCTAAAACCCCACCCTGGCTCTCTGCATTCCCTGTGTCTTGTGATTTGTTCTGTTTCAGAGCTCGCCACCTCTCAATAGATCCTTCTCAGCTATACATTTATTTAGCAAATCTAGGAACTGGCAAGATGGCTCAAATAGTAAAGGCACTTGCTGTCAAGACTGACAGCCTGAGTTCAATTCCTAGCATCAACAGGGAAGGAGACTGCTGAAAGTTATCCTCTGACCTCTACATGCACACAAAGGTATTCTCAATCTCTCTCTCTCTCTCTCTCTCTCTCTCTCTCTCTCTCTCTCTCTCTCTCTCTCTCTCGCTGTGTGTGTGTGTGTGTGTGTGTGTGTGTGTGTGAAATAAATTAACATGCAAGTCCAGCTTGTAGCTCTCACCTTTCCTTGTAGCATCTTTTCTTCATTACTAATAAGCTGCTCATTTGGTTGGTCTCCTGCTATGACTCCAAGTGGAATGTCACTGAAGCAGGTGGGGATGTCCTTTCCTTCCTTCTTTCCTTCCTTCCTTCCTTCCTTCCTTCCTTCCTTCCTTCCTTCCTTTCTTTTCCTTCTTTCTTTCTTCTTTATTTTTTTGGTAGCTAAAGCTACCAGTAATGCTCAGAAAGATTTCTAGGGTGCTGGTCCTAGCAACCCTCAGGTCTATTATCCAGCTACTCTGGGGGCTGAGGCAGAGGAATTGCAATTTCAAGGCCATCCTAGGCAACATAATGAGACTTTGTTTGAAGATAAAAAGTAAGAAGAGGGCTGGAGCAAGTAACTCAAGTGGTAGGATACCTTCCTAGAGTCCCCCAGTGAGGGACTGGAGGTGTGGCTTACTGGTAGAGCACTTGCCTAGAATCCCCCAGTGAGGAGTTGAGGGCATGGTTTAAAAGTAAAGACATTGACCATTATGTACACCCTGAGCTCTAGTCCCACTCCTCCAAACCCCCACTTACACACAGAGGAAAGAGGAAGGAGATAAAAAACATAACAGAGGGGAAGGAGACAGAAAAGGAAGAAGGAGAAGAGGAAGAATGAAAAGTGGGAGAAGAGATTGTAGGTACACAGTGAATCTGACATCAAAGAAAACCCACCGAGGTGTTTGTTTGTTTATGTATGATTGTACAGTGGGGAAAACAAAACACTGAAGGCTGGTGGCATCCTGCTTCCTCTCCTGAACAGTGTTTGTGAGCATGGCCCATGGCTGTCACCTGATTTAAGGTTTTGTCTCTGAGCTTTCAGCCTTGGCATTTGTATTTAAGAGAGACTTCAAAGCTCCATGACACCACCTGTGACTGGCAACAGCTTAAGTGTTTCTGAGGTAAAAGCCACCCAGAGTGGTCATTTAATCCACAGATGGTTCTGATTCCTGGGTCTAGACCCAGTGTCCTCACTAATGACTCTATTTTAATCCCCAGCCAGTTCTGGAGGATGTGACCTGCTCACACTTGTCTCCCCCACCCCCGGACTCCCACTCCTATCAAATCCACACAACACACAGTGCAGGTCTCATTCCCTCTGATCCCAGATTGCACCCCACCATTTATTGTCTGTTCCTGGTGCTTTTTACAAACCAAGACATGCACCATATGCTTGCCAATTGGAGGTCTGGGATCCTATACACATCGGTGGCGTTCACACACGGAAGGAGGTGTGATTGTCGCCGCCACCCGGAACTGCTTGTCCTTGTATCAGGGCCTCCTCAGTCCTTCTCTGCCACATCCAGCAGGCACAGATGGTGTTGACGGTGTCAGAATTCTAGACACATGGCATATGTCCTCGGAGCAGACAAGGCGCTAAATTAATTCTAAACGTCAGTTGTAAGTTTCTCGCCAAAACACCCCCTCGCTGTATAAATAGTGTCTGCACTCTACATTTTTCCCAGCAGGCTCTGTGGATGCCCAGGTATGACACTCTTAGCTTCATTTTATATCACTGAATATTCTATAAAACAGTCCCTGCTCTGGGAAAGGCAATCGGAAAACAGTGGCTAAGGCTAAGTGGTGGTAAACCTTCTCCCGATGCTGGGAGAGGGGCATCTGGAGCCTCCAAAGGGTGACCACTGGGTCTTAATTCAAGAATGGCATTTCTTGAATTAAGACAAAGAAAGATATATGGAGTGACATCCCAGCACTGAGGAAGCAGAGGTAGGACTGAAGCTCGAGGTCTGCCTAGGCTATGGAGGGAGTTGAAAGCCAGCCTAGAGAACCTGTCCCAAAACAGAAAGTAAAAAGAGGGTTCAGAATATAGCTCAGCAGAAGAGTGTGTGCTTAGAGTCCCCCAGTAAGGGGGCGGGGACATGGATGGAGTTGAGGGCTGAGTCCTTCTCTTCAGAATCATAGGCAGGTGCTCTACCACTGAGCCACTTTCCAGCCCCTCACTAGGGGATTCTAGGCAGGTGCTCTACCACTGAGCCATGCCCCCAGCCCCTTCACTGGGGGATTCTAGGCAGGTGCTCTACCACAGAGCTACATCCCCAACTCTCTTTTCATCATGTAAACCCGGAAGGCAGAGTCTCACTCAGTTGTCCAGGACAACATTGGACTAGCCCTATAGCCCAGACTGGTCTTGGGCCTGCAGTTTCCCTGTTTACTCTTGAGTAGTTGGGTGGTAGGTAGGCTTGGACCAGGAGTTCACTGCCAGAGGGGAGGCCCCCTTGTTCAGACCCATCAGGATACCAACAGGAGGAGCCTGTCTAATTATGCGCCCCTTGGTCACCTCAGCTGTGCAGCAGTTGGGTATAGCCTCTTCACTCACTATCACCTGCCATTTGAAGATGCAGAACTCCAGATTACATTGGGCTGTTCCTTGTGCTGCATCAAGCACTATGTTCCACACAAAGTCACCCTCTGTACCCATCATGCCTATGTGGTTTCAAATGTCCAGCATTCTGAGAGGTGTTCCTGCTTCTGACCACGACCCTGACCATCAGCCAGCATCACTATTTAAGGAACTGACCACATCGTGGAAACTGCTGGAGCTCCAAACAGAAATAATCTCTGTGGTACCAGAGATTGAAAGGGGTAATGGTCAGTGTTCCTACAATTTGGGTTCCCCTATGTGATTGTATTGCATCAACTCCCCCAGGCATATAAACAAACATCTATTCACCCTAGGTGGGGCACCAGTGACAGATCAAACCAACATTGCCACCCAGGTCTAGCTTGGTCAAGCAACGAGTTTAATCAAGGTTTACTTACAAAGTAAACTTATAAATGATGTGCAGGCAGCTACAACACTGAAGAAAATAGCATCTTTCTGTTTCTCTCAGCAATTAACTGCTTATATATTATTGTGTCAGAGGATGGCTCATGTTATTTGCTGACTGTCTGTTAATCCTTGAGGAAGAGGGGGGCATCCTAAGGCCCTCATGCCTCTATGATGGAGAGTTAATGGACTCAATCCTGTTCGTGTTTTCTATGGATAACCACAGATAGCTAAAGAGGGCGATCCTTCTTCTACAGAGAACACAAAAAGGAAAACTTCACTTTGAAGGGAAAATTAACTACACCTAAGAGGACACAAGGAATAAGTAATCTCAGAACCTGATATTGACCTCTGGGCTTCACATCTTTGTAGATACACACACACACACACACACACACACACACACACACACACACACACAGACACACACACACACACACACACACACACACACACACACACACACTCACGCATGAACATTCACCTGCATTATTTGTGTATACACACAAACCCATACCTCACACATATACTAAACTCACATACAAGAGAAATTCCTTGTCCTAATTGATATAAAGAGGCATTTTTATAGGTTAGAAGTGATTGGCTAATGAGCATGAAAATATGCTCAGCCCAAGTAGCAAAACAGGGAATGAAATTTGCAGTGGCAGTGCCATGACCTTCCTTTAGATTGGCACTGCTTTTGTACCTGGAGTTTCTCTCTAAAGCTCATGGTTGATAGATGTGGTACACAAGGTGGGGTTGTTTGGGAGAGGTAGAGCCTCAGGGAGATAGACGGAGCCCAGAGGGAGGTCACTGAAGAAGTACCTATGAAGGGGACTGTGGGTCCCCAACCACTCATTTTTCTTTTCTTTTTTCTCTATTTTTATTTAAATTAGAAACAAGATTGTTTTACATGGCAATCCCAGTTCCCTCTCCCTCCCCTCCTCTCCTGCCCCCCACCAACACCCTACCTATCCTATACCATTTCCAATCCCCAGGGAGAGTGAGGCCTTCCATTGGGGGGGGGTTCTTCAGAGTCTGTCATATCCTTTGGGATAGGGCCTAGGCCCTCCCCCGTGTGTCTAGGCTGAGGGAGTATTCCTCTATGTGAAATGGGCTCCCAAAGTCCATTCCTATGCTAGGGATAAGTGCTGATCTACTACAAGAGGCCCCATAGAATTTCGAGGCCTCCTCACTGACACGTACATTCATAGGGTCTGGATCAGTTCCATGCTGGTTTCCCAGTGATCAGTCTGGGGGCCAAGAGCTCCTCCTTGTTCAGGTCAGCTGTTTCTGTGGGTTTCACCAGCCTGGTCTTAAGAAAGTGCTCAACACCCTTAGCCAACCACTCTTTTTTCAACTTCCTGGTAAGTAGTTTCACCCTATCACAGGCTGAAAGCAACAGAACTAACCAACCATGGTCAGAAACCAACAAAACCTTGAGACCAAAAAACAAAAACAACAACAACAACAACAACAAAACTTGTTTCTTTATAAGCTGATCATCCCAGGTGTTTATTACAGTAATGGAAAGCTGATGAACAGAACTACTAAGGTAAAAAGATGGATGTCATGCTGTGCTTGGGAGGTTGGGCAGTGGGGATCTCAACCACAGCTGGATCCATGTTTGTTATGCAGCATTGTAACTGGACAGTGTCTACAAAAACACAAAAGCACACATTGCGAGCCTGCTGATGCGAGTTAGCTCTATTTTGTGGAAACACCTGCGTGTCTATACAAAGGAGTAAGTTGAAGAAAACATCAATCTACAGCAACAGTAATTGCAGAAAGGCTGGACACCATCCAAATTGCTTCCAAGAAGGACTTGGTTAAATAAATCATGACGTAGACACAACATGTAAAGCTACACAGCTGTCAAATGCAAGAGCTTTGTGGTCATGGGCACAAACATGGAGAAACTTCTAAGACAACTAATGCAAGACAGATCCAGATACTGTCCTGCCTGTGTGCACAATGCTCTGGACCCCAGGAGGGAAGTTTTCTGAAGGGTCATGTTGAGGTCTCTGAGGTTCACTCTGCTCACCAATGCAAAGGATGTTGATTGATTCGTGATATCTGCCAGAGGTATCATAAGGGTGGAAAGTAGGCACATTTTTGGCTGGTGTCAAACTTATTATGTAGTTGAGGATGACCTTGATCTGCCTGTCTCCATATCCTAGAATTGCTGGTGTGAGTGAATGTGCCTGGCTTGTGTTACCCTCAATCACTCCATGTTATTTTTTGAGTAGGGGTCTCTCAAAGACCCTGGAGCTCCCCAATTGGGTAAGAGTGGCTGGCCATTGAGCTCTAGAAGTCGTCCTCATGTCTATGTTACAAACACACACCACCACACCCAGCTTTATTTGGATGCTGAGACTCAGTCTAAGCTGCTAGCATTTAAGAGCTAAAATTTTACCCACTAAGCCTAGAATTTCTTTTACTTAAAAAAGTTCTAGTCCAAAGGGCAAAACGTAGCTAATGGAATGCTTAGTTACTAGTGAGATTTGAGTTCACAGGGAAGGGGTGTGTGCCTCTCTCAGCTTGCACTTGCCTTATGGTCTCAGATGCCAAAGGTCTACTTTTCCCATCCTCACTTTCTTGGTGTTGTCAGAGATGTTTCTGTTGGTTATTTTCCAGGCCAAATTAGACACTGTGAGTAGATCAAAGTCACCCCAGCAGTGGGCTCCCCCAATTAGTCTTCCTCTACACCCCCAACAAAGCCTACTATCTCACAGGCATGGAATAGACACTCAATAAATGTCTATTGATTGCATCTAAATTGCAATTTTATTTAACACCCTCGGGAAAGCTAACTAGAGACCGAGTTTGCCCCCATTTATTGCTGAAGTACATCGATTTCCAACCCACAAATGGGTGTTGCTTGGCCTTAAATACTGATGCAGTGTGAGTTTTCCAAAAGCCACATAAATCACTCAGAGACTTACACACTGGTCTAGTTGTTGTCAATGTTAGCCTGAGAGGTTAGTAACTTGGTTATTTGATTTGATTTGTGTGTGTGTGTGTGTGTGTGTGTGTGTGTGTGTGTGTGTGTGTGTCTGTTCATATGTATGAACTCAGATATGTGTATGCTATGGCACATGTGTGATTATCAGAAGACAATTTGATTGCCAGTTCTTGCCTTCCATCTTGTCTGAGGCAGGTTCTCTTCTTCTTTGCTGCATGTGACAGGTTTTGTGAGTCCTCCTGCCTTCCAGCTGCCCATAGGACTGTTGACATTGCAGATCTGAGGTACAGGATCCCACTTGCACACTTTCACAAAGGTTCTGAGAATTCAAGCTCAGGTCCTCCACTTGCATAGCAAATGTCTTACCCACTGAACTGTCTCGCCAGCCAAGCCTGCTTAATTTTGCAAAAGAAGCCACTCAGCTCCTCCTGGCACAGTGGCTGCTTGTGAATGACAAATAAGAACATGCTGGCCTAACACCCCTGCAGGAGTAAGACAAAGCCCCCCCCCCCATCTTCTGTCCAGCTTCATCTGCTAGTAGGCAGGCAAGGCTCAGACAACACGGCCTTCACTCTGGAAGAACACATGATGGCAGGAGTCTTCTGTACCTATCTGGTAAGAGTCTAGTGACCTCTTGAGAGACCAAGAGGACAGCCAAGAAGGAAGGAGGGGAGACCACTGAGGGACTATAATGTGCTGGGTACCCCACTTAAGGAGATGAGGAGTAGTGGGGGGAGCCAGAAACAGACTTTGTCTCAAGAGCAACAGTAGACACCTTAAAGGAGAGGATACTGCCTAGGGTATGGGGGTTAGAGCAGAAAAGAGAGGGAGCGTGCTTTGGGGAGAGTGCAGCAGGATCTTGGGAGCAGAGTAGAACACTGGACACCCCAAAAGCGTGAGGTGTGCCCTGAAGGAGCAGGACAAGCCTAGAGCAGGGTGGTGGCTAGAAGGCAAGAGTAAGCTAGTCAGCACCCAGGAGTGGAAAGGCCAGCACTCTGGAAGATTCTTTCAGGTTCCTCAGTAATAGGGAGGAGTTAATGGCATTCAGAGAAGTCAGCCCCTCCTTCCCCAGGTCTCCCTCCCTCCATCCCTCCCCCTCCCTTCTCTCTCTCCTTTCCTCCTTTCCTCCCTTCTCCCTCCTTCCCCAGCCTTTCCTCCCTCCCTTCCCTTCCCTTCCCTCCCCCTTTTTCTTCTCTCCCTCTCTCCTTCTTCCCTTCCTCCCTTTTCCCCCCTCCCTCCCTTCCTCCCTTTTTATATGCCCTAACCCCTTATACAATGACATCCCATGGTCCTGGGGGTTAGGACATCAAAGTGGTAATTAGATAGGGTGTAGCTCAGCCCATCACAGGCCCTGGTCTAGGCCAGTACCTGATATGGGTAATACTACAGTTGTCATGGTCAGTGCCTGGCCATGGCAGCTCTGGCAAGCCAGGCTCAGCCAGGCTCCCCCAGTAAGACAATTAAGTATACAAGACAGAGTGAAGAATAGAAAAGAAGAATTTATTCAATGAGACCACAATGGGAACAAAGAGGCCTTTCGACCTCCCTTAATCATCACTGGGGTTCTCTCATAAGGTTTAGATTTAAATGGAGGGCAAGAGAAAGGTGTGATGGGCTAAAGAGTTGAGCCAGTGCATAAAGCCTTGTATATGTAGCCAACACCCATGTAAATGCTGGACAGTTATGGTGGCCCACCTGTGACCCCAGAACGTGGGGGAAGAAGGCTATCCCAGAGCAAGCCAGATAGCTATATTAGTCAAATCGAAGAGCTCTAGGTTCCTGCCTCACTATATAAAGAGCAATCAAGGAAGGTACCCATCATCAACCATGGCTTGATATGTACGCATACACATGCACACATGCACCCACATAAATATGCATGCAAAAAAGTTTTTTTTAATTAAAGAAGTATGTGCAACTAAGATGTTCTGGTCAAGGTGTGGTATTGCCAATCATTGACCCCATCATTGTCAGGGATTCAGTCTCTCTGGTAATGGACAAGCCTGTGTGAAGTCTCTTCCTGTGAGACAAGTTCATTCCCCCCTCATTCCTGCTCTGGCTGGCATCTGGGGCTTCAGCCTTCTCCTTCACCCAGAGTAAGATTCCTGGGGAAATTCCAATCCTTGGGGTCTGTGAGGGTCTGACAGCTCGAGGGTGGGGACATGTGACTCCAGATTGATCTTCTTTCCTGCCAGGAGAGTTATGTGGGGAGCAGAGGATAGAGAAACAAAGGAATGTGTGCCTCTGGGGCTTCTCCCCCTGGGCCCAGTATTTTTTCTTGGGTAAAATTGCTGAAGTTCCACAGAAAATAGCCTCCCAAGAAGCAAGACTCTGCCTGTCCAGTTGATAACATCTTTCCTGGGCAGCCAGCAACATCCCCAGACCCTTAGGCTACATGCTCAAGCTGCAATCTTAATCAGCTTTTTTGTTGTCAAACCGGGTCAGAAGGATTCTGACACACATTCCTCTCAGCACCTAAGAGACCGGGTCAAAGGTGTCCAGACAAACAAAGGTGAAGGAAGACAAACCTAATGTGTTGGACCCAGAGGCAGGAAGCCTGTGCCCTGTGTCACACAGAGAATTAAAATTCTCTGACAATCCTGTACTTCATCTGGTCAGGCAGCCCATTGCAAGGGCTGGTTCTTAGCCTAGCCAGCGTACCTGCCCCAGCCACCAGGGAGCACCATCTTTGAAACAGTAGGTAGCACAGAGGGCTTTCTCTTTCTCTCTCTCTCCCATTTGTTGCTTTCAGGTACCTCTCACCTGCCTGGACCAGGTGAGTCAAGGAAATGGGTTTCATGGGGCCTGGAAATACTTAAAAGACAGCTTGAAGTTGAGTGTTGAAAACAAATTAGAGGGCTTGAGGTATAGCTTAGCAATTGAATGTTTGCCTAGAATTTTCCCTGTGAGAAGCTGGGGGTGTGACTTACCAGCACAGCCCCTGCCTAGAGTCCCCCAGTGAAGGGCTAAGGGTATGGCTTATCAATATTTTCCCTGGATTTGATTGCTGATTGCACATATATACATACAAAAAGAACCCATAAAATGAGGGCAGTGTGACAAAGCCTAAGGCCCCTTCTCAAAGCAAATCCTGTACCAAAGATTATTGAGAAGTGCAGGAAATGACAAAACCAACATGGACATCAGCTCAGCAAGTAGCACTGCTGTCCCAGCTACCACATGAGCAGCAGCAGCAGCAGCAGAACCCTACAGGGACATTCTGGGCACTGTCATCAGTCCCCTGCCTTGGTCATCCTGGGAAAAGAGTTAGGGGATAGTTATGTCCCACAAGGGCTGTAATGTTGTATCTGGGGGAGCATAGATTCCCTGTTGATTCTGTCTGCCATAGTCTGCCAGCCTGCTAAAGACCTGAGAAGATTTTAGGGATCTGGTGTATAGAACAGATGAGGGGTGGAGGTGCAATAGAAGGCATATTCATGGACCCACAGCTTTGCTAGGAACACAGCATGGCTTCGGGGAGGGGTTGGAGAGTCTGGAGAGCCTTCAGGGACCTAGTTATGAAGGCTAAGCCTGGGTGGGCCCTTCTATGGGTGGGCCACAAAGGTGTTCATTTTCTTTTCAGCAAGCTGAGTCAGGCTGCAATGAGGACCAGGGGACTAAGATCCCACCCTCCACCCCTGTCTCTGAGCTCTGAGTCTTCCGTTCTGACACTGAGGTGGCCTGTGGCCATTTCTGCTCCTCTCAAAGTGGCTCTAATGTACACCTTCTTCTTCCTTGGGTGCTGGCCAAGCCAAGTCATTTCTGGAAGCATGACCCAGGCTTGCAAAATTGTGTCCCTGCTTTTTTGACCCCTGACTTTGAAGCGCTTCAGATCATCAAATGAACTCTTTCTCCACTGCCCCACTGCTGGGTCTGGGGCTTGCATTGGCCAGGGAAGACTGTAGTGGAAGCATCATGGGGCTTCAATGGGCTTCAGCTTTCCATTTTCTAGTCTTTATGAGATCATTAGCCAATAAAATACCTGCTTGTGTTTCCTCTGCTTATAAATGATGTTGTCTGCCCTTCTCTCTCTCTCTCTCTCTCTCTCTCTCTCTCTCTCTCTCTGTGTGTGTGTGTGTGTGTGTGTGTGTGTGTGTGTGTGTGTGTGTGTGTGTATTATAGCTATACAGGCATGTTCACATGCACACATGTGGACGTAGAAGCCAGAGGTTGACATTGGGTGTCTTCTTCAGTCCTACTCTCCACTTTAGCTATTGAGACAGGGTCTCTGACTGAGCTGAGAGCTCACGGATTCCAATAGAATTGGTGGCCTGTGAGCCCTGGATATCTCCTGTCTCACCTCTACTGCCCCAAAGTGTGGGAGTTACATATTTACACCTCCACACTCCCCCTTTTACCTGGTGAGGGAGATCTGAACTAAGGTCCTCATGTTTGTATGCCAAGTAGTTCAGCTGTCACCCCCGTCCCATCAGTCTTTGCTTCTGAAGAACATTCTAAGTAGACAGCCTTCCCAGTTGGCAGTCCTTTTACTACTGGCAATTGTCAAACTACTTCCTTATTCCCAGTAGTACCAAAACTCTGCTGTCCTTCAAATTACCTTTCCCAAACAAGTAATTGATAGTTCCTGCTTCCCTTCTGGTTACTTAAACATTTTGGAGGGTCAGCTTTCAGAAGTTTATTAATGTGGATCTTTCAGTTTTTAGTTAAAAGTTATTTTGTAACCCTTAGTTTCTCTCAGCTTCTTGGATTTACAGGTTCATGGTCTTTGTCAAAATGTGGGACACTTTCTGTAATCATTTCTCTGAGTCCCTTTCCAGCCCCATTCTGTCTTGTCTTGGAACTCAGAATATTAGTTCTTTTCTTACTGTCTTCCAGGACTCTAAGACTATTTTTTCCATTTGTTTTTATCCATGGTGAGTTTTGTGGCTGTGTCTGCATTCACTGAGCTGTTCCTCTGTCATGTCCATCTGGTCCATGTAGTGAGGCTTTTCTTCTCCTTCATAAATGTGGTTTTCAGTTCTCTGATTTCCATTTGGTCCTTTGGTTTGTCTCAAATGTTATTATTATTATTATTTTACTAAGATTCTATTATACTTTTCTTTTTTTCAAGAGAATTTATAGTTGCTTGTTGAAGCATGTTGATGATAATTGGTTTGGTGTGTGGTGTGTGTGTGTGTGTGTGTGTGTGTGTGTGTGTGTGTGTGAAGGCCAGAGGTCAAAGTTGGGTGTCTAATTCAATCATTCTCTACCTTGTATTCTGGCTTGTAACTCATCAAGTAGGCTGCTGGGCTGGCTGGGAGATCTGCCTATTTTGAATACCCAGTGTTGGGATTACAAGTGTGAACAACAAGTCTTGCTTTTTATGTGGATGCTGGGGACCAAACTCAGGTCCTGGTGCTTGTGTAGAGAGCACCCATCTTTTCACTCCATGTCTGCTTTTAAGTTGGTGAGAATTTCAACCTCTGATCCATCTTCAAATCGATGCCCGATTGTTTTGTTTTCTTCTTGGGATCAAGTTCTAATTCCCCCAGACCTTGTGAGAACAATGATTTTGTATCCCATCTTGGACATTTTGCATACTGAATGATGAGACTAGGATTTCACTTCAGGCAGTCTCCTTGGCAGTTTCCATCCTCAGCATACAAGTTAGATAGAAGCATGCATCATGTGTCTATTTTGCTTTCCGCTGGGCCCTGTCCTTACATAAGTGCCATGGTGACTCCCTGGGCTTCAGGGCAGACATGTGAGTAGCAGGCTGCTCCCTTCTCTGCCCTGCTGACAGCTCTCCAACAGCAGCAGAGTCATGCCCTGAGTCATCTCATTGTATCTGACCCAGGCCTAGGGGAACAGAGGACTGAAGCTCACTGTTAGGTTGTTGCAGAGAAGAGTTGAGCCTGCTGACATAGGATGATTTGTGTCCAGAGATTTTGTGAGCATGTGTGTGGGCATACCTGTGTGTGTGTGTGTGTGTGTGTGTGTGTGTGTGTGTGTGTGTGTGTGTGTGTGTGTGTGTGTGTATGGGGGAGAGACAGAGAGAGAGAGAGAGAGAGAGAGAGAGAGAGAGAGAGAGAGAGAGAGAGAGGCTAACTTTGGGTGTCTATCCTCAGGCACCTTCTACCCTTTTGTTTGAGACAGTGTCTCTTGTTGGCCCAAGATGTCACCATGTAGGCCACTAGCTTCCAGGGATCCATCTGTCTCTGTTGTAAGAAACATTTTTTTTTTTTTTTTTTGGTTTTTCGAGATAAGATTTCTCTGTGTAGCTTTGGAGCCTATCCTGGCACTCGCTGTGGAGACCAGGTTGCCCTTGAACTCACAGAGATCCTCCTGCCTCTGCCTCCTGAGTGCTGGGATTAAAGGCGTGCGTCACCAACGCCTGGCACATTATTTTTCTTATCAGAAGTGTTCAGCCTGCCAAAGACCAACATTCCACAGCCCGTCTTAAGAGAATCTTGTATACATGCCTGTTCGGCCCACCCCTGGACATTCCTGAGACCTGACTTAGTCTCACCACTTCTCTCTGTGCTGAAGACCAACTAGCTAGTAAGTCAGATTATGAGGTCAAGCTCCTACCAATGGAATGCAACACAGCCACTATCTGTGTCATAATAAAAACTCAGTGAATTTCCCACCTCCTGTGTGCTTGCCAACCTGGAATGGGTCTTGGCCCAAGAAACATTCTTGTTGCAAAAAGAAATTGCCTCGCCACATGGTTACCTCTACTTTCTTTGTAGTACACTGAGATCATTCCTTTCCATCCACCCCCCCACCCACTGGGATCACAGACATGCATCTGCACTCCTGTGTTCTAAGGATCCAGACCCAATTCCTCATGTTTGCAAGGTGGGAGTTTTTTCAGCCCCAAGGGTTTTCTTTTGTTGTGTGAGCAAGAGAGCCAGGGAGGAGTAGGGATACTCCATCTTGTCCAGAGAAGAGCTTCTCGTCCTGTCTTATCTTCCAGCCTTCGAAATAGCAGCTTATATCACAGAACTGATTTGCAAACGAGCTAAAATCTTCATATGCAGGAAAGTTCACCAGAAAATGTTACACTCACAGAATTCTTATTATTATTTGTCACGACGGTTGTTACTTCCAAGACTGACATCTAGCAAGACGTATCTTGAGGAGGGATGGGATAAATGTGGCATTGGGCCTCCACATTCATCAATCAATTTAATATTGGTGAAAACAAACTTGACATGGGGTCAGCTCTCTGTTGCCTCTTTCTCTGTTTCTTTTGAGTCTGTGGTGACCTTTCTCTTGACGGAGCAATAACCCTGGAGGGAAGCTAGAGGAAAACTGAGATTAGGTTCATGGCAAGGGGAGAGCAATAAAGTATCTTTAAAGAGCTCAATAAACTGGGATAATTGAATGTAGTAAGGATTGTATGGGGTGGGGCAACAGGCCGTGTCTACAGTCCCATTTCCAGGAAAGCAATCACAAAGGAAAATGATGCTGGCCTGGGAGGCAGAAGATGAGTTCAAAGGGACCCTAGAATTGATGGAGACAGCCTCCCAGGATGGACAGTCTCTGCTGTAAATCAGCAGTAGCTATGACAGAGGCTTTCGATATCCTAATTAAAGATAGAGTCTTTCTCTAGACTCTATCTTAGATTAGATAGAGTCTAGTCTAAGGAGGTTGTCCAGGGGGTAGAGTGCTTGCTGTTCAAGCAGGAAGACCTGAGTTCGGATCCCCAGCACCAATGTGAAAACCTGAGCATGACAGAGCTGGCCTGTAACCCCAGCACTGGGTGTGTGTGTAACAGATTGATCCTGGGGGCTGCATGGACAGACAGACTAGCCTAACTGATGAGCTCCAGATTCAGTGAAAGACCCTGTTTCAAAAAACAAGGTGGAGAGTGATTGAGGAGAGTACTTAGTGTTGATCTCTAGCCTCCACATGTTCACACACGTACACTCACACATACATATACACACATACATACACACACACATACACACATACACTCACACATGCACACATAAGTACATATACATACACACAAATGCATGAATACATACACATGTACATATGCATACACACATGCATGCACACACCAAGATTTCAGGATCTTGTGTGTCCACTATCCTTTTACAGGAAGGGAAAGAATTCTGGAGTATGGCATGGGCAAGTCCCTCAAGATCCTCATGAGCCTCAGTTTCTCCTCTTGCAAGAGTCCGGTAAACATCGCAGCTTCCACCAGGTTGTTGGGGCATTGGCGGGAAGCGAGGGTGAGGGTCCTTCTGCCTGGCCACAGCTAACCATAGAGAGTCTATATTATAGGCAGATCTCTTCCTCAGACCAGATGAGCATAAACTGTGCTTTAGCTGAGGGGGATCCCACTTCATGAGCTTATGTGCTCTGTCATTGTGCCCTCCCTTTGATGGCACAAAGGTGAGAAAGCCGAGTCAAAGTGACTGTGCCCCAACCCCCCCCAGACTCTCCATTTCAGCCTCTCTCGTTTTCGTCCTTCCTTCCTCAGTGAGCTCACTGGAGCAGGTCTATGGACATCTAGTCCTTGGGGCCGATCCTGCTCTAGGGGAATTAAACTGGAGTGGTGGGGGTGGGGGTAGGGGCTGAGAGAAGCCATGGAGCATGTTCTGTCTCCAACTTTTTGTTCAGGATAGCTGGATTTCAGAGAAGCTCAATATGCTTCCACTGAACTGTAGCTCAGAAGCCAGGAACCATACCTATGTTATTCTTGGATGTGCCAATACCTGCCCACTCTATTCCCACTGCAACTCTATGGAAGCCAGCTCCTACCAGTTTGGGTGAGCCAATGAGGCTCCATCCTCAGGACTGCACAACAAAACAAAACAAACAAAATGCAGCTGAAGTTCACTTACAAACATGAATGCTTGTCCAGACTGAGGTCCAGGTTGTAGTTTACTGTCCCATCAGAGGGACCAGGAGAAGGTCAGGGTTAAAACAGACCAGGAACAAAATATACTCAAGTGTCCCTTGCTTGGTCTCTCTTCCTAGTTCTTTTCTCTTTTTAAGTGGAGTGTGTATGTGTGTGTGTGTGTGTGTGTGTGTGTGTGTGTGTGTGTGTGTAGGTTAGAGGTTGGCATTCTCTTTTTCTATTGTTCTCTGCCTTATATAAAAGGTTCTCCCCTCCAACCCTCCAGACTGGCCAGCAAACTCCATGGGTCCTCCTGTCACCATCTCCTGTTCTCAGATCTGGGTTATGGACAAGTGCAGCCACACCCAGCTATAATGTGGGAACCGGGCATCCAGGTCCTCATAGCAAGAATTTTACTGAATAAACCATTCTCCAGCCTTTCCTCCCTTCCTCCCTCCCTCCCAGCTTTCTTCTCTACCTCCTCCCCCTCTTTCTTTTATCAGACAGGATATTAGCCCAGGCTGACCTGGAACTCATGATCTTACTGCTTCCATCTCTTAGTGCTGGGCTGACAGACACACACCACCATGTCCAGAGTCTTCTCAGTTTTAACAGAGACAAGAGGACACAGTACAGGTGGATCCTGCATGGCCTCTGGTGCTGTGACATGTGAGAGGGTCGGAAAGGGGTGGCCTCCAGCTGTCATATCAACTGTCAACAGCTTATATTGCAGTCTGAAATAGCTAGACATGCGTCCCAGGTGGCCAGATGTGTGTGTGTGTGTGTGTGTGTGTGTGTGTGTGTGTGTGTGTGTGTGTGTACTTATTTGTAAAGCATGCAGAGGTATGTGTGTTTAGAGGTTAGAGGTCAATGTTAGGTGTCTTCTTCAGTTGCTCTCTACCTTATTTTTTAAAGCGGGGTCTCATGCTGAGCCTGGAACTCATGGATTCAGCTAGACTGGTTGTTCATTGTGCTCCAGGGATCTCTACCTCCTTCATGCTATGGTAACAGACACAGGGCTGCAACTGGCTTCTATGTGGCTATTGAGGATCTGAACTCAGGCCTTCGTGCTTGGGCATCAAGCACTTTCTCCACTGAGAGCTCAGCCCCCGGTAGCCAGTTTTGAAAGGGAATCACAGTCTGGATTTCGGTTGGATATACATGTATGCATGTGAGAAGAGTAGCTATTTGCTTAGGAGGATATCTTATTTGTGTGTTGGCTCAAATTACTGCAACACAATCCCAAGCCCTGTGTAGCCAGAGTGAAAGTTCTCCACATATCAGCTGGCCCAACAGGCTGCCGGTTTACAACCTCTGCTCTCTGGAAATCACCCAACAATACTGCATTTATTAAGTAATAATTCATCTGTTTCCCCATATTTTATTTATCAAAGACCTCTGTAACTGTCAGGCAGAACTTCTTATCAGCAGGAACTGACCAGCGGACAAGTGTTACCTTCCAGCCTGATGATAAATCTTGGCCGACCAGGAAACCGTGACATTTTAATTAGCTGGAACATTCTTATCAGCAAGTCTGTCCAGAACATGCCATTTCACATTGTTTGTGAACCCCTAATTGGGAATCCCTGACTTGGTCGTTGCAGGGCCACCTCAGTCACACAGGCCCTTCCTCGTTATTTTACCTTGGCGGCTGCCCTTGTATTATTCAACAAACAGTAGTGCCATCAGAGCGAACACCTCAAATGCTGAAACTAGTGAAAGAAAGAAAGGGCTTTTCATGCTAGAGCACTGGCAAATAGTACAGGTGTGTGTGTGTGTGTGTGTGTGTGTGTGTGTGTGTGTGTGTAAGCATGCATTCATATATGATGGGTGTAGAGGTCAGAGGTCAATGTTGAACGTCTTCCTCATCATTCTCTAGTTTCTGAGGCGGTGTCTCTTACTGAACACGGAGCTCACTGATTCAGCTAGACTGGCTGGCCTCATAGTGAGCCTCATAGGTCCTCTTATGTCTACCGCCCCATTGCTGGGTTACAGGCATGTGCCACTATGCCTTCCTTTTATGTGGGAACTGAGGATCTGAACTCAGATGCTTAAGTTTGTGTGGCAAGTGCTTTACTCATTGAGTAATACAGAATATACATACATACATACATACATACATACATACATACATATGCATATATATACATACATACACATACAATATACATATGCATATATACATATATATATGTATATATACACAATAATGTCAGGTTGAGCATGGCATAGATGGGAAATTGTCTCCTATTCAGGTCATGTTGAAACTTCAGCATCCTGTAGTGGGAACTGTAACTACACAAAGACAATCAATTATCTGCCATGTGGTATGTCACCACAGGCAAAGCTGATGCTTCAGAAAGCGAGGACTAGACAAAGTAAGCCACTGGAGCTTTTTTTTCATACTGACTTCCAAACAGTCCAGTTTTATCAGATTGAAATTTTAAGGGCTTTCTTGAGCCCTGCTTGGATGAGTAACTAATAAGCTACTCTTGTGTGACTGTGACAGAAATGCTTGGGGACAACTTGAAGGAAGAAAGATTTATTGTGTTCACAGCTTCTGGGGGTGTCCAAACCTTTGGCATTGTAACACAATGCTGTTATCTACAAAGCTCACAGATAAGAGAAGCACAATTGAGTCTCATTTTTTTCAAATGGGTTTTTGAGTGTGTATGTTTTATGTGTAGTATATGAGCATGTATGTGTGTGCAGAGTCCAGAGGAGTATCCCTTTGAGACAAGGTCTCTCACTGGACCCAGGGCTAAGCAAGGAGCTAGTCACACTAAACCTCCTGTCTCTGCACCCTACAGTACTGTGGTTACAGACACAGGTGTAGCCATGTCCAGCTTTTTCACACTGGTGCTGGGGTCTCAAACTCATGCCCTCAGGTTTGTGCAGCAAGTGCTCTTACTCACTGAGCCGGTTCTCCAGCTTATCTTGATATTTTGGGTAACCGTATGATTTTGAGATTGGCTGCATTCATATCTCTTTCCCAGAGGTATGTGGCCTGAAGTTTGAATACACCTTCTTGGATAGCTCAGCTACGGCTATTTGGCCTCATATACCTGGGCATAACATCATGGTAGCTGGGGCATGTGGTACCCCATGGGAGAGAAGTGAGTGGGAGAGAGAGAGGAGAGGAGAGGAGAGAGAGAGAGAGAGAGAGAGAGAGAGAGAGAGAGAGAGAGAGAGAGAGAGAGAGAGAGAATCCAAGGAAACATTCCAGTAACTTTCTTCCTCCACCAGACTCTATCTCATTAAGTTTCTAAAAACTTCCAAGAAAGTATTACCATCAGGGACCAAGCATTCAACTCATGAGCCTGTGGAGGGCTTTTTAAATTATATTTAAATTACAACAAAGGTGTGTTCTGGAAATCACCCTTATGGATCCCATTTGGAGAAAAGTGACCACTGCTGTATTATTGTCAAAGTAGCTATGTTTCTTATCATGTTGGCCTTGGATTAGACCAAAGAGGTGAAGGCTGGGCTTGGGGAGCCAATCAGATTCCCTGTATTAGGGGCTGATGCAATAGCCCAGTGCTTGCCTCGCAAGCATGAGGACCTGAGTTGATCCCAAGAACCCACATTAAGAAAGCTAGGTGTGATGGTACACACTTGTAATCCCAGTGCTGAGGGAGTAAAGACAGAGGGACCCCAGGGTTCTTTTCTACCCCTTGGGAGTCAGGCCACAGGTAAGTGCTGGCACACCTCCAAATTCCTCTGGACCTCTTTCTAGTAATAAACAATTTCCATTCCTGCAATTATCCATGATTCTCTACAATTTGCTGTAAAGAGACACAAAAACTTGGAAACTCCCCTGCCTTCCCTCCAGACTCCAAAGCATGCCCAGTATAAGAGGAGTGAGACAGGAGGGTGGAAGAGCCACACAGGGAGGGGGAGACACCTGTACAGATGAGAGAGTCACTCTTCATCTCCCACGAGTCTCCTCTATGAAACTTCTCCTCTTGAGTCCACTTGCACGTTGGGACTCTGTGTCTTATGAACTGAGAGGAACTCCAGGAACAGGGAAACCTTCCCCTAACCCAAGAAACAGAGCTTTTTTTTTTTTTTTTTGGTGGCTGCGCGGGGGGGGGGGGGGCTGCTGGGTGTTCCTTAAAAAAAAAAAATTTTACAAGGAAAAAACTTCATTTAGAGGGAGCATTGGTGGTGGGGGCAGCTGGGTCTTGAGTGGGGGAGAAGAAATTTCAATAATTTTGCCATCCTGGCAGGAAGCACTATGTTCTAAAAAGACACTTGTGCTGCTCCCTTCCACCATCAGTGAAAAAGGCTCCCTGAGGAACTGGAATTCCTCCTTCCTCCAAGAATCTCATCCTGGCAGAAGAAAAATCCTGGGATTCAGCCTGAGGAGAAAACTGTATCCTAGGAAGAGATCCACACACTTCTGACAATTCTCAGACCACTTTGCAGGAGACTGGAAGGATGCCATAGTGGTGGTGGGGGGAGGACAATGCCTTGCATGAGTCTGCTTTGATATTTAAACCTGGGCTCCCTGTCAGAATTTGGGGGAGAGGGGAGGTCACTTTATTCCTCTTTGCAATTTGTTCACATCGAACAAATCTCCTTTCTCCACTTATCACTGTTGCTTTGTGGTGTTGTTTGTTTTGTCATTGTTTTGTTTTGTTTTTCTTTTGAAACAGGGCTTCTCTGTATAGTCCTAGCTGTCCTGGAGCTCTCTCTCTAGACCAGGCTCCCCATGAACTCAAAGATTCCCCTGCCTCTACTAGGATTAAAGATGTGCACCCTCTGCACACCCTGCATCCCTATTTTGTGCATCTATTTGGCCTAATGGGTGGCCAGCCAAGCCTAGGTTGTTAGGGCTGCTGCTGCTGTCTGGCCCAGGCACTTGACACCATCAACTCCAGAAACATCAAGGAAACTGCTTGATAGGAATGGGGAAACTCTCCAAGTGCCTCAAGGTTATAGGCGAAAAGTATTTTCTTTTATGGGACAAATAAACAAAGCTAGAGAGAGCTGGTGAGGGGAGACAGATGGACAAGTGCAGAGAGAAGACTGTGCAGGAGGTATTGTTGCCTGAGGCTAGCCTGTATCCATGAGAAGAGCTATAAGGAGCTACTCTGCCTGGCTCCCTCCATGGAGGGATTAATGAGTGTTTGGTTCCTCTTCACCCATGGAGACAAGCAGCTGTACTCACTGCTTATGAAGTCAATGATGGAAATATGGAGGGTCTGTGTGGCCTTGTCCTAGACAGACAAGGCTACCCAGCATGCAGCCCTAACTTGTCACACTCCTAAACCCCAGCAAATGCCTTTCCTAAGGCAGACTCTGACCAGGTACTGTTGAAAATCTCATTGTCTTCATTGGGGGAATCCATCTGTAACAACGGAACTGGGAGCCGAGTTTCTTGGATTAGAGAATTCACACGTATTTCCATTTTACAATAAAATAGTATTTATTGTTATTGGTATTACTATTCATTTTACATCTACCCCAAATTCTCCAGTGTCCCGAGCACTGTTTGCATCATGTCACACAGGTAATTTGATCTATCTTATCCATACAACAAAACCCCACAGAAGAGAGCAGCTTGTTCCCATTTTGCAGAAGAAGAAATTATGACACCCAGACGAGTTGTTATACTGGCCAAGGTGACAGAGCTGAGATTTCAGCCCAGATAGTATGGGATCTTTACTGCTACCTTCTCTACTCTCATCACCAAGGTAGCACCATCTTGTCACCCACAGATGATGGCTTCTGTCTGTGTGGCAGCTGAAATAGAGATAGGACCTCTGTGGAGAGGATGCTTCAGAAAGTAAGCAACAGGGGCTGGGTTCCCACAGTCCATTCCAAAGGGTCCATTTTCAATTGAAAAGACATACTGGCTAAGGCTGGGTAGATGGCTCACTAAATAAAATGCTTTGCATGTAAACATGGTGATCTGAGTTTGATCCCCAACACCTATATAAAAAGCCAAGCATGGTGGCCCATGCCTATGATTCTGATGCCAGGGCAAACAGAGAGACAGGAGGATGCCTGGGATTTACTGGCTAACCAATTTAACCTAATTGGTGAGCCCCAGGTCTCAGTGAGAGACTTCCAAAATTAACGGATGGCTTCTGAGGAATGGCCCCTGGTTTCACACACGTGCTGTCATCTGTATACACAGTGTGCATGCACACACACACATGTGTACACACAGTAATTTACCTTGAAGAAGGCAAATAGGTAGTCTGCTTCCAAGAACATCACTGTAGGAAGGGCCATTGACCCCTGGGTCACCCCCAAGTCACCAGTCATCTCAACATCAGCATTGGGAACACAGGTCCCTTTGCTTTTAAGAGGCTCTTGAAGTAAATGAACTTGAGATTTCATTAAGATAGCTATTGTGTAAGAAATTGGGGCAGTCTGGCTGAACAGGTTTCCAGATCCAGGGTAGTTTTTAGAGGCACCTGTATTAAAATAAGATTAAACCAACTGTGGCAACACACACCTGCAATCTTAGCACTTGGAGGTAGAAGCAGGAAGACTGAGAATTCAAGGTCATCCTTGGCTACACAGTGAGATGTAGGCTAGACTATCTTAAAAAAAAAAAACAAAGGAAGAAAATAAACCCATATACACAAACAAACGAACAAAAATGATCAGTCAGGCAATCAATTGATGAAGTAAGATTAGTGTCCATCATATCTTCCTTCCTCTGCAAGTAAATCACCCCCATTTAACTGGGTGGCACTGTGATTTTATAGTTCACTCCAAGAAGGGACAGGGCCAGTGTGAGAACTTCATCAATAACTGAGCCCTACTGTGTGCTGGGCGCTAGGAGTATGTTTGAAACTGACATCATTTTTCTGTCTTTTCTTTTTCCTTCCTTCCTTCCCTTTATTCCTCATTCTTCTTGAGGCAGGCTCTTATGTGGCACATTGTCAGCCTGGCACATGGGATCACCAGCGTGACACCATGTTCTGTCATCTTTAATTCTTACACCAGAGGTGTGTTATGGCTAAACTTTTAACACTAGGGTGCTCTTCAGTTAGATTAACAACTGCCCTCCCCCACCCCATAAACACTGTGTTCTGAAAGGCTATGCAAAGTTTGCTGTGTGGCAGTTTCCAATGTAGGTTCTGACTTCCTCGTCAAAAAGTGGGCCTTGAGGTATCTGCCTAGTAGGGCACTTGTGAGAGTGAATGAACTCATGCATATAAATAAGGCTGCCAGCCAGGTGGCACAGAAATGTAATCTCAGCATTCAGAAGGCTGAGACAGAAGGGTGGCAAGTTTGAGGCCAGCCTCTACTACATTGGAAGATAATGTCTAAAACAAAGGGAAAATAAAAGCTACATATAAAACAATGGGGCATAGCTCAGAGGTAGAGCACTTGCCTAGAATCCCCAGTGAAGAGCGGGAGTGTGTCTCAGTGGTAGAGCACCTGCCTACAATCCCCCAGTGAGGGACTGGGGGCCTTGCTCAGTGGTAGAGCATATGGGCTACATGAGGCTATTTCTTAGATACATGTGAAAGAAGAAAGGAAGAAAGGAACGATGGAAGGAAGGAAGGAAGGAAAGAAGAAAAGAAGGAAAGAAGGAAAAGGAACATTAACAGGGAAAGTCAACACCAGCCATGTCTCAGAACCTAGCTCTAGCATGCCCATTTGGGCCACGTTTAGCTAATGTTAACCTCTGTGAGTCTGTTTCCTCATCCATAAATTTGAGATGACTCTAGCATGTGCTTCACAGAGTTAAGTTAAAGGCGAAGTGAGATCAGGTTGGAAAGTACCTGACATGTAACAAAGCATGTGGTGATATTTGGGCATTGTTTTTATCATTGCACTTTCCCCAGTAGCATGTATTGAGGCTGGCAGGATTTGCCAGGAAGAAGCAGGCTAAATCTGAGACACTTTACTCTAGTTATTTCCTCTGCATACTCTGATCTCAAATCCACTTCCAACCTTGGAAAGAAGGTCAAATGAAGACCTGACCCACCACAGGAAACCAGCCCAGGCTGCTAACCTTGGCTTTGCCCTTGGCTCCCTGCCTGCCCACAGCACACCCCTGACTGCTCTCCAGTGCATCTCAATTCTCCCATAGCCTGGGGAGACAGCCAAGTTCTTTGCCATGACATTAGCCTCTTTTCCCTTTTGTTGGAAAAAAAAAAGTATAAGAAACATCCCTCCTGCTCACTGCCCCACTGTCTCATTCTCTTCCTCAGTTTCTTAGGAGTGAAATCACCCAAGATATAGAGAACATGTTCTAAATAAAGCCATGTTCAACTGAAGCATAAGACATGTGTATATGCATGTGACTGTCAGCCAGAATAAAATCACCTCCAGTGGAAGTCATGGTCATGTAATTAATTATTCTAGTATCCGAGGAAAGAGACAGGCAGTCCAGTGGTACTCCATGCTTGGCGGCTCTGTGAACACAGAAAGAGGGCTTTGCTTCACTCTCGCTGAGTGACCGGTTCACAGCAATGGCTTTTGTTCCCATTAGTTCCTGTGCTTGGGACCTTTATTTCTCAATTACTGCAAATGAAAGAAAAAAAAGAGTAAATAAAAAATAGAGGAACAGACATCAAAGGCACTCTGAGTGCAGGAGGCATGTTGTGTTAATTTAGCCACAGGAATGCAGGCACTTGCAGAGGGCCTGATGTTTTGTTTTTTTCTCCAACTTGGGAAGGAGGAATAAGCTGCTTGGGATTTTATAGAAAATCTGCTGTTAGCAGGAGTTCTCATGGAGGTCAAAGCCCTTGCAGGTTAAAATGTCTGGGAAAAGGGGGAAGATGGCAGAATGAATGAAAGACTGGCCAGGTGAGCTTGAAACTGTTGCATGGATGCCCAAATAAAGAGTTGGAGGAGAGTGAGGAGATGACCAAGTGAGTAATGTGTTTGCCTTACATGCGTGAGGACCAGAGTTCAATCCCCAGAGCACACGTAAGGATAGGGCATCATGGCTCAAACTACAATTGTAATCTCACCACTGGAGAGGAAGAGATGTATGGGTTTCTGGGATTTCTGGACAGCTTGCCTAGCTTAATTGGCAAAGTTCCAGGCCAATTGAGAGACCCTGTCTCAATAAAGCAAAGTGCATGGCACCTGAAGAATGACAACTGAAGTCCACAACACACACACACACACACACACATATACACACCACACCCTGGGCATACAAACATACAAAATAGAAGATGGAAGACTCTAGTGGAGTGCCCAGTCTTCCAAGATTTTTTAAAGCTGGTCACAGCAGGAAGGCCATCACTATAGGAACATCAATGACAGACACCATCCCACCGGCTACCAACACTGGTACAACAGGCATATGGAATAAGATGTTTTCCACCAAACAAATTGGGTGTTGTGGTACACACTTATAATCCCAGCACTCAGGAGGCTGAGACATCTTGGGTACATAGAGAGATGCTGTTTCTAAAAACCAGACAGACAGATGTAAATCCTTATCCTGGGGATAAGAAAAGCAAAACCTCCCATGCACAAGTAAGTATCCTTGATCTTAAGCCAATCCAATATGAGATGTAAAAATCCAGTTTGACTGAATTATGTTTATTGTAGTTGTGGATACATTCTAATTTAATTTTAATTCTGTCATCTTCTTTTGTGTTTTCCTATTTATTATGCTTCCCTTCCTTCCTTTCCTGATTTCTGTGAGTTCACAATGTTTTGTTTTCCATCTCCTCTTTCTTCCACTGTCTTGGAAATGATAATCACTCATGTTCTTCCACTGTGACTCATAAGGTGTCTTTGTCCCTCAAGGAAGAAAAGAGACAGTGAATTCTGTCCCTTCTTTCTCATTTTTCACATTTTTCCTCTGCAGACTGCAAAGCTGTCTTTGTAAGAGTTGGTTTCAGAATCAATGGTTAAGATTTGCCAGGCTGGGGAGATGATCAGAGGGCCAATCACTTGCTGCTCATGAAGACCTGAGTTCAGTTTCTAGTAATCATAGACACACAGAGAAAAAAGCTGAAAGTAAATGATGTACAATGGAAGCTCCAGTGCTGGAGGGAGGAGAGAGGTGGAACCCAGGGACTTGCTGGCTAGCCAGTTGAGTGAGATGGGAAGCTCTGGGCTCAGTGACAGATCCTGTCTTAAATGATGCAACCTAGAGAGTGATAGAAGACACCTGAGGTGGCCCATGTGCATGCATGGATGTGGACTCACTCACCCCACAAGACTTGCTGTCATAGTTATTGATGTTTCTTCTTTTTTTCCTCCTTTTTTATTTAAATTAGAAACAAGATTGTTTTATATGTCAATCCCAGTTCCCTCTCTTTCCCTCCTCCCCTGCCCCCCAATGATGCCTTACCTATCCTATACCATTTCTACTCCCCAGGGAGAGTAAGGTCTTCCATGGGGGGATCTTCAGAGTCTGTCATATCCTTTGGGATAGGGCCCAGACCCAGGCCCTACCCTGTATGTCTAGACTGAGAGAGCATCCCTCCATGTGAAATGGGCTTCCAAAGTCCATTCCTATGCTAGGGATAAGTAGTGATCTACTACAAGAGGCCCCCTAGATTTCTAAGGTCTCCTCACTGACACCCACGTTCATAGGATCTGGATCACTTCCATGCTGGTTTCCCAGTGATCAATCTGGGGAGCAAGAGCTCCTCCTTGTTCAGGTCAGCTGTTTCTATGGGTTTCACCAGTCTGCTCTTGACCCCTTTGCTCATCACCCCTCCTTCTCTGCAACTGGATTCAAGTTCAGTTCACTGTTTAGCTGCGGGTGTCTGCTTCTACTTCCATCAGCTGCTGGATGAAGGCTCTAGGATGGCATATAAGTTAGTCATCAATCTCATTATCAGGGGAGAGCATTTAAGTTAATCTCTCCACTGTTGCTTAGATGGTTAGTTGATGTCATCCTTGCTTATGCTGGAGAGGATGTGGAGAAAGGGCAACACTCCTCCACTGCTGGTGGGGGTGTGCAAATTTGTACAGCCACTTTGGAAATCAGTATGGCGATTTCTCAGGAAAATGGGAATCAGTCTACCACAAGATCCAGCAATTCCACTCTTAAGTGTATATCCAAAAGAACCACATTCACACAACAAGGACATCTGCTAAACTATGTTCATAGCAGCATTATTTGTAATAGCCAGAACCTAGATGCCGCTCAACTGAAGAATGGATAAAGAAAATGTGGTACATTTACACAATGGAGTACTATTCAGAAGAAAAAAACAATGGAATCTTGAAATTCGCAGTCAAATGGATGGGACTAGAAGAAACCATTCTGAGTGAGGTAACCCAGTCACAAAAAGACAAACATGGTATGCACTCACTCATATATGGATTTTACACATGGAGCGAAGGATTACCAGCCTATAATCCACACCACTAGAGAAGCTAGGAAACAAGGACTCTAAGAGAGATATACATGGTCCCCCGGAGAAGGGGAAAGGGACAAGATCTCCTGAGCAAATTGGGAGCATGAGGAGAGGGGAGAGGGAGCTATGAGAATGAGAAGGGGAGAAGAGGAGGGGTGAGGAGGACATAAGGGAGCAGGATGGTTGTGTAGGGGGAAGAATAGAGGACAGCAAAATAAGAGATACCATCAGAGAGGGAACCAGTATAGGTTTAAAGAGAAATCAGGCACTAGGGAAATGTCCAGAGATCTACAAGGATGTTTCTTCTTACCATTGTTTCCTGTTTCTTCCTCAGAGTGCACTGCTTTTGCTGCTGAAGCCCACCCTTCAGTATTTCCCTCAGGAGAAAGTCATCTGGACAGACATAAACTCTTTTTCTTTGGGCCTCCAGCTCACAAATAGTGACAAGGAGTCTTATTAATTATGAAAACTTGACCTTAGCTTAGGCTTGTTTTTAACTAGCTCTTATAACTTAAATTCATACGTTTCTATTAATCTACATTCTGTCACATATTGAACATCCTGCTTCCTCCAGGTCTCCTCAAATCTCTCTCACCTGCCTAGATTTCTCCTCCTACTTTCTCTACCCAGAAGCCCTGCCTATACCTCATGCCTAGCTATTGGCTGTTCAGCTTTTTATTACACCAATCACAG